>NC_053041.3:538623268-538937455 GCF_002575655.3 Aegilops tauschii subsp. strangulata
CTCGCCATCAAGGTTAGTGATACGTACTCAGTTATCTTTCTCCATTACATTGTGTGCGCTTCCATCAATGATTACAAATGGTCATGTGAGTGGTGTTGCAGGCTGCTATACAGACTGGGAGAGATAGAACGGAGAAACTTCTGGCGGAGGCGGCGGAGAGGCAGCGGGAGATGGAGGAGAGGACGAGAAAGATGATGGAGGAGGAGAGGGCACGGAATGACATGCAGGCAAGGGCCATGTACGAGCTCCTTGTGGTAAGTTTCTTCTGCAGATTACTTGCTAGTCTTAACATTTGAGTCTCATTACTAACTAGTATGACTCTGTTCTGAAAACCAAATGTGCAGTCTGTGTGCGAGAAGTCCGGTCAGCCCGCTCCGCCGATGCCAGTGATTGCTCCTGGGAGCACGGTGAGTTTAGTTTGAATGAACATTACTTGGTAGTCTTAACATTTGAGTGTCGTAATGCTAACGAGACATTGGAAATGATCTTTGGTGCAGCTTAACTCCAGAAACGCATCGCACGATCCTTCTCCAGGTAGCGGCACTAGCCACCCGCTCCTACACCTCCCTGATCACGGTAAGTTTCTCTAGTGTTTTTCTTAACAAATGCATAAAGACCTAGACTTAGCTTTATTTCCTCCTATATGCTTACCATAATGACCTAGAGTTAGCTTATTTTCCTCCAAAATGACCCATTTTACCTAGGTTAGCTTATAAATGATGCAGTTCATCCAAGTTAGCTCAAAAATGACCCCTTTTACGTAGATTAGCTCCTAAATGATCCATTTTACCTACGTTAGCTTTAAAATGGTCCATTTCACCTACGTTAACTCCAAAATGACCCATCTTACCTAGGTTATCTCATAAACGATCCATTTCAACTAATTTAGCTCATAAACGATCCATTTGACCTAAGTGAGCTAAAAAACGATCCATTTCACCTAAATTAGCTCTTAAATGATCCATTTCACCTAAGTTAGCTGAAAAAGATCCATTTCAACTAAATTAGCTCAAAAATGATCCATTCCAACAAAGTTAGCTCAAAACCGATCCATTTCAACAAAGTTAGCTCAAAAACGATCCATTTGACCTAAGTGAGCTAAAAAACGATCCATTTCACCTTAGTTACCTCAAAAACGATCCATTTCACCTTAGTTACCTAAAAAACGATCCATTTCTAACTTTCCTATTTTGCCAACTGTGCTTCCTGGGAGATGACCCATTTGGTCAGTTTGCCTACAGTGGCAGACGGCAAAGACTTTGCCGTCCGTGGTAGACGGCAAAGAACCTGCACTTTGCCATCAGTGGCAGACGGCAAAGAACCTGCCATCTAGTGACGTGTAGATGACATCATAAGGCGGACGGCAAAGACCAGAGAAATTTTGCCGTCCGCGGCGGACGGCAAAGGTCTGCCGTTAGCCACTTAACGGACTGACAGCACAATTATTGCCGTCCACCCTCTTTGTCGTCCGCCGCAGACGGCAAAGGCTCTTTGCCGTCCGCCGCTAGGAAGCAGACGGCAAAGCAGCTGTTTACCGTAGCCTTCTTTGCCGGAGCCTTTTGCCGTCCGCGGCTGACGGCAAAGGTCTTTGCCGTCCGCCTTTCGAGCCTTTGCCGTCCGCCGTGGCAGACGGCAAAGTAGCTGTTTCCTGTAGTGGTAATGCTATTTGTACTTTGATGTGTATTGGCACACACTATTCAAATTTGAGCTGAATTTTAAATTTGAGCCAAAATTCAAATTTATACTTTGATGTGTATTTATGTTCCAATCTTTCTCAAATATTTTGCACTTTAGGGGATCAATCCAAGCAATTTTGTGAACTAAAACTCATAGTCATGAAAAATATGCTCCAAATGAGCTCCAAAGCTAGGTCAAATAGACCCATTTCTATGCAAGTTTTTTTGACCTTCTCTAAATGAGCCAAAAAAATTCAATGACATCTAGTGTGCAAATATAGGGTCCATGCCCTATATGGGATCTTTTGGACAAACTATACCATACTTAACCCCAAACCCTAGCTCATTTCCCATGAAAACCCTACAACCTAGTTCATGATAGCTATGTTTTGTAAAGGCTTATTCACGAAAATATCTGTTGGCCAAGTTTCTTATTTTTCCTAGCAACTTAGTCATATAAAACGATGATGCACGAAAGTTTCACTTTTTGATTTTATTTAATTAGTTATGGTCAACCCTAACCCTTGAAACCCTCTCAAAACTCCTCAAAACCAACAACCTTTCAGTACGTTGGATAGCTGTGCATGCACGGTTTGCATCAGGCGCTAGGGTTATGCATGGTCGATCCGCGAGTGGCTGGTTCGGCTGGTTGTGCGACCTGATTGGCTGGCTGGCTTGGAGAAGTGAGTGGCCCACCTGCTAGTGGCAGAAGAGGGACACGCGATGGTGTCCGTTGGATTTTACTTAATCGGAGGGACGAGAATCGGCCATACTACGACACCAGCTGACATCAGCTGATGTTGGCGATCAATGTCGGTGATCAATGGCTTGCCAGAAAGACCGCGACGCAGGCGCAACAAGGCTATAGGGGTCTTGATGAGTTGCATGTTCAATGCACTATCTTACTCCACATTGATGGAAGGCAACACGATGACCAAGTGTCCTCGGAGCTATGTGGGCGATGACCTTAGGCGACATTGGACGATGCTCGGCGACAGACTGCTATTGTGCTCAAGAGGATGCAGAGGAAAGGGGCAAATGATCCTAGGCTAACCATGCACGTGATAGGGTGCTTGGAGGAGGTGTAGGACAGCCGTGGCCACCGAATGCCTAGACACGGACCCGGTGTACATCCACATGAGATGCGCCCTATCTTGCAACAGCTAGATCCGCTGACCGAGGAACGCCTTCAGCGGGTCCATCCCGTCAACTCCGTCCCTCACGACACCCACCAAGACATCGATGAGAATTCCTACGTCCACCTTCTCCTCCTTGGCTACCTTGAGAGATGGCGGAGCAGCAACTCTCGCTCCCGAGTACCAAGGAAGTCCAGTCAGAGAACCCGCATTCGGGACGTCCTTCTAGTAAAACCAACTATCCTGCCAGCCCTTGATGGAATCTGGGGAGATCATCTTGGGGAAGGTACTCTGCCCCTGAGCTGTACACCTACTCTACCTCACTACTTGGTTACATTGGTCTTCGCCCATCCGGCGAGTCCTTCTTCATGGTCATCGACCAACAAGTGAATATGTGCTTAAACATACCCAAGTGTGGGTAACAACCAATGAAGTTCTCGCAAAGCACGACGAATGTTGACAAATAGACTACGGTGTTTGGTGGGAGATGATGGAGCCATGGCCCTAAGAAATCTTGAAAAGCATGGAAATAGGGGTGAGGCGGCATGGAGAAACCTCACTCAACGTGAGTGATGAGGAGGACGCGCTCGTCTGTGTGCGGCGCTGATACATCTCCATCGTATCTACTTTTCCAAATCCTTTGCCCTTGTTTTGGACTCTAATTTGCATGATTTGAATGAAACTAACCCGGACTGGCGCTATTTTCAGCAGAATTGCCATGTTGTTCTTTTTGTGCAGAAATAAAAGTTCTCGGAATGACCTGAAACTTCACGGAGATCAGTTTAGGAATAAATAAAAAATATTGGCGAAAGAATCAACTGAAGGGGGCCCACACCCTTTCCACAAGGGTGGAGGGCGCGCCCTCTGTCCTTGTGGGCCCCCTGGACCTCCACAGACCTCAACTCCAACTCCATATATTCACGTTCGGGGAGAAAAAAAATGAGAGAGAAGGATTATCACGTTTTACGATACGGAGCCGCCGCCACCTCCTGTTCTTCCTCGTGAGGCCAGATCTGGAGTCCGTTCAGGGCTCCGGAGAGGGGAAATTGTCGCCGTCGTCATCATCAACCATCCTCCATCACAAATTTCATGATGCTCACTGCCGTTCATGAGTAATCCCATCGTAGGCTTGCTGGATGGTGATGGGTTGGATGATATTTACCATGTAATTGAGTTAGTTTTGTTAGGGTTTGATCCCTAGTATCCATTATGCTCTAAGATTGATGTGGCTATGACTTTGCTATGCTTAATGCTTGTCACTAGGGCCCGAGTGCCATGATTTCAGATCTGAACCCTTTATGTTTTCATGAATATATTTATGTTCTTGATCCTATCTTGCAAGTTATAGTCACCTACTACGTGTTATGATCCGGCAACCACAGAGTGACAATAGTCGGGACACTTCCCGGTGATGACCGTTATTTGAGGAGTTCATGTATTCACTAAGTGCTAATGGTTTGGTCCGGTACTCTATTAAAAGGAGGCCTTAATATCCCTTAGTTTCCAATAGGACCCCGCTGCCACGGGAGGGTAGGACAAAAGATGTCATGCAAGTTCTTTTCCATAAGCACGTATGACTATATTCGGAATACATGCCTACATTATATTGATGAATTGGAGCTAGTTCTGTGTCACCCTAGGTGATAACCGTTGCATGATGAATACCATCCGACATAATTATCCATCATTGATCCATTGCCTATGAGCTTTTCACATATTGATCTTTGCTTAGTTACTTTTCTGTTGCCACTGTTACGATTGCTACAAAACTGCTACTGTTACTTTTGCCACCATTACCGTTACTTCCATACTACTTTGCTACTAAAATTTTGCTCTAGATATTAAGTCTTTCAGGTGTGGTTGAATTGACAACTCAGCTGCGAATACTTGAGAATATTCTTTGGCTCCCCTTGTGTCGAATCAATAAATTTGGGTTGAATACTCTACCCTCGAAAACTGTTGCGACCCCTATACTTGTTGGTTATTAAGACCTTTTCCGGCGCCGTTGCCGTGGAGCATAGCTCTATTCTCTGAGTCACTTGGGATTTATATATGTTGATCACTATGACGAATTTGAAAGATCATAGAACCAAGATTTTTCCCTCTACTACATGGGGAGGTAAGGAACTGCCATCTAGCTCTGCACTTGATTCACCTTCTGTTTTGAGTAAACTTGCAACACCTTCACCTGCTATTGATTCTGATATGTCGCATGTGATTGATGATGCCACTTCTGCTATGCATGATGCTTATGATGATACTACTTCTCTACTTGATTATACTATGCCACTAGGTGAATTTCTTGATGAACAACTTGCTAGGGTTAGAGAGAATGGAATTACTGAAACTGATGATATTATGATTCTCCCCCTAGATATGAATTGCCTTGTAACATCCCAAATTTTCAATTTGAAATGTTATACATTAGATCATCATTGCATATCATATTTTATTTGCATTTTTGTTTGATCCTAGAAATTCTACGAAACTCAAGGACCCGCGGAGAGAGTTGGGGATTTCATTATTTTCATATTCGAGTTTTCTCGAATTTTGAAAAGAGGATCGTTTGATTTTAATTATTTTTCTCTTGAATATTTCTTTTATAAAAATAAAAAGAGAGAGGTTAAAATGACTTCCTAAAAAATAATGAAATATCGGAGATTTAATATTAAAATCAAATAGGATTTTTATTCGGAGTTTTATCGCTATTTTATTTGAATTAGGAAAAATATGCGCTTTTAAAAATTGCATTTTAGGCCCAACTAAATGTTCACCTTGTCCGGCCTATTTTTAGAGCACGGGGAAAATTTATTTCGGGATTTTTGGAGTCCATTTAGTATTTCTTTTCTTTCTTTTTCTGCACGTCGGAATTGTTAAAAAAAGAGAAACCGACTCCGGGCCGTACCCGCGCGGGACCCCGCCCGGGGGGCTTTATAAGCCGCCGCCCGAGCCGCCCCAAGGCCCAGCCACCGCCGCCAGCCCACCCGCGCCCGCCGCCCCAAACCCTAACCCTAGTCCGCCGCCGCCCCGCGCAGCCGCCGCCGCAACCGCCGCCCCCGCAGCCGCCGCCGCACCTCGCCGCCGCCGCCCCGCCGCCGACCCTCCGCCGCGCTGTCACCCCGTCGTTGCCAGAGGTAGCCGCCCCTGCCACCTCGGTTTAGGCAAGAAAACCGAACGGTTTTTTCCTCTAAACCCTAGATCCGTATTTTTAGATCCGGTTCGATTTATTTTTTTCGGTTTAGTTATTTAGCGAACGCCTATTCATATGTTCTTTTTAACGAACGGTTTTCACCGTTTAGCCGCAGACAGCGAACGTTCGTTCGTTAGCCTGTTCGTCAGTTTTTCTTTTTCTCGGATTTTCCATGATTATTTTCGATCACGCTTTCTGATTCGATTTTCGTTTTAGTTTAACTTTTCGCTCGTTTATCGGAATCAGGCGATTCAAGCGCCTAGAGTTTCGTGTCGAAGCCCTCTTTTTGTTTAACCAAGTTAAACAAGACTTTGCTACTGTAAAATTTGACTTTAGTCCAGATTAGTAAACAAAGCTTGTTTCTTTCGCCGTTTTGAGTTTCGTTGCTTCGTTTGATTTGATTCTTTTTGCAAACCGCAGTTCTTAAGTTGAACTTTCTAGTTAGATCTCATATTTGAGTTTTACCCGTGCCCTTGCTTGATTGCTTATTGTATGCTTGTTTGTTTGTGATAGAGTACCCGGAGTGTGAAGCGTGCTACTACAAGTCTCTAGGTTTCGCGGATCATCAGTAAGGCAAGTAACACTTTGATCATACCTCTTTCAAACCTAGTTTTATTGCATTAGGTCAATCCTCAAACAATTGCATGGTTAGGATCTGATTTAAATTGTGGGTTTGGGAAGTAGATGAGGTAGTACCTATTCACCTATTTACTATCAAACCTTGGTAGTTACTTCTACGTAGCTTATACTGCTATGATATGCTCGTAGACGTGGATTGGGTTTGAGTGTATTCATGACAGATGTGAGTATTGTTAATTAATGGTTAACTTAAGGTGGAAACTTTAATACACATCCAGGTCGACTGAGGCACCTGGGGAATTCCAGTGATTGCCTGTATTTTTTTGGAAATCCCGGGGTACCGTGTGATTCTCCTATGGACTGCCACCCAGGCTCAAAGGGATCATAAGATTATTCATGCTAGAAACTTCCGTGTGCAGCCAGATGCCAATATGGGCTCTGGCATAGTTGAGTAAGTTGTGGGAAACTTTTCCATGATGGGCTAGCAGATGTAGGGGTTGTAGGTGTACAGGCCTATCTATCGGTTAAAGGGACCTCTTCGGAAAGACTGTGTCTCGGTCATCCGTTTCTCAAACATCATGTAGTGTGAGAAATCAAACGGAGGACATCGAGTCTTGTGGTGAAAAGTGCACAAACCTATGCAGAGTGTACAAACTAATCATGGTTAGCCGCGTCCCCGGTTATGGACGTCTTGAGTATCTAGTTTCTTGGGTTATCATGTGCATCTCATCACTCTTAATATAATTTGATTGGGTTTAATGATGATGCTTAATTGGGATTGAGTTGGGTGAACCTTCTCAATGTTTAACAACCACCATGATAGTTAAATAAAAATTTATTCCTTTGTTGTAGGAAAAAATTGGCTTTTCGCAAAACATATTAACCATACAGCCTCCACCAGCCATATATGCATATAGTGATAGCTTTATTCTGTTCATTACTCTCTTGTGTTACATTGCCAGCATATTCCATGTGCTGACCCGTTTTCAGGCTGCAACGTATCATGTTGCAGACTTTTCAGACGACGAGTAAGGAGCCTTAGGTCGTGGTCTTTCACTCAGTGATGCCATTGCAGTTGATGGACTCACTTTATCTTCCAAGCCTTCCGTTGTTATCGTATTAGATGGCCTTAAGCCATATTTATTGTAATAAGTTCTCTTTTGAGACATTCGATGTAATAAGTGTGTGATTGCTACTCTGTTATAAATCCTTCAAGTACTGTGCGTGTCAGCATTACTGATCCAGGGATGACACTTATGCACAGAGATCAGACTGTTTGAGGTCTGGTCGCTACAAGATGGTATCAGAGCACACGCTGACTGTAGGACACGACCACTAAGCTAAAGCCCTAGATCACAACTCTCTTCTCAATTTCTAACTCCTCTCCATTTTCTACACTTTAGGGTGGCGGATGCAAGGATCAAGTTCATGCAACTGGATGAAGACACCCCATTTGGACGCCACTTGAAGGAAGTTACTAGGTACCTGAACATCGGAATACCAAGCTTCACCGGGACTTACAACGCCACTTTACCAGAAGAGCAGCGCTGGATGATTCAAGTTCAAGTTCCTGGAAGGACATTCAAGCCAGTCACTGAGCCCATAGAATTTTCCTTTGATGCACCAACCTGGAGTCTAGGAAAGAGTATGGCAGCTCACATCACCATGGGACGCATTGGAGAAGTTTACCACCAGGATCTCAAGGATATTATCTACCAGATTTGTGGGCGCCGAGATGAGCAATGGGAGATGATCAGCACCAGGAAGGATAGATCGATTGCAGCTTTCATCCAGGAGTTAAACCAGCACATTCGACGCCAGGAGAACCAGATTTGCGCAGGCATGACAGATTTGAAGAAGGCGCTGACAAGGATCATGGAACTGGAGGAAGAACTCAAGGCTACACGCGAAGATTATATGGAGGAAATCATCATACTAGTGGAGAAGAATGACGACCTGACAAAGAAGCTAGGAGTTTTCATGGGAGATCCCGCGCCAGGAGGAGAAGACGACGATTCCACTTGCCCGGAGAACTACATCATCATCGACGACACTGATTCGGACCCTGACGATAGCGATGATGACTATGTTGATGAAGCTGGAGCAAATATCATGGATTCTTCGACCGATCAATTTTTCTAGTCGACCACCATATCAGTAGTAGTATTCCACCATATATATAGTATAGTCCAAGCACTTTTGTAACGATAGTTCTAGACCGAGTGTATGCCCTTGTTTGATTTGATTGAGTGATATGTTTGTGTTTGTATCATGTGCATATGGGTAGTGTTTTCCCCCTAGACCTCATTCTACTCTGTTTTCTCATCTTTTCTAAACCCAGCAGATGCCTCCGAGACGCGACAATGGATTTGCTTTCCCACCGGAGCTCACTCAGTTGATCCAGAAGCAGAATGCATTGATGCAGATACTAGTCCAGAATCAGAACCAGGGGAACAACAACAACAACCCACCACCACCACCGCCAGTTGATCACTTAGCCCGTTTTCTTAAGCTGAATCCATCGGTGTCCTCCGGTAGTACCGAGCCGATTGTTGCAGATGATTGGCTCCACAAGATTGCAAGGGAGTTGACTACTGCAGGATGCACAGATGGGGAGAGAGTGCGTTTTGCCGCACATCAGCTTGATGGACCCGCAGCATCATGGTGGGAGAATTTCATAGTCACTTACCCCATTGATATTGTGACATGGGACCAGTTCCAGCAGGCTTTTCGCACTGCTCATGTATCAGCATGAGCTATGGCCATGAAGAAGCGTGAGTTTCGCAACTTACGCCAAGGAGGGCGCACTGTTGGCCAGTATGTGGATGACTTTAGTAAGCTAGCACGTTATGCCCCAGATGACGCTGCTACAGATGCAGCTAAGAAGGAGAATTTTCTAGAAGGACTGAATGATGAGCTGAGCATGCAGTTGATGGTGGCAAATTTCAATAACTACCAGGAGTTGGTGGATAGAGATCTCATGCTTGAAGGGAAGCAGCAGCAGATTGACAGCCGCGAGAGGAATTATGGACAAGGGAAGTATAACTCTGGAGCTCAGCAGAGACCCCGTTTCACCCCGAACTCGGGAGGATTTGTTCATAACCATGGAGGCCACACTCATAATGGAGGAAGTTCACACAACCATAGTGGCCCCAAGAATGGGAATGGTAATGGATGAAGTAGCGGACAAAACCGTTCCAACCCGGCAACACCCGCCAAGAAAGATCTAAGTCATGTTACTTGCTACAAGTGTCAGAAGACCGGACATTACGCCAATGAATGTCCTGGAGCTAGGAATGGAAACGGCAATGGAAGCTCTGGGAAGAAGCCCAACCCTTTCACCAGGGGACAAGTGAACCACGTTAACATGGAGGAGGTTGAAGCTCAACCAGATGCAGTAATAGGTAAGTTTTTGGTTAATTCATTTACTGCAGTCGTTCTTTTTGATACTGGTGCATCGCATTCATACATATCAAGGGGATTTGTGGATAAGTATAAACTGCCCACCAAAGTTCTTAGTACACCTTTGTTAGTAAGCTCGCCAGGAGCAGAGTATATTGCAAGCCAAGGATGCTTTCAGATGCCATTGACCATAGGTAGGCATGTTTTCCCCTCAGATCTGATAGTTTTGGAGTCGCAAGGTTTGGATGTGATTCTGGGTATGGATTGGCTATCGATGTATGGAGGAAACATCGATTGCGCCAGTAAGACGATTTTGCTCACCACCCCAGAAGGAAGAAGGATCAAGTATGTATCCCGGCATGTGCCGAATAGGACTCAAGTAAATTCCTTATCAAGAGTTGTACATGAGGAAGTACCAGTGGTGAAGGATTTTCCAGATGTATTTCCAGAAGAGTTGCCAGGCATGCCACCGGATAGAGACATTGAGTTTTTTATCGAACTTTTGCCATGCACAGGGCCAATATCTAAGAGACCGTACAGAATGACCGCAAAGGATTTGGAGGGAATTAAGAAGCAGATTAAGGAGTTACTGGATAAAGGTTATATCCGCCCAAGTTCATCACCTTGGGGATCCCCAGTACTTCTAGTGGAAAAGAAGGATGGATCGTTGAGGATGGTTGTTGATTATCGAGGATTGAATGAAGTGACGATCAAGAACAAGTACCCACTGCCGATGGTCAATGATTTGTTTGACCAGCTGCAAGGAGCTAAGGTGTTTTCCAAGATCGATCTGCGATTAGGGTACCACCAGCTGAAGATTTGAGAGCGGGATATACCTAAGACAACTTTTACCATGAGGTATGGGCTATATGAGTATACCGTTATGTCATTTGGCCTGACTAACGCACCTGCCTATTTTATGAACATGATGAACAAGGTGTTTATGGAGTTTTTGGATAAGTTCGTCGTGGTGTTCATTGATGACATTCTGGTCTACTTGAAGATTGAATAAGAACATAAAGAGCATTTGCGTTTGGTAGTTGGGAAGCTCAGAGAACATCAGTTATACGCCAAGTTCAGCAAGTGTGAGTTTTGGTTAAAGGAAGTTGGATTTCTTGGACATGTTATATCCGGAGAAGGAATAGCGGTAGACCCCACCAAAGTTGTCACTGTGACAAATTGGGAGTCACCCACGTCAGTTGGAGAGATCCGGAGTTTTCTTGGACTCGTAGGATACTACCAGAGGTTCATTGAAAATTTCTCAAAGATTGCGAAGCCTATGACGGAGTTGTTAAAGAAGGACACCAAATTCAAATGGACTGAGGAATGTGAGGCCAGTTTTCAGGAGTTGAAGAGACGCTTGGTTACATCGCCAGTGTTGATTCTGCCTGATCAACGCAAGGATTATGAAGTGTATTGCGACGCTTCTTGTCGAGGACTTGGAGCCGTACTTATGCAGGAGGGAAGAGTTGTTTCATATGCCTCATGATAGCTTAAACCCCATGAGTTAAATTATGCTACGCATGATTTGGAGTTAGCAGCCGTAGTACATGCGTTGAAGACATGGAGACATTTTCTCATCGGAAACCATTGTGAGGTATACACGGATCACAAGAGTTTGAAGAATATCTTCACACAGAAGGAGTTAAATCTCAGGCAGAGGAGATAGTTGGAACTCATTAAGGATTATGATATGAGATTAAATTATCATCTCGGGAAGGCTAACGTAGTAGCCGATGCGTTGAGCAAAAAAAGTCATGTCAATACACTCATGACCGGAGAATTAACCAAGGAGTTGGCAGAAGACCTTCGCGAGCTATGTTTGGAGATAGTTCCAAGAGGTTATGTAGCAGCTTTGGAGATTCAGTATACTTTGATGGATAAGATCAAAGAAGCTCAGAAGACGGACAATGAGATTGTCGAGATAAAGAATGAGCAAAGGAAAAGCTAAAGGATTTTGGGAGGATGAGCACGATACCTTATGGTTTGAGGACCGCGTATATGTGCCAAATGATCAGGAGATCAGGAAGTTGATTCTGCAAGAGGCCCGTGATTCGCCATATTCGATTCACCCAGGAAATACGAAGATGTATCTGGATTTGAAGGATAGTTTCTGGTGGACCGGAATGAAGAAGGATATTGCGGAGTATGTAGCAGTTTGTGATGTATGTCAGAGAGTGAAGGAAGAACATCAGAAGCCAACAGGATTGCTACAGCCATTGTCGATACCCGAATGGAAGTGGGATAAGTTAGGCATGGACTTTATCACGGGATTACCCAGGACTCGTTCAGGCTATGACTCGATATGGGTTGTAGTTGATCGTTTGACGAAAGTAGCTCATTTCATCCCAGTGAAGACCACTTACACCAGTGCTAAGTTGGCAAATATATACATGACCAGGATCGTATGTCTGCATGGAGTTCCGAGGACCATTGTATCAGATAGAGGAACCCAGTTTACATCAAAGTTTTGGAATCAGTTGCATGAATGGGAACCAGGCTAGAGTTCAGTACAGCTTTTCACCCGCAGACAGATGGACAGACTGAGAGAGTCAATCAGATTCTGGAGGACATGTTGAGAGCTTGTGCACTAGATTATGGATCTAGTTGGGACGATAATTTGCCGTATGCGGAGTTCTCTTATAACAACAGTTATCAAGCCAGTTTGAAGATGGCCCCTTTTGAAGCATTGTACGGAAGAAGGTGCAGAACACCGTTGTTGTGGGACGAAGTTGGAGACCGACAGTTATTTGGACCAGATTTGATTAAAGAGTCTGAAGAGAAGGTTAAGCTGATTCGCGATAGACTCAAGGTAGCCCAGTCTAGGCAGAAGAGTTATGGGGATTCTAAATGCAAGGAGACAGTTTACAAAGTCGGAGACAGAGTGTATCTTCGTGTATCCCCACTTCGAGGAGTGAAGCGCTTTGGAGTTAAGGGAAAGTTAGCGCCACGTTTTGTGGGACCATACAAAGTTTTGGGACGTATGGGAGAAGTTGCTTACAAGTTGGAATTACCCGAAGGATTGTCCGGAGTTCACGATGTGTTCCACGTTTCTCAGTTGAAGAAGTGCCACGCAGAGATGGCTGATATTCCTTTGAGAGATACAGTACCGTTGGAAGCGATACAGTTGGATAGCGATTTGACCTACGAGGAGAAGCCAGTTAAGATTCTTGAATTTGCCAGCCGTGTCACACGCAACAAAGTAATCAAGTTCTGCAAAGTTCAGTGGAGTCACCATACTAAAGATGAAGCCACCTGGGAACGAGAGGAAGACCTACGGAAGGATCACTCTCACCTATTTTCTAGCCAACCGGAATCTCGAGGGCGAGATTCATCTTAAGGGGGGTAGGTTTGTAACATCCCAAATTTTCAATTTGGAACATTATACATTAGGTCATCATTGCATATCATATTTTATTTGCATTTTTGTTTGATCATAGAAATTCTACGCAACTCAAGGACCCGCAGAGAGAGTTGGGGATTTCATTATTTTCATATTCGAGTTTTCTCGAATTTTGAAAAGAGGATCGTTTGATTTTTATTATTTTTCTCTTGAATATTTCTTTTATAAAAGTAAAAAGAGAGAGGATAAAATGACTTCCTCAAAAATAAAGAAATATCGGAGATTTAATATTAAAATCAAATAGGAATTTTATTCGGAGTTTTATCGCTATTTTATTTGAATTAGGAAAAATTTGCGTTTTCAAAACTGCATTTTAGGCCCAAATAAATGTTCACCTTGTCCGGCCTATTTTTAGAGGACGGGGAAAATTTAATTCGGGATTTTTGGAGTCAGTTTAGTATTTATTTTCTTTCTTTTTCTGCACGTCGGAATTATTTAAAAAAAGAGAGAAACCGACTCCGGGCCGTACCCGACCAGGACTCCGCCCGGGAGGCTTTATAAGCCGCCGCCCGAGCCGCCGTAAGGCCCAGCCACCGCCGCCAGCCCACCCGCGCCCGCCGCCCCAAACCCTAACCCTCGCCCGCCGCCGCCGCCGCCGCACCTCGCCGCCGCCCCACCGCCGACCCGCCGCCGCGCCGTCACCCCGTCGTCGCCGGAGGTAGCCACCGCTGCTGCCTCGGTTTACGCAAGAAAACCAAACGGTTTTTTTCTCTAAACCCTAGATCCATTTTTTTAGATCCGGTTCGTTTTATTTTTTTCAGTTTAGTAATTTAGCGAACGCCTGTTCATACGTTCGTTTTAACGAACGGTTTTCACGTTTAGCCGCAGACAGCGAACGTTCGTTCGTTAGACTGTTCATCAGTTTTTCTTTTTCTCGGATTTTCCGCGATTATTTTCGATCACGATTTCTGGTCTGATTTCGTTTTAGTTTAACTTTTCGCTCGTTTACCGGAATCAGGCGATTCAAGCGCCTAGAGTTTCGTCTCGAATCCCTCTTTCTGTTTAACCAACTTAAACAAGATTTTGCTACTGTAAAATTTGACTTTAGTCCAGATTAGTAAACGAAGCTTGTTTCTTTCGCCGTTTTGAGTTTTGTTGCTTTGTTTGATTTGATTCTTTTTGCAAACCGGAGTTCTTAAGTTGAACTTTCTGGTTAGATCTTTTATTTGAGTTTTACCCATGCCCTTGCTTGATTGCTTATTGTATGCTTGTTTGTTTGCGATAGAGTACCCGGAGTGTGAAGCGTGCTACTACGAGTCTCTAGATTTCGCGGATCATCAGCAAGGCAAGTAACACTTTGATCATACCTCTTTCAAACCCAGTTTTATTCCATTAGATCAATGCTCAAACAATTGCATGGTTAGGATCTGATTTAAATTGTGGGTTTGGGAAGTAGATGAGGTAGTACCTATTCACCTGTTTACTATCAAACCTTGGGAGTTACTTCTACTTTGCTTATACTGCTATGCTATGCTCGTAGACGTGGATTGGGTTTGAGTGTATTCATGATAGATGTGAGTATTGTTAATTAATGGTTAACTTAAGGGGGCAACTTTAATACACATCCGGGTCGACTGAGGCACCTAGGGAATTCCAGTGATTGCCTGTATTTCTTTGGAAATCCCGGGGTACCGTGTGATTCTCCTATGGACTGCCACCCAGGGTCAAAGGGATCATAAGATTATTCATGCTAGAAACTTCCGTGTGCAGCCACATGCCAATGTGGGCTCTGGCATAGTTGAGTAAGTTGTGGGAATCTTTTCCATGACGGGCTAACAGATGTAGGGGATTGTAGGTGTACGGGCCTATCTATCGGTTAAAGGGACCTCTTCGGAAAGACTGTGTCTCGGTCATCCGTTTCTCAAACATCATGTAGTGCGAGAAATCAAACGGAGGAGATCGAGTCTTGTGGGGAAAAGTGCACAAACCTCTGCAGAGTGTACAAACTAATCATGGTTAGCCATGTCCCCGGTTATGGACGTCTTGAGTATCTAGTTTCTTGGATTATCATGTGGATCTCATCACTCTTAATATAATTTGATTGGGTTTAATGATGATGCTTAATTGGGATTGAGTTGGGTGAACCTTCTCAATGTTTAACAACCACCATGATAGTTAAATAAAAATTTATTCCTTTGTTGTAGGGAAAAATTGGCTTTTCGCGGAACATATTTACCATACAGCCTCCACCAGCCATATATGCATATAGTGATAGCTTTATTCTGTTCATTACTCTCTCGTGTTACATTGCCAGCATATTCCATGTGCTGACCCGTTTTCGGGCTGCAACGTATCATGTTGCAGACTTTTCAGACGACGAGTAAGGAGCCTTAGGTCGTGGTCTTTCACTCAGTGATGCCGTTGGAGTTGATGGACTCACTTTATCTTCCAAGCCTTCCGCTGTTATCGTATTAGATGGCCTTAAGCCATATTTATTGTAATAAGTTCTCTTTTGAGACATTCGATGTAATAAGTGTGTGATTGCTACTCTATTATAAATCCTTCAAGTACTATGCGTGTCAGCATTACCGATCCAGGGATGACACATATGCACAGAGATCAGACTGTTTGAGGTCTGGTCGCTACATGGCTGTTGTACCTGAGGGTTATATTATGGACGAGGAAACTGCTAGAGACTTTCTTGCTTGTAATGATAGAGATGATCTTAAGAAACTGTTAGCTAAGCTGAAGGAGAAGTCTTTGAATGGTAGAATGCAATATGACCCTATGTTTGCTACTTCACCTACTTCGCCCTATGTTTGCTACTTCACCTATCTTTGAATGGTAGAATGCAATATGATCCTAAGGATTATGAATTCTCTGTCGATCCTGAGTTAATTACTTTGGTTGAATCTGATCCTTTTTATGGTTATGAATCTGAAACTGTTGTGGCACATCTTACTAAATTGAATGATAGAGACCCTATTTGCTCATGAGGAAAAAATTCGCTATTACTACTTTCTTAAGTTGTTTCCTTTCTCGTTAAAGGGTGATGCTAAGTTATTGTTTTATTCTCTTGCTCCTAGTTGTGTGCATAGTCCCCAGGATTTGATTTACTACTTCTCTGCGAAATATTTTCCTGCTCATAAGAAACAAGCTGCCCTAAGGGAAATATTTAACTTTGTGCAAATTGAAGAAGAGAGTCTCCCACAAGCTTGGGGAGGCTTCTCCAATTACTTAATGCTTTGCCTGATCATCCTATCAAGAAAAGTTAAATACTTGATATCTTTTATAATGGACTAACCGATGCCTTCAGAGACCACCTGGATGGTTGTGCTGGTTGTGTTTTCAGGGAAAGAACTATCGAGCAAGCTGAATGCTACTGAATAATATATTGAGTAATGATAACGATTGGACACTTCCTGAACCAACTCCTAAGACAACTCCGAAGAAAAGAGGTATTCTATTTCTCAGTCCTGAAGATATGCAAGAGGCAAAGAAATCTATGAAAGAAAAAGGTATTAAAGCTGAAGATGTTAAGAATCTACCACCTATTGAACAAATACATGGTCTTGATAACCCGATAGAGGTAGTAGAGGAAAACTCTCTCTATAGATTTGATGAAGGTGATATTCCTCATAATAGGTCTGCTAGTCAATTCTTTGATGAATTCGATAATTTTATTGTTAAACAAGAAAACTTCAATGCTTATGTTAGTAGACAATTGAAATGTAATGCTTACATGCTTGACCACTTGGTGATTATATGAGTAGAACTATTAATGATCTTAAGCTTATTAGTAAACATGCTTCCATGGTTAGAACTCAAGTAGAACAAGTACTTAAGGCACAAGATGATTTTCTCAATGAGTTGAATAGTAAGAACAATGATAATGCTCTTAGGGTTATGACTAGAGGTGGTAAAATGATCCAGGAACCTTTGTATCCTGAGGGCCATCCTAAGAGAGTTGAGAAAGATTCTCAGAGAGTTAATACTGATGCACCTAGTCCTTTTAATAAAAAGAAGCAAACTGATAGGACCTTGCATACTAGTGAATCTGCTATAGACAAACCTGAGAATCCTAATAATATTTCTATTTCTGATGCTGAGACACAATCTGGTGATGAACATGAACCTAGTGATAATGTTAATGATGATGCTCAACCTAGTAATGATAATGATGTAGAGATTGAACCTGCTGTTGATCTTGATAACCCACAATAAAAGAATCAACATTATGATAAGAGAGACTTCATTACTAAGAAACATGGTACAGAAAAAGAACCATGGGTTCAGAAACCCATGCCCTTTCCTCCTAAACCATCCAAGAAAACCGATGATGAGGATTTTGAGCGCTTTGCTGAAATGATTAGACCTATCTTTTAGCGTATGCATTTGACTGATATGCTTAAAATGCCTCCTTATGCTAAGTATATGAAAGATATTGTTACTAATAAAAGAAAGACACCGCAAGCTGAAATTTTGACCATGCTTGCTAATTATACTTTTAAGGGGGGAATACCAAGGAAACAAGGAGATCCAGGGGTACCAACTATACCATGCTCCATTAAAAGAAACTATGTTAAAACTGCTTTATGTGATCTTGGAGCCGGTGTTAGTGTTATGCCTTTCTCTTTATATCGTAGACTTGAATTGAATAAGTTGACACCTACTGAAATCTCTTTGCAAATGGCTGATAAATCAACTGCTATGCCCATCCGTATTTGTGAGGATGTGCCCGTTGTGGTTGCAAACATTACTATCTTAACGGACTTTGTTACTCTTGATATTCATGAGGATGACAGTATGTCGATCATCCTTGGTAGACCCTTTTTGAATACAGCAGGGGCTGTTATGTATTGCAACAAATGCAATGTCACTTTTCATGTTAATGGTAATGAGCATACGGTACACTTTCCCAAGAAACAACCTCAAGTTCATAGTATCAATTCTATAGGAAAAATTTCAACTATTACTATTGGAGGTTTTGAGTTCCCTCTTCCTACTGTCAAAAAGAAATATGATATTCTTATTGTTGGGGACATGCATATCGCCATTGAGGTAACCTAGTGTTATTCGAAAATTCTCCGGTTTCATGTCATCCAGAAGAAGTTTGTTAATAAGACTTGATCAACCTTGTTAATGCATTCCTTTTGATGAGCATGACATGGATGAATTTCGAATGCACAACTTTCTGTACCTATATTTTACTTTCTATTATTTAGATTAAATAAAGAAAAGTAGTATTTTTTGTCTATTTTCTGAATTATCCATGCAATAAAAAATACCCCGAAAATAAAAGTTCTCCAAATGCACTGAAAATTTAGTATGATTTTTCATAGAATATTTGAGAATTTCTGGCACGGAGAACACACCAGGGGGATGCACCAGTGGGCCACAAGGGTGGAGGGTGCGCCCTACCCCCTGGGCGGGACCCTCGACCTTGTGGGTCCCACGTGCCCCCCACTTATTCCAGCACCCATCCACTTCGTCTTCCTCCAGAAAAAATCATCCCATAGCTCAAACCCGTGTTCTTGCTCATTTTGCTGCCATTTTCGATCTCCTTGCTCAAAGCTCCATTCAAAAACTGCTTTGGGGGATTGTTCTTCAGTATGTGACCCCTCCAGTGGTCCAATTAGTTTTTGTTCTAGTGCTTTATTTATCTAAATTTTTTATTGCTGTGGTGACCTTGTTCTTGAGCTTGCCTGTCAAATTTATATTGTCCAAAGTAGTCTTGATGCATAATATAGCCTCTTGGCACTTGTAGGAGTAGTTCCTATCAATTTTGTTGAGTTTGGTTCACTTTTATTTTGAGTCACTAAAAATTTCAGAAATTTCCAGAGGAATAAAAATGTCTAGGAAAATGTACCAAGGTGGTTCTTCGAGGAAGCAAGCACCGAGGCTCGCGATGCGTGAGCGGTACCTAGAACCACCAAGGAAGCTCAAGTGCGGCCGTGTGAATGGTCGTCGGATGAATTTATGGTTCATGCAGGTTTCAAGGATGAATTTGATGCGTATGCATGTAATGCTGATCTTGAGGACTTCGTATCAGATAAGTGCCGATAATACTATTACCTCATTGATTCTTTTATGCAGAGGTTTGAATTTTCATCTAAGCGCAATACCCCTACTGTTTTATTTGATCTCTATGATGAATCATATACCATGGACCTTGAAGATTTTAATACTGCTTGCAAAATCCCACAGTGGGGCCGTGTTTGTGAACCTCACAAGTCTGAATACAATGATTTCCTTGCTAGCATCACAGTGGGAGAAACTAGAAATATCACACAAGCTACCATAGGGAGCATTCACTTTCCTGCCATACATTATTTTGCTCTCTTTAAAGGTAGATGCATTAACGGTAAGCATGAGCATTGCCACCTTTGCGTTCCCGATCTTAGTGTCCTCAAGTGTTCGGTGTTAGGTGATAAGCGATATAACTTGGGGGGCCATTGTTGCGAGGAGGTTATATCTTAATGCTAAAGATGGAGATTTATTTTGTGGGATTTATGCGAATTGTCTAGCTAATTATCTTGGAGTACCCATAATGGAGAATGACATAGAGTTGCCACTTGCTTTTCTTGATTATAATGCTTCGGTGCGCTATCAGTTTCTTGAGAGGAACGAACAGTCCCTCCAGTACTGACTAATCTTTGACAGACGGCGCGCCGTCCATGTTACTCTTCCTGCTCCTACCTTCTTTAACTTTCAGGTCAGAGGGAGATAGTTTATTACCAGAGAGGAGGCAAACGAGTATGAGAGGGAGACGGAGGCTACTCGCTTCCTTGCTGCAGCCCTTCAGGCAGTAGCTGCTGCATCTCAGTACAACCCCGACTACAACTTTGGATATCCGCCAGGCCAGCCATGGGCGTAGACCAACTTAGGCCGAAAGCCTAAGCTTGGGGGAGTACGTATTTCTGACCGACATTACATTCATGCTCACACACCAATTCCAGTTGTCGGTGTTTATACTTTTTCATTGTATTATCCATGTCAGTTTATTTCTTTTTCCCGCTTTCTTCTTGTGTGCTTGAAAAACCTAAGAAAAACAAAAAAAATTAGTTGTAGTTTATTTCCTTTCTATGCATGCTTAGTAGTAGTATTAAAAGAAATCCCATAAAGATTTCTCGTTCTTCTTTTGCTTGTTGGGAGTTTTCCCGTGTAAATAGTTCTTCTCGGTCTTGTTTTACTTCAAAAAAACAAAAGCTCCAAAAATATTTCAGTGTGTTTCTTTGAAATTCTTTTCTTTTCTTTGGGGGTCGAGAGGAGAAGACCATGATCAAAATGTTGAGTGGCTCTCATATGCATTATTGTTGATCTAACAAAGAGCCCATACTACCTTGTCTTCTCCTATGAATAAATGTTTGCAGATTCCAGCTTAGTCCAATGCACGTGCACTATTATTATTATCCACACCGTTCAGTTGTGCAAGTGAAAGGCAATAATGATGATATATGATGAAATGATTGAGATGAAGAGAAGCTAGTATGAACTCGACCTATCTTGTTTTTCAAAATATGATTAGTTCATCATTCTTGATTCAGCCCATTAAGAATGAAACACATTTGCAATGAAAATTAGAGATTATAGTTATTCATGGCATGCTTAATTAGCTAGGAGTTTATAATGGTTCACCTTGCGTGCCAACATGCTTTTAAAATGGTTGTGATGTAGTATGATAGGATGCTATCCTCCTTTGAATGATTCGAGTGGCTTGACTTGGCGCATGTTCACGCATGTAGTTGAAACAAAATCTACATAGCCTCTACGATATTTATGTTCATGGTTATGTATATCCTACTCATGATTGCATTCAATGTTGGTTAATCTCAATGCATGTTTATGACTATTGTCGCTCTCTAGTTGGTCGCTCCCCAGTCTTTTTCTAGCCTTCACTTGTACTAAGCGGGAATACTGTTTGTGCATCCACATCCATAAACCCAAAGTTGTTCCATGAGAGTCCACCATACCTACCTATATGTGGTATTTACCTGCCGCTCCAAGTAAATTTGCATTGTCCCAAACTCTAAACCTTCAAACGACAATCTGTTTTGTATGCTCAAATCGCTCATGTAGCAACTAGGGTTGTTTATATCTTCCATGCTAGGTGGGTTATTCTGACGATGAGTGGACTCCGCTCATCATTCACAAGATAATGGCTGGTAATCGGGATGCCCAGTCCCATGCTCAAGTCAAATCAAATTATGATTGCAAACAAAACTCCCCCAGGACCATTGTTAGTTGGACGGTACCCGTGTTTCGGACCAGCTGTGGAATGTGTTTGTTGGTAGAGGGCGTGTATAAACTTTACCATTCTGTTTGGGAACCGCCTATAATGTATGTAGCATGGAAGATACCAAGATCTCTTGGTTGTTATGTTGACAATGAAAGCATACCGCTCAAAATATTATTTATCTCTATTTCAAAACCTCGAGCTCTGGCACCTCTGCAAATCCCTGCTTCCCTCTGCGAAGGGCCTATCTATTTACTTTTATTGCTGAGTCATCATCCTCTTATAAAAAGAACCAGTTAGAGAGCACCACTGTCATTTGTATGCGTTATTATTAATTTATATTGAGTATGACTGTGACTGGATTTATTTTGCCATGAATTACAATGTCTAGTCAGTCCTCGATCTTCAGGGGTGCTCTACATTTATGTTTTGCGGTCTCAGAAAGGGCCAGCGAGATACCATCTTGTTATATCATATCATGATTGTTTTGAAAAAGTGTTGTCATCCGAGATTTATTATTATTGCTCGCTAGTTGATTATGCCATTGATATGAGTGAATATGAGACCTAAATGTTATTGTGAATATGGTTAGATCATAATCTTTGCTGAAAACTTGAATGCAGGCTTTACATATTTGCAACAAGATCAAACAGAGTTTGTAAAAGTTTTTCTTTATCACTTTCAGTTTGTCAACTGAATTGCTTGAGGACAAGCAATGGGTTAAGCTTGGGGGAGTTGATACGTCTCCATCATATCTACTTTTTCAAACTCTATTGTCCTTGTTTTGGACTCTAATTTGCATGATTTGAATGGAACTAACCCGGAGTGACGCTGTTTTCAGCAGAATTGCCATGGTGTTATTTTTGTGCAGAAATAAAAGTTCTCAGAATGACCTGAAACTTCACGGGGATCAGTTTTGGAAGAAATAAAAAATATTGGCGAAAGAATACCCCGAAGGGTGCCCACACCCTGTCCACAAGGGTGGAGGGCGCGCGCACCCCCCTAGGGTGCGCTCTCGGTCCTTGTGGGCCCCCTGGACCTCCACCGACCTCAACTCCAACTCCATATATTCACGTTCGGGGAGAAAAAAATGAGAGAGACAGATTCATTGCGTTTTACGATACGGAGCCGCCGCCACCTCCTGTTCTTCCTCGAGTGGGCAGATCTGGAGTCCGTTCGGGGCTCCGGAGAGGGGAAATCGTCGCCGTCGTCATCAACAACCATCCTCAATCACCAATTTCATGATGCTCACCGCCGTTCGTGTGTAATCCCATCGTAGGCTTGCTGGACCGTGATGGGTTGGATGAGATTTACCATGCAATCGAGTTAGTTTTGTTAGGGTTTGATCCCTAGTATCCATTATGTTCTAAGATTGATGTTGCTATGACTTTGCTATGCTTAATGCTTGTCACTAGGGCCTGAGTACCATGATTTCATATCTGAACCCTTTATGTTTTCATGAATATACTTGTGTTCTCGATCCTATCTTGCAAGTTATAGTCACCTACTACGTGTTATGATCCGGCAAACCCAGAGTTACAATAGTCGGGACACTTCCCGGTGATGACCGTAGTTTGAGGAGTTCATGTATTCACTAAGTGCTAATGCTTTGGTCCGGTACTCTATTAAAAGGAGGCCTTAATATCCCTTAGTTTCCAATAGGACCCCGCTGCCACGGGAGGGTAGGACAAAGATGTCATGCAAGTTCTTTTCCATAAGCACATATGACTAAATTCGGAATACATCCCTACATTATATTGATGAATTGGAGCCTGTTCTGTGTGATCCTAGGTTATAACTATTGCATGATGAATGCCATCCAACGTAATTATCCATCATTGATCCATTGCCTACGAGATTTTCACATATTGATCTTTTCTTAGTTACTTTTTCGTTGCCACTGTTACGATTGCTACAAAACTACTACTGATACTTTTGCCACTATTACCGTTACTTCCATACTACTTTGCTACTAAATATTTTGCTACAGATATTAAGTCTTTCAGGTGTGGTTGAATTGACAACTCAACTACTAATACTTGAGAATATTCTTTGGCTCCCCTTGTGTCGAATTAATAAATTTGGGTTGAATACTCGAAAACTGTTGCGATCCCCTATACTTGTGGGTTATCAGGCGCAGGCTCGATCTCGTCCACCTCCAACCGTCATCCGGAATCAGCCCCTCGGCAGCAAGCTCTAGCAGCCGCTTCTTCATGACGCGCGACGGGATCCAGTCCCCCTGGGCTCGACCCACCGGCGGGCCGGCGCTTGACGTTGAGCCCTTCCCTGTCTTCTTTTCCATCTCGAGCTTCGCCGTCCTGCCTTTCCCCATTCTTTCAGAGTGGTCTGGAGCGCGGAATGGAGGTGGAGAAGACCAGGAGCCACAGAGTGAGTGGGGTGAAAAGGGGATCTGCTCCCTTTACCTTAGCTAACCGGCTTTTTATACTGCGGGTAAATCCGCCTCGTGGATCTCAAGTCGTTAATTCCTAGATCTAACGACGCCAGTGCGATGACCGCCCAGAGGAAACAGAGTATGTGGAGGATTTGTGGGGCGGAAATCGAGGCGTTATGCCCCACTTTCCCCACTAGCCGCGGCGTAAACGCTTCCACACGCGCACACAAATATTCAAACCGCGAGATTTCCGCTGTGAATCAACCTGATTGATTGCCTCTGATTCCTCTCCTTAGGAACACTCGTCGGTCCGCCGATCGCCCTCCGACGGTCACCCTGCACTCGGAAACGTAATCAAAACCGACTGAAGTCATCCTCAGGATTGCAATGGGATGAGCTCAGCTCTCCTCTACGGATTAACTTGACCCTTTTTTTAGGCTCCAAGGCGTGAGTCTCATAAACTTGGACTCAGAGATGACCTGTGTTGGTGTTCCCCTGGGAAATGAGCAGCGTCTCTCTGAGGAGTCAGCACACGTGTCGGCACCGACACTCGGGTTTCGTGGCATGTCGACATTCAGACCACTAGTCAATTTCTCCCTAGAGACATACGAATGCCACCAAATTTCGCCCAATAATCAACACAGCCCCATCAGTTGGGAAACTCATAGTCGAGAATCTGCTATGGTTTTGCTCTGATCACGTTATCACTTGGCGACAGATTCTGAGTGCTCCCGAAGCACTCTGACCGAATCAAGAGTTCATCCACTTCGTCCTACGAAACCTCAACCAATTCGGGCACTAATGATAGGGTCACCTACTAAGGGTAGGGCCATGGACCTGACATCTAGGGCTCACCTAGAGCCCCACACGAACAATGAAGGGGTTCCTGGACCACTGGTGCATTCGAATGCACACTACTGGATATCCACTCGGATATTATCCATCCACTCAGATGGTGCTAGCTCACTCACACGTTCCACCACCAGTCGGCCTCACCAACAGCACTCTAACACAGGAGGCGGAGAGGCGACGAGGGAGCTGCAACGTTCTTGAGGCTTAACGCTGGAGTTCAAGCGTAGTAATAGCGGCAGTTACCAGTAACGCCCGTAGTTACTCCCCCTCTTATCTCCCCTTGTAACGTAGCATTAATGAGGGCCGGTACACTCTATATAAGCCCCCCTCTGGCTCCATAACAAGGGTTGGCAACCCATTGTAATCAGATACCCCTAGAGAAAAACACAACCTCCGAGCACCAAGACGTAGGGCTTTTACCTCTCTGAGAGGGGCCTGGACTCGTAAATCCGAGTGTCACACCTGTGTCATAGCTAGATTCTGCCCCTGTTGGTACCTCTAGTACTCACTGTCAGTCCCATTACCTCGACAGCTGCGGTGGCAGATATTTTTGTTCCAGAAAAAAAATACTTAGCAGCGTCTAGGAAGAAGGGAATGCGGCCAATGTCTTCACCACTTAGCAGCGTGCAAGACAGGCAACAAATACAACTAGAGTTGTAGACATTTAGTAGAGCGTATAAGAATGCACGCCACTATAGCGAAGCGCTTAGTAGCATCCACGTGGAGAACGCTGCTAATTTGCTAGTCTCTAGCCGCGGGTGGTGCGCACGCTGGTACCGGTTTGCTACCAGCGGTGTCCTGTCCGAACGCTGTTTGAGGGCAATGTTGGGTGCCGCTAATTAGGGGTTTCCCAACTAGTGTATGGAAGATAGGAGTCACTAATGAAGATTGCACTCAACAATATGGACAAAATAACTAAAATAAACTTCATAAAATATGTTTCCTCTTAATTGCCTTCTCATTAATCATGAAAACCCAGTGGGGGCCTAAGATTCACTTTTAACTCTCACATGGCGAGCATGCGCGGCGGGGGCACAAACATGTCAATGGCAATATTGATGGTCTTCAACTGGTAGCCGATACATGAATAACCTCTGGCACATGGTGGCACAACAACTACGCTTGCTATTACCACTAGTGCAGAACCGGGATATAGCACCGGTTCGTAAGGACCTTTAGTGTCGGTTCTATAACCGGCACTAAAGGGTGGGGACTAACTGCCGCTAAAGGGCCACCACGTGGCACGAGCCAGCGCCGGGGACGGGGAGCACTTTAGTACCGGTTGTTAACAGCAACCGGTACTAAATTGTTTGGGGGGTTTTGGATTCATGATTTCTTTTTCTTTAATTTTGTGTTTTCCATTTAATTCTTTTTCGCTTGCTGGTATTTTACGATACTACATATTGTACACGCTATGCATATATATAAATAGAATTTCTCGTAGAACCGATCATATATATATATATATATATATATATATATATATATATATATATATATATATATATATATATATATATATATCATCGAATGTCTCACTAAAGGCCCTTACGAACCGGTGCTATAGCCCGGTTCTCCACTAGTGCAACCACCATTATTCACACATACACATGTATATATATATATACAATTAGGTATATATACAATTTCTCCTACATGTTGCCTTGGTGCCTTCGGAGCACGATGACAATTGGGAGTGGTTCATGGGGCGGTAGCGGGTAATGGTATTCTCCTTTGGGATCTATGACCTGGTCGAGCAAAAATCCCGTTATTTCCTCTTGAAGTGCTCGTATGCGCTCCATTGGTAGGAACTGCTCCCGCACGTCTTTGAACTGTTAAGAAGGAGATCAATATGCATGTGTATTAGTTGTGTGACTAGATATCGATAATCATGTGAAAATTGTGAATAGTGTTTTGGCAAACGTACCCATTGCTGTCTATTAGATTTGCTCCTTTCAGACGCCATCATGCGAATGTTCTCGCAAACGTAGTATGCACACACTTCAGTCCCCGGCGCCTGCTTCAGGGCCTTTACGAGAATAGAATTTAATCAGATAATAATTAATCAAGCATGATAATTAATTAATGGTATTGAAACAAGAATTAAAGAGATGGTAGCTAGCTAGTACTACTTAACTTACCTTGGGTCGAAACCAAAACAGCTTTTGTCGCCATTTGCCTAGAGTCACCTTGATGAACTTTTCCCATGCCCTGCCCGTCGGCAAAGAAAATGAATAAAGGGGTTATTAAATAGTTGATATCAGGAAATGACGAACTAAATAGGCTGAGATATAGTTAATAATGATTGAAATTACCTGTCAACTACCCCCTTCAAGATGGTGAAGTCACTTTCTTTTTTAAGTAGTGAGTCCAGTAGTTCAACTGTTCCTTCTTCAACTTTAATGATTAACAAGATCCAGTGGTAACTGCATGTGCACACGTTTGCATGTCTTAATTAAGCGGGCATGTGCATAACACTAATCAACATTTAGCTAGCTAGTAAGCAAAAACAGAATTTGTAGTACAAGACAGTGTGACTCACAGGAAGTTGTAAGGAAGTAGTATATCTTAATTGGTATTGAGGCGCTTCAAGAACTCTAACATTTTATTCTCTACATCTGCTTTATACCAATCCAATTTCCATGTGTGTTCATTAATGGTATTTGGGTCAATGAACCCAATGCCAAAGCGTCCAACTTTTTTCATTTCATACATCTTCATCCTGCATAGTACCACAGAAAAGAATATAGTGAGGATAATTACAGGTAATAATGATCGATCAATGAGCACTATAGCTAGCTTGAGACTTCAATTACAGAAAGAAATCACTTACACACAATAGCAACTGACGAGAGATTTGTCGAGTGCTTCTTGATTGACTAACTGAAATAGTTCTGAATACTCAACGGACACAGCTAGCTTATGGAAGTAATGCTCTTCCATGACGTTCACCATGAGGGACTCTCGATTGGAACTCTTGGTAATTTTCATGTACCAATCATGCAATTCATACATTCTCGTTGGGAGGTTCTTGACCTCCTCAGGCTCGACCAAAGGTTGGCTGCGGACATATTTCCGTTTTATGTCCTCCTCTCTAAGCGGAGACATGGGCTCGATCTTGAGGAGCTGTCCAACTGTGATACCGAGCATTTTAGCCTGCCTTCTATGATCGTCGGTTATTACCAGTTGACCGGCGCCGGTATTCTCATGTGTTGGTACAACAAGCGGGGGGATCGATTGCGCCGCATGTTCTCCCAGCTGGGGAACGGTTTTCCCGCATTTTTTGCCAGCTGCTTGGCTCGAGCTCGACTCCTTCTGTAGTCGTGCTTGATGTGCCTTCCTGATTTGGCGCTCATAGTCTGAGTCAACAGGCTTGGGAGCTGGTGCTCTAGCCATACGAATAAAGTGGTCAATCTTTTCCTCAGGCACTTTCTCCCTTCGCGGCGGTGCCAGTTTCGGTGCAAAATGGGCGTCCACTTGGGCCTTCACTATGGTTGTGTTTTTCTCCTCGGTCATGTCGTAAGGCCTCTAAGGAAGAGAAGTGAGGCTTGGACCATATTGATATCGCTTGCCTCCGCCTGTACCTCTTGTACTACCTCGACTCGTACCGCTATGCACCATAGCTGCGACGGCTCTCTTCTGCGATTGCTGAGGCGGCGGAGACGGCTGACGTGGCTGAGTTGGAGCAGGAGGAGTGGCCTCACGCTGTGCCGGACTTGAAGCAGGAGGAGTGGCCTGACGCGGTGTTGGACTTGAAGCATGAAGAATAGTCTGACGCTGTGCCGGACTTGAAGCAGGATGAGTGGCCTGACGCTATGCCGGACTTGGAGGAGGAGTGGCCTGACGCGTTGGTGGACTTGGAGGAGTGGGAGTCTGCTGACGCAGTGGCAGACTTCGAGGAGGAGTCGGCTGACGCGGTGTCGGTGGCCTTCCAAAGATGATGCAATCCTTTCTCCATAGGATGATATGATGTTTGGCCTCTCCCAGTGTGTGCTCCTCGTCACCTCCAGGAATGTCAAGCTCTAGCCCCGAATATTGGTCCACCACTTCATCAACCACGACACGAGCATAGCCGGCTGGAATCGGGTTGCAATGCAAGGTTGCATCGGGGGGATTTGTATAAGCAATGGCGTCCGCCACCTTCATGGATATGTTCTTCATTTTGAAGTGTAGCTCACAGTTAGTGTTCTCCATGATGTCACCCACAGGGTATCTATCCAGCAGTGCGTCGGCCGGGGCGGAACCAACGCTGCTTCTCTGCATGGTTGGGACGGTGTTATCCAATGCCGGATCATCCGCTAGCTGCTGCCGCTGCTGAGACCCCCTTTCCTGGCTAAGTGAGTCGATCTGCTGCTGCTGGCGCAGGAATTTGAGTGCCAAGTCCGCGTGCGCTGATTCTAGGCCTTGAAGGCATTCTGCTTCCTGCTTCCTCTGCTCCTCCTCCAGCTTCTTCTACTCCTCCTCCAGCTTCTTCTTTCTCGCACGGCTTCTGTAGTTGGCGTTCCAGTCCGAAAAGCCCTCATACCACGGAACTACGCCCTTGCCTCGTGTTCTTCCCGGGTGTTCAGGATTTCCCAGGGCGCGCATAAGCTCGTCGTTCTCTCTGTTGGGCATGAACACCCCCTTTCGAGTATCTTCTATTGCATCAAGTAACTTATCTTCGGCTCCTTTAAGACATGACTTCTTTGAAACCTGGCCTGTCTTCGGGTCCAACGCCCCCCGTGCGCATAGAACCAAGTTCTGCACCTGGGGGGCCAACTTCTAGTAACTAGAGTGACCTCTCCATCCAGCATCTCTTGCTCAGACTTATCCCACTTAGACGTTGCCCCCGCGTAGCCACCTGGCCCCAGCCTATGGAACTGCTCCTTTTTTGCAGCATTGGCCTTGTTTTTTCTCGACCGTTCCTTAGATAATTCTGATTCCTTGAATTTCACGAAAGCGGGCCAGTGATCTCTTTGCTTCTCAAGTGTTCCCTTAAATTCTGGAGTCTTCTTTCCTCCTTCGACGTACTTGGTCCATATAGTTTTCTTGTGGGTGTTGAATGCAATTGCCATCTTCCTAAGAGCAGCGTCCTTGACTTTCTGCACATCTGCATCACTGAAATGATCTGGTAGTGTGAAATGTTCCATGAGAGATTCCCAAAGCGTTGATTTTGCTCTGTCGTCGACCCAAGTAAGATCTGGATGTTTCTTTGTTGGCTCTTTCCATTCTTGAATGGAGATCGGGAGTTGGTCCCTCACAAGAACTCCGAACTGATGAATGAACTTGTTCGCAATGTTCTTAGGTGCGCTAGGTTCGCCATTAGCTTTGATGGCATCGATGTTGTACTTTATGCCCTCCTTCAACTTTTTGCCCGGGCCTCGAAGTGTCCTGCTGCCTGTAGAAGATTTGCTCGATCCGGAGGGCTGAAAGAAGAAAGATCGATTCGTTAATATATCTTCAAATCATTAAAAACATGTGATGATCACCAGATGCATGCTTATATAAATATACCTCGCCGGTCTTTGTTATTTCAAGATCAACATTTTCGGCGTCATCATCGGCGTCATCATAATCATAGTTCATGAGATCATCAATTCGGTCGTCGCGATCGAATATCATATCATCACCCTCCCCGGTATTGTTCAGATATTGGGAGCCGTCATCATCTTCATTCTGATCATCTGGCCTGCAAGGGGAGCATATGATCTCGAACAGGGCCTCTTCTCCCTCTCTGCCGGTATTGTCCTCCATAGCTTTTATTTAACTATTCCAGAAGAAATATAAAACAATTTAGTATTCAAAATACAATGCATGCATGCAATCAATAAGTAAAAACGGAATCATAGTACATAATCTCGAATACATCATCTCGAATAATATATATTCTCGAATATATCGTCTCGAATATTATATATTGAATACATCACTAGCTAGCTAGCTAATAAATATCGAATACTACAGAAGAATCTAGGCCGCTCGCGGTTCCTGAGGCGCGGGCGGTGGACACCCAAAGAGAAGGAACCATCACATGATCATAGCTCCGGTCATCTCCCCAAAGAACCTGCCAGGTATTGGAGAACCTGACGTCCATAGCAGCCATGTAGCGACGGATGTGCTCGTCCTCCTCCCAGACACGGCGACGCACCACCTCTGGCGGGGCCGGCTCCCTCTGCACCGAACGTAGCCTACGCGAACGCCACCAAAGGAGCTCAGGGTCGACGACGGGACCCGGGGCCGGGTCCCTCACCAAGCGGCGAGCCCCTGAAGGTAGCACCTCCCAGTGCTAGCCCGGCGGAGCCCAGTCCTGGACATGGGTCCTCTGAACCAGGACGTCGTCGCGAACGGGTCGACGGCGAGGATGCGGGCCGCGCATCATTGACGTCGATAACAAATTCTTATGAAAAAAATTCCTACATATGCAATGTCATTTTATTAGGAAATTTTGAGCAACTTTTTCCGATGCAACTTCTCCTAGTCCTTCGTCTAACAAATATATATATGGTCAACTTTTTCCTATGCAACTTTTTTGTATGCGATTTTTTTCTATACTAGGATATGCAACAGAAACACTAATTAAGCATCTAACACTAAAAACAGAAAAAGCAACTTCTATACATCCATTAAAAATAGAAAAACAACATTATATACAAAAATTCCATATTAATTAAACACTAATTATATCCATCTAACATGCATTCATAAATATATGCTAGTGAAAAATAATAATCTAACACATCTAAACTAATTAAACATACAATGTGTGTGTGTGTGTTCATCGTACATGTGTCTGTGTGTGTGTGGGCTCGGGGAGGGCGGCCATGGTAGCCGGGGGCGAGGGAGAGGGGGGAGAGCTCACAGCGGGGCGACAGCGACGGCGAGGCGAGACGACGGGGGCGGAGACGGGGGGCGGCGACATGCCGGGGCGCGACGCGGGGATGGCGCGACGGGGACGGGCCGAGGGCGGCGACGGAGACGAGGGCGGCGACGGGGATGGGGGTTGCCGACGGCAACGGCGCGCGATGGGGGCGGCGACGGGGACGGCGCGGGATCGGGGCGGTGACAGCGTCGATCGAGCGGGGCAGGCGGTGCGTCGTCGATGGAGAAACAGAGGGAGAATTAAATTTTTCCAAGTGTTGTTTATATAGGAGGGACCTTTAGTACCGGTTCTAGACACCAACCGGTACTAATGGTCAAATTTGGCCAGGCCAAGCGGCGGGAACGACACACCTTTAGTACTGGGTCGTGGCTCCAACCGGTACTAAAGACCCCCCCCCCTTTAGTACAGGTTGGAGCCACCACCCGGTACTAATGGTGGTGCGCTGCCAGGCGAGGGGCGCCCGCACGTGCTTATAAGCCCCGCCGCCGCTGTTGTCTCAAGCTCCTCTCTAAAGCAGGCCTTCTGGGCCTACCTCTGCTGTGATGCCCTGTTGGGCCTACTGGGCTAGCAGGCCTGCATCCTGGCCCAACTAGAGGTTGGGTTTCTAGTCGTATGCAGGCCGCTGTGGCCCAGTAGGCGGGCTTTTTTTATTTAGTTTTTTCTTCTTCTTTTTCTTTTCTGCTTTATATATTTTCTTTTATTTATTTTTGAGTTGCTTTTTGCTGTATTTAGAGTTTCTTTGTGAATATTTTTGCTTTAGGTACAAATAATTACAAACTTTCTGTTAGTGCCGGTAGTTTTCAAATTTGAATTATTTGAAATTTGTGTGAATCACTAGTTTGTGAATAACTTAACCTTAAAAATAGATTTTTTAGTGATTCTTTTTTCTTATGTTTAATATTACTGTGTTTTATCATTATATTCAATTTGGTAATACTTAGGTTATTTTAAAAATGAAATGCCTTTGTAACAGATGAGTTTTGGTCTGAAACCCTAATACTTCGAAAGAGATTGTCCATTTTGTACACGAAGTGCATCCAGTTTTTGCCGTAACCCTCTCTACTTTTTTGCACATGCTATGTGGGTGAAATTATGATACCATGCCAACTTTCAACCTTTCCAGAGTTCATTTGAAGTGTTTTTCAATCTGAGGGTCATTTAGCTGCAAAAATCAGTAAATGCATGAAAGAATTTGTTTGCACATAAAATTTCTTCGCGTTTCAAATGCCAAACACATAAGTACCCTAACTATTACAATGATTCCCTCCGGTTTGTTCGAAGCGGGACTTTCCAGATATATAAGTCCGAAAACTCACTAGAGAAGAAAGTGATGACAGTGAGAAGCCGATCACATCCCAGAGTGGAATCTTTGGGCCGTGTGAAACTTCTTCTTCGCGTGTGTCCCTTTGCGCCGTAACCATGGACAATCTTCATCATTTAACTGGATACTTGGGTCAATATTCAATGTGAATGGAGCAATTTCATGAAACTTTTCATGATCTTCTAACATGTCTGTCTTGTCATCCACTCCCACGATGTTTCTTTTCCAGAAAGAACTATATGGCGCTTTGGATCATCATATGATGCATTCGCTACCTTGTCTTTTCTTTTTCTCGGCTTGGTGGATATGTCCTTCACATAGAAAATCTATGCCACATCATTGGCTAGGACGAATGGTTTGTTTGCATACGCAAGATTGTTGAGATCCACTGCTGTCATTCCGTACTGCGGGTATTCCGTTACCCCGCCTCGTGTCATACTCACCCATTTGCACCAAAACAAAGGGACCTTCAAACCACGTCCATAGTCAAGTTTCCATATGTCCTCTATGTAACCATAATATGTTTCCTTTCCCGTCTTGGTTGCTGCATCAAAGCAGGCACCACTGTTTTGGCTGGTGCTCTTCTTATCTTGGGCGATCGTGTAAAATGTATTCCCATTTATCTCGTACCCTTTGAAAGTCATTATATTCGAAGATGGTAACTGGGAAAGCAAGTACAAGTCATCTTCAATAGCGGCGTCATGCATGGCACGTGTCTGCAACTAGCGGGCGAAAGTCCCCGTTTGTTCATGTGTAATCCAGTCGTCAGACTGCTCCGGGTGTTTGGAGCGTAGAAAATTCTTGTGTTCGTCCATATACGGAGCGACCAAGGCGGAATTCTATAGAACTGTGTAGTGTGCTTGAGTGAGAGAATGCCCGTCCATACATATTATTCGATCCCCTCCTAGCGTGCCTTTTCCATCTAGTCTGCCCTTATGCCGCGATTCAGGAACACCAATCGGCTTAAGGTCAGGAACAAAGTCAATACAAAACTCAATGACCTCCTCATTTTCATGGCCCTTGGAGATGCTTCCTTCTGGGCTAGCACGGTTATGAACATATTTCTTTAAGACTCCCATGAACCTCTGAAAGGGGAACATATTGTGTAGAAATACAGGACCAAGAACGTTAATCTCTTCGCATAGGTGAACTAGGACGTGCGTCATGATGTTGAAGACATTGCACCAAATCATTCTCTAACCTTAGTATGATTTCTGGATTGATTACCTTCTAAGAGATTGCATTGAGGAATGCACATAGCTTCACAATGGCTAATCAAACTTTTTTCGGTAGAAGCCCCCTCAATGCAACCGGAAGCAGTTGCCTCATAATCACGTAGCAGTCATGAGACTTTAGGTTCTAGAACTTTTTCTCTGCCATATTTATTATTCCCTTTATATTCGACGAGAAGCCAGACGGTACCTTAATACTGAGCAGGTATTCAAAGAGGATTTCCTTCTCTTCCTTGGTAAGAGCGTAGCTCGCATGACCCTGATGTATGCCGTCTTTTCCGTGCATACGTTGCTGGTCCTCCCGTGCCTCCGGTGTATCTTTTGTCTTCCCATACACACCCAAGAAGCCAAGCAGGGTCACGCAAAGATTCTTCGTCACGTGCATCACTTCGATTGCGGAGCGGACCTCTAAGTCTCTCCAATACGGCAGGTCACGCAAAATATAGATTTCTTCTTCCACATGGGTGCGCGTCCGTCAGCGTCATTCGGAACAGGTTGTCCGCCAGGACCCTTTACAAAGACTACCTTCAAATCCTTGACCATATCATGTACATCAGCACCAGTACGGTGGCGAGGCTTTATCCGGTGATCCGCCTCACCTTTTAAATGCTTGCCTTTCTTTCTTACGGGATGCCTGCTCGGAAGAAATCGATGATGTCCCAGGTACACATTCTTCCTACAATTATCCAAATATATACAATCGGTATCATCCAAACAGTGCGTGCATGCGTGGTATCCCTTGTTTGTCTGTCCTGAAAGGTTACTGAGAGCAAGCCAATCATTAATGGTCACGAACAACAACGCCTTTAGATCAAATTCTTCCTGTCCGTGCTCATCCCACGCACGTACACCTGTTCCATTCCACAGCTATAAGAGTTCTTCAATTAATGGCCTTAGGTACACATCAATGTCGTTGTCGGGTTGCTTAGGGCCTTGGATGAGCACTGACGTCATAATGAACTTCCGCTTCATGCGCAACCAAGGAGGAAGGTTATACATACATAGAGTCACAGGCCATGTGCTATGGTTGCTGCTCTGCTCCCCAAAAGGATTAACGCCATCCGTGCTTAGACCAAACCATCCGTTCCTTGCGTCACCTGCAAACTCCTCCCTGTACTTTCTCTCGATTTTTCTGCACTGCGACCCGTCAGCGTGTACCCTCAACTTTCCGTCTTTCTTACGGTCTTCTCTGTGCCATCGCATCGCCTTGGCATGCTCTTTGTTTTGGAAGAAACGTTTCAACCATGGTATTATAGGAGCATACCACATCACCTTGGCAGGAATCTTTTTCCTGGGGCGCTCGCCCTCGACATCACCAGGGTCATCACGGCTGATCTTATAGCGCAATGCACCGCATACCGGGCACGCGTTCAAATCCTCGTACTCACCGCGGTAGAGGATGCAGTCATTAGGGCATGCATGTATCTTCTGCACCTCTAACCCTAGAGGGCAGAGAGCCTTCTTTGCTTCATACGTACTCTCGGGCAATTCATTGTCCTTTGGAAGCATATTCTTTATCATTACCAGCAACTTTCCAAATCCCTTGTCAGATACACCATTCTCCGCCTTCCATTGCAGCAATTTCAGTGTGGTGCCCAACTTTTTCTTGCTAGCTTCGCAATTCGGGTACTACAATTTCTTGTTATCCACTAACATGCACTGCAACTTCTTCTTCTCCTTTTCACTTGCGCAGTTTCTCTTTGCATCGGCAATGGCCTGACCTAGATCATCAGCGGGCTCACCTAATGCCTCTTCTTCAGCTTCTTCCCGCATTGCCGGCTTAGCTTCTTCCCCATTGTTGTATCATCGTATTCAGGGAACCCATGGCCAGGATAGCTGTCGTCGTCCTCTTCTTCTTCATTGTCTTCGATCATAACCCCTCTTTCTCCGTGCTTGGCCCAAACATTATAGTGGGGCATGAAACTGGACTCAAACAGGTGGATGTGAATGGTTCTTTAGTTAGAGTAATTGTGATCATTCTTACGGCCAGCACATGGATAAGGCATAAAACCATCCGCCCGCTTGTTTGCCTCAGCCACAAGCAGAAAAGTATGCACACCATTAATGAACTCAGGAGAGCACCAGTCATCGTACATCCATTGTCGGCTCATCTTCATTACACAACATCGAAAAGACCAAATTAATACAAGTTCATACATATAGTTCATACATAAAGTTCATACAACACTTAAATGCAACAAACAAATTACTCTCTAGCTAAAGCATTTAAATGCAACAACAAATGCGATCAATATCGCAACTAAGGTAACAATTGATCCAACAACATAATGATACCAAGCCTCACTATCAATGGCATATTTTCTAATTTTTCTAATCTTCAAGCGCATTTTCTCCATCTTGATCTTGTGATCATCGACGACATCGGCAACATGCAACTCCAATTCCATCTTCTCCCCCTCAATTCTTTTCAATTTTTCTTTCAAATACTCATTTTTTCTTTCAACTAAATTTAACCTCTTGATAATAGGGTCGGTTGGAATTTCCGGTTCACATACCTCCTAGATAAAAATATCTATGCCAACTTGATGGGCATAATTTGTCATAAACACGAAATGCAACAAATAGTTTTAAAAGAGAATATACCACATCCGAATCATGACACGGACGAGGGCCGACGGGAACGGATATCAAAACCATGGCACTATGTATAACAAACAACGTACGGGTAAGATAATTATACGAGTAACTATATATCCAAATCACACAAACATGAATTTTTTATATAAAAAAGATAAGAACAAGAGGCTCACCACAAGGTGGTGCCGGCGATGGGACGGTGCGGGCGATCGACGGTGGTACGGAGATTTAGAAGGCACTAAGTAAACCACACCTACATATGCAAACTAAGTGTTATTTTGACCTCAAATTGCATATAAATTAAATACTACCACATATAATTGCTCCCAAATTACTAAAACCCACAAATTAATCATTATATAAACCATTGCAAGAGCTAATCTAGCAATGAGAGATGAAAGGACAAAGTTGTTAACCTTTGTGATCATTTGAATGGATGGGGCCTTCAAATCTTGACAAAATTTGGACAAAATGTGTGATGAGCTCGAGAGGAAGAAGGGAAGAACAGAGAGGAGAGGGGAAAGGGGGAAGAACAGAGCGCGGGTGGACGAAGGGTTTATATAGGACGACCTTTAGTACTGGTTCGACGCACGATCCGGTACTAAAGGTGCTGGAGGGGCCCCAGACTGACAACATCCTGCCACCACTTTTTTTAGTACCGGCTGGTGGCACGAACCGGTGCTAAAAGTTCGGCACGAACCGATACTAATGAGAGTGGCCCGCCTAGCCGCTGGAACCGGCACTAATGGTCACATTAGTGCCGGCTCAAATACAAACCGGTACTAATGATCTGTACTTTTTCTACTAGTGTGCGTAGAAGATCCCGTCGACACCAGGCAACACAACATGAAAGCGTCAAATGTATCGTGCACTTTCTTTGCCATGTATCGTGTGCTCTTAGTGAATTTGGAAAATCTGACATTTCCGATCGAACTATCCCTTAGACTACCCACAGTGGGAGTAACATAGGTAGTAACATCACACATATCTAGGTTAAATAGATGATGTGGCATGCAATAAATGAAGAAAGAGATAAAAGTGGTAACATAGCTAGTTACTACTAGTATGAGTAACATCACACATATCAAAGCAAGATGTGTCTATAGCCTAATAATTGAAGTGCTCCATGTTACCACACATATGTTACTCCCCACTATAGAGGTAGTAACATAGACTAGTAACATGGGCATGTTACTACTCTATGTTACTACCCATTGTGGCTAGTCTTATTGAGTAAACGGGGTATGGGAGTTGGATCGCAGAAATAACAAGCTTTGGAACAATAATTGTAAAAGTGGTAATAAATGGCAGTAATGGACATTGGGACTAGAATCGCCACACTGCGAACATGGCAAGCTTCTCGTGGAATGGAGTGACGCTCCATGTTAGTTTTGTGTCAAATTTTCAAAAAATTGGAAGTGGGAGATGTTGGTTTGTGAATTTAGGTCAAACAAAATAAAAATTATCATCAAATCCATCTAAATATTTTGGGCTGGTGGAGAGCAAAATGTTTTGAAGCTATAGGTTACATATATTTTGAGTAGGCCCCATGAAGTACTAGAAAAAAGCATCTGCTTTTGACATAGGTTGGTATAGGGGGTGAGAGTACAGGGTTGGATTTCCGAATAGAGAATTAGGCTTTGGAGGGGTGTTCAAGAAAAAAAATGATAATAGATGTTGATAGGGGTTCAAAATAATACTTTTGTGATGCAGAACCAGAGGTGGCGCCATTCTCAACCATATACGACGAATCAACTGAAGACAGCTAGAAAAAATAAAAGGAGAAAATAAGAATAAAAAGACAGTAAATTCCTACCTAAAATCATGCTCACATTTATTTAGGGTATTATGGCAGACATAACACCCCAATTCAACTTGTAGATTCAATATACGTATGCATTTTCACATATGCATTTGCATATTTTTCAACATGTAATTAATGTTCTCTCGAATCATTTGGCTACAATCCCAATCCTTGATCAATGGCCACAAAGCATGTCTCTCAACGAATCTGGTGTGAACAAATTGAAGTAGTCGTTTACCAGAGAATTTTATGTAAAAGATGATTTTTCTGCGGAGTGACTTAGATGGCTAACTAATATTTAATAGTTTCATATATACTGGCCTATCACGTGATTTTACTTGACAGTCATGTACTTTTTAAAATGAATAATATATGGTTATTTGCATTTTTATTAGGGTGTTGGTATAAGTCAGACTGAGACTTAACCAAGTCCCAAGTCTCACAAGTGACGTAACATGTAAGAAAGAAAAGAAAAACTACAAGCAAAAATTTGCACAGATCTTAATCTCAGATCTGACAAACATATAATTTTTTTTGTGAGATTCACGAATATAGCATTGACCGAGGCATAACTCAACTCAGATTTAGCAAGACTGTGTTTTATTATTAATTCCAATATATATGATGCAAAAACTTAGGGCTCTAAAGTGACGGCAAGAAAAGTGCGTCCACTGCTGTATATATTACTCTCGCTCTAGTACGTTCATCTCTTTGTTTCCTTGATTAACTCTCCCAGACTGAATTGTTCCTAGCTAGTTCATCAGGTGACCTGCAAAAATGTGAATTAGATATCTACTCCCTCTGTTTCAAAATAGATGACTCAATTTTGTATTAACTTGAGTCATCTATTTTGGAACGGAGGGAGTAGCTAACTGCACTGTCGACCTGATATTTCGCGCGTTCATCGGCAAACAGCTGGAAGAGGCATTTGCTTGCAGCGATTATAAAAAGAAAACTAAGATACTTGGACAGAAAAGAGTAGTGATACCCAACTAGCTAGGGCATTCCAGTTTATAATTTATAGATACAGAAAACTGCAGCACGGGGAGTTGACATTTCCCCGTGAACCCCTATATAATTCCATGGCATTGCGTGAGCATTATCATCATCAATCACCATCTCTCCGCTCCACGAGATAGGAGCTGATAACCGAGGAGAGGGAGATCGATCGACCATGGACGTCACAGCCGACCGCACACGGGTGCGCGGGAGATCGAGAAGGACGTCGACGACGTCGCCATGGAGGGCGACATGGAGTCGGACCCCGCGCTGGCGCGCGAGCGGCAGCTGGAGCCCGTGCAGCCGTGGCAGGAGCAGCTGACGGTGCGGGGAATGGTGGCGGCGCTGTTGATCAGGTTCATCTACACCGTCATCGTGATGAAGATCGCCCTCACCACAGGGCTGGTGCAAACGCTCAACGTCTCCACCGCGCTGGTCGCCTTCCTCGCGCTCCGCGGCTGGACCCCGGGCTCGCCCGCCTCGGCATCAAGTCCCGCCCCTTCACCCGACAGGAGAACACAGTCATCCAGGCCTGCGCCGATTCCTGCTACACCATCGCAAGTGCCGGTACGTCACGTCAGCCAGTACTACGCATAGTACCATGCTCAAGTTTTTGTGCCAGTTCTTGATGAATAGTTAACGATGTTTTTGTGCGGGCGCTGCTGCTGCAGGCGGGTTCGGGTCGACCTTGCTGGGTCTCAACAAGAAGACGTACGAGCTTGCCGGGGACTCGCCGGGCAACGTGCCGGGGAGCTACAAGGAGCCAGGCATTGGGTGGATGACGGGATTCCTCCTGGCTATCTGTTTTGGGGGGCTCCTCAGCCTTATTCCCCTCAGAAAGGTATTAGAAATTAATCCTCCTTTCACTCCTTCGTTCATCATGTAGTAGAGTACTAGTAAGTAGACTTGATCTGGGTGAGCCTTAGGTTAATTAATTAGAGGGCAATTGATTTACCGGAGCCATATGATGGAGTAGGAAAATCAATCAATGAAGATTCCAGAGTAACATGATCCGTGAGGTATTTTGGTCTTCGTGCTGGACCGAGAACAAAATTTTGAAATGACATGTCCATGACTCCATGTGCGCCTATATAGTACGTCTTTGCCTACGACTTCAAACTTCCATGAAGGCGACACCAAGCTAGCATTTGACCTAAAATGTATGAGTTCCCACTGCGCTTTGGAAGCAATAATGGATTTGATGATGTCTCCTACTTTGGTTGCAAGCGATATTGCAGGTCGCCACATGTATCACGTTGCATATTTCCGAATACAACAATTAAATAATTCTTTTCGGACTCTGGACTCAAGATTCATGGTGCATTTGTTTCAATACAAGTTTCAAGAGGAATATACAAATTATTCGTGCGAAATCTTGTACAACTAATTTTTATCCCTGTACTTGCTTTGGACTCTCAATGATTTTCCAAAATGTATTCAGGTTTTGGTGGTCGACTACAAACTAACCTACCCTAGTGGGACAGCAACTGCTGTTCTTATTAATGGGTTTCATACCCCCAAGGGAGACAAGAATGCAAAGTATGGATTCTGTCACCTCTGTCAAGCCCATTACATAACATTACATTACATTGCAATTGATTCACTAAAACATTGAATCAAACAAGGTATGATGAATTATTCCTTGATTTTTCATGACAGGAAGCAAGTCCATGGGTTCCTAAAATACTTCGGGATCAGCTTTATGTGGAGCTTCTTTCAATGGTTCTACACTGGAGGCCCTGTTTGCGGTTTTGTGCAGTTCCCTACTTTTGGTCTCAAGGCTTGGAAACAAACGTATGCATTTTTTGCTTTCTATAGTTTCACACTATAATATATCAGTTACTTTTCGTACGCAACTAACTCTGTTAATTAATGTTTCTTGGTGTGACAGGTTCTTCTTTGACTTTAGCCTCACGTATGTGGGTGCGGGAATGATTTGCTCACACCTAGTGAACCTCTCCACTCTCTTGGGTGCAGTTCTTTCATGGGGGATAATGTGGCCACTCATTAGCAAACAGAAGGGGGTTTGGTACCCTGCAGATGTACCAGCAAGCAGCATGAAAAGCTTGTACGGTTACAAGGTATCTACCCTTTTTTCGTCAAGTAATTTAATAAATAATAGACATCACTTAAAGAGTGGACGTCACTGGTATTAATCGCTCTTGTTACAGGCCTTCTTCTGTGTAGGTCTAATAATTGGAGATGGCCTTTACCAATTCTTGAAAGTCACATATGTCACTAGTAAAAGCCTACATCAACGATTAAACAACAAAGTTGTTACCAACAAAGGTGAGGAAAGCATACATTTTCAGTACTTCAATTCCTTCATTTAAACTCAGGTTCTGTTCTAACGTGTAGCATATGAACAAAATTCAGTGACAGATAGGGACGGTATGGCTTCACCCGAGGAAATCCAGCGCGATGAGATTTTCAAGAGTGACAACATACCCTCATGGATGGCATACACTGGATACGCCGTGCTTAGCATCATCTCATCAATCAGCATACCCCTGATGTTCCGTCAGATCAAGTGGTACTATGTGATAGTAGCATATCTCCTTGCACCTGTGCTCGGGTTCTCCAATTCCTACGGAGCAGGTCTCACTGACATCAACATGGCCTACAACTACGGCAAGATCGCCCTCTTCATCTTCGCAGCCTGGGCTGGCAAGAAAAATGGTGTAATTGCCGGCCTGGTTGGTGGTACGCTGGTGAAGCAGTTGGTCCTCATGTCTGCCGAATTGATGCATGACTTGAAGACGAGTTATCTCACGTCGACATCCCCAAGGTCCATGCTTGTGGCACAGGCTATCGGGACGGGCATGGGCTGCATCGTCTCACCCCTCACCTTCATGCTCTTCTACAAGGCATTTGATGTTGGTAACCCGGATAGCTATTGGAAGGCGCCGTATGCACTCATATACCGTAGTATGGCGATTCTCGGTGTGGAAGGCTTCTTAGCTTTGCCAAAGCACTGCCTCTCAATCTCGGCTGGAATTTTTGCATTTGCGATGCTTCTGAGTATTGCAAGGGATATCCTACCACGCAGGTACGGCAAGTATGTTCCACTACCGATGGCAATGGCGGTGCCTTTTCTTGTAGGTGGGAGCTTTGCCATTGACATGTGCATCGGGAGTTTTGTGGTATTTGTGTGGGAGAAGATGAACAAGAAGGAGGCTGCCATCCAAGTGCCTGCTGTTGCATCCGGCTTGATATGTGGGGATGGCATATGGGTATTCCCATCTTCCCTACTTGCTCTTGCCAAGATTAACCCTCCAATCTGCATGAAGTTCACTCCTGCCAGCTAGGGAGCTTTATCAGTCACACCTTCTTCAACTATCTTTGGATTTTACATTGTGCTGCAAGTGCTCCATGGTTTGAACTTTGTGGAGTACATTATATAGTGTGTATATATGATTCCATGGCATTAGATCTTTGTGGCGAGCGTTGATTCTTACATTTTTATATTGGCCGTGTGCTTATATTTTCAATCAAGTATATCTACTGAGTTTATCCTGACATGTAATGAACTCTCTGATTGTAAATTTTCCAGCTATCTTAATATTTTTTAGACAAAAGGTAAACTTTATTCACAATGATGTGCACCTGCACTTTTTTGTGGAGTCAGATGCATACACATGGTTACACTACTAGGGAAAACCCTATAGGCATATGCTTAGTAGTAGCATGGGGTGGAGACTGCCCACTACTGTTAATTAGTAGCAGTGCGGGGCTAAACCCCGCGCTACAGGTAGTACATAGAGCGACCCCGTGCTATTACTAAGTGGTCCCCATAGTACCCCCGGGGCAGGCCATAGTAGCAGTGTTGGGTATACGACCCATGTTGTAGCTAATCTAATAGCAATAGTGTCGTCTGTGTACCCCGCGCTGTTACTACTTATACACGGGGCCAGCTGGTGGGTCCCACTTAGCAGCAGCGCGGGTACATACGCCCGCTCTACAGGTACTAACTACAACAGAAGTGCGGGCGGGTTATCCCGCGCTACTACTAAGGGTGCCAGCCAAAATATCAGCCACCTTTTTCCCCTCCTTCTCCCTTCCCCTTCATTTTCCCACAGCTTGCTTTCCTCTCTCATTTGCTTTCTTCCCTATTCCTTCAATTCTCCCCCCTCCTCCCTCTCTCTCTCCTTTGCCCCTCCACCATCTCCATTTATCGCTCCCTTTCCTCTCACTTGCTTTCTTCTCCCTCTCTCTTTCTTCTTCCCATATCTCTTGCCCCTCCACTTCATTGACTCACTAGCTCTCTATCCCACTCCAATAGTTATACTCATCTCTCCTCCCCAAGTAGATCTACTTATTTAATGAAGTAACTTATCTACCTCCTCCTCATTAATAAAAAGGGGCATTACTTATCCTTGCCCACTTCGATCCTTTACGACACCAGCCTCATCACCGTGCTCCCTATCGAGATAGGTGGGTAAAAAGTAGTGTTATGCAAGACTGAAATTTGTGTGATATGACTGAATTGTGGGATATGATTGAATTGTGTGATATGACCAAATTGTATGGTATGAACGAATTGTGTGATATGACTGAATCGGGTGATACGGCCGAATGGTGCGACATGACCGAATTGGGTGATATGATGGAATTGTTTGTGGCATGAGTTGCCTATGTGTATTTGCCGAATTGTGTGCGACATGAGTTGCCTATGTTTTGATGAAATGTCCAATTTAATCCCACTCTTCCTCAAAGTGATCGCTCTTCTCTTGTATATCATAATTTAGATCGATGATGAAACATGTGTATGTGACCATGTAGTTGTTGTTTCGAGATGATGATGAGACATTTGTGTTGGATCATTACAATGATGATGATGATGATGATGAGACTATGTTGTAGCACCTCGATGATGATGATGATGATGACGATCAGACATTCTTGTCTCATATAGTTTCAATGTATGTGTATGTTGCTATAATATACAACCTGTATATAGTTTCAATGTATGTGTATGTTGCTATTATATAAAACCTGTATATATATAGCATAAATACGCAAAAAGTATACAGAAAATCTTAGTAGTGGCGCGGGGTAAGAGGGTAGCAGCAGCACTGGTCTACTACATAGAGTTAGTAAGAGTGTGGGGTTCATCCCAGCACCGCAGCTAGTTAGCAGTAGCGCTGGGTTGACCCATGCTACTTCTAAGCCATTGTAGCAGTAGCGCAGGGTATCACACCACGCTACTGTTAGAAAGCTAGTTGTAGCGCGCTAGGCCATTACCCCGCACTGCTAGTAGGTTTTTTCCTAGTAGTGTTAGATCGAAATTTCATTGCCACCAAAATATATATGTGGATATGTCTAACACATCCTATGTATGGAAGATTATCCTTCACTTATTTTCTAGTCCAACCACCATTTTTTAGCAAACTTCACCGTGTTATATTCCGAGACTTGTGGGGATAAACCCCACATAATAGTACAACCGTTTACAACACCTGTGAATAAGAAAAAAAACATTACATGTGTATGGATATATAATACCGGCAACATGTATTGAAGTAGAAACTTCCCAAAGCCACATGAGGACGTCGGGATGAGCAAAGTGTCCCAAGGCTAACACCACCGCTAACCGGAGCGGTTCGCCTCGCTGTCTCACCACTTTGGTTGCCACCAGATCGGCAGAAAGGATACCCTCCAGAGAACCTCAAGTCAAACCACCAAGTGTATTCAAGGATGCAGAGTCTGTGAGCACCATACAAGATTAATGAGCACATGCACCGACAGTCGAAGAAAACCGTTCCTCGGTTGGAGATCTCTACACATGGAATACTGCATCATGAAGGAGCTAGCTCCAATGCCGAAGCTATCCGTGGTTGCACTGTGGGCCTCCTGAGTAGAGGTTGGAGGTGGAGATGGCACGAAGAGAACAATGCTGCTGTCTAAGATTGACCCCATGTCAACACAACAGAATGACCAGAAAACATCACCTACAGGGAAGGGAACCGACGCCATGATTGAGAACGGCAACACATGCCTCGGCTCCAAGCCAACTAGTGGAAAACCATAAGAGAACGAAGATGGAGCATAATAAGATAAACACCCGAGAAGATGAAGACAAAAATCAAGGTCCGGCAATTGAAACTTGGATGAATATGGTGGGGTTTATTGAAAAAAAGACCACAATATGCTAGTATAGCTCCAAATTATGAGAAGAGGGAGTAGATCCAGCAAGAACAGATTAAGAGATGTTTTAGGGATGGGGGAATCAAGGGAAACTAGAAGAAAACCATCACAGGCGTCCACCCCAAGTGTCACCGCGACCCAAACTCACTATATCCTCCACATCAACGAGCACAACAAATGACATAATGATGATGACCAGGTGCAAAAGGCCACTAGGAATGGAAACCTAACAATTAATATTAAAGCTAGGGAGCGCAAGGACCCCCTCCCCATCTCTCACCTCCCCGACTGGTGAGGCCAGTTGATCTAGTAGAGAGAGGGGCTGGAGAGGAGGACGAGGAGAGGTGGGATACGAGGGAGACATATATGCAGAGCGAACGAGGCTAGGTTCTCCGCCCACCATGTGAGGTACAACCTGTTGCATGCACACTCTTAATATTTCATGCAGTTTAACTATGTTTCAAAAATATTCAAAACTCAACAACTTATGAACTGAGAATTAAAATTATGATTTGTTCACCGTTGGAGCTCCTAGACTAGCTCTTCAAAAATGGATCCCTTATGTGGTTACGTTTCAATGGATAAGTTTTTGGAAAGCATGCTAGTTCAGAATGAGACATTGCACATGGTTGAGAAAATCTTGTGGCATATGGAACTCAGGCCCTCACCATTGGCATGTTGGACACACCTCACACATGGTTACTAGTTGTCTTTGGCAAGATATTTTCTATGAAGGTGAGACTTTCCATTCAAGGATTGACGAGGACATCCCAACCATGGGCACCACACCACCAATCATCAACGGTCCAATCACAAGAAGCCGCGCAATGCAAATACATGATCAGGTGAACGCTAACTTAAGTATATCATTTGAACTTGAAAACATGGTTGTGCCTTCACCTCCTTTGTTGTTGGTTGAACTCAGGTGCGATATCGAAGAAGGCCAAACACATTTCAGTCCGTGCAAAACAATGTTTTTGTTGGAAATATGCCCTAGAGGCAATAATAAAATGGTTATTATTATATTTCCTTGTTCATGATAATTGTCTATTGTTCATGCTATAATTGTGTTATCCGGAAATCGTAATACATGTGTGAATACATAGACCACAACATGTCCCTAGTGAGCCTCTAGTTGACTAACTCGTTGATCAATAGATGGTTACGGTTTCCTGACCATGGACATTGGATGTCATTGATAACGTGATCACAACATTAGGAGAATGATGTGATGGGCAAGACCCAATCCTAAGCATAGCACAAGATCGTGTAGTTCGTCTGCTAAAGCTTTTCTAATGTCAAGTATCATTGCCTTAGACCATGAGATTGTGCAACTCCCGGATACCGTAGGAATGCTTTGGGTGTGCCTGTCGGATGTGGGGTTCCAGCAAACCCTTAAGGTTCGAACTCCGGGGTGCGCGCGAAGTCTTTCCCCCTACCGATCCACGCCCTAGCTCGCTAAGATCTTGTGGACGAACTCGACGAACTCGCAACACACAAAAGACACGAGATTTATACTGGTTCAGGCCACCGTTGTGGTGTAATACCCTACTCCACTGTGAGTGGTGGTGGATTGCCTCTAGGGCCGATGATGAACAGTACAAAGGGGAAGAACAACCTCCTGAGGTTGAGGTGTTCTTGTGCTTGCCGAACTTGTGCGAGTGAGGAATCGATGCCCCTACTGTGGTGGCTAGCTCTACTTATATATAGGCCCTGGTCCTCTCCCCAAATATTGAGCGGGAAGGGAGCCAACAACGGTGGGTAAATTTGAAGGGGGACAACTAGTATAAGCTATCCTGACAAAAGTGGTCTTCGCCTGCGAAAGGCTCTGGTGGTGACGCCGTCTTGGGCTCCACGGTGACCTCCGTCTTGCCGTCCTTCTGGTCTTGGTCTCGTTGCACCGATATGGCAACCTTTGCCTGATGCCTCGGTACTCCTCGCCTGCGCTGACCTCCTTAGCACCAAAGAGGAAACAAGGACGCTGCGCGCGCTGGCGCCCGCCTGGTCTCGATCGTCATGGCTCATGTCACGAGAGCCTCGTGAGGTTTACCCCGCCTTGATATCTCCGCTCCTCGTGAGCCTGCCTAGCTAGGCCACTCCTGAGGAGGTCTTGCGTCGTCCGCCTCGCGAAGCATGGCCCCTCGGAGGGTCTTGGATGCCTTGTTGATGAAGATGGGCCGTACGGCCCGCTAGCTTAGCCACGCCATGGGACGCAGGCAGGCAAGTCTGGGGACCCCCGTTCCCAGAACGCCGACAGTAGCCCCCGGGCCCATGGTGTGCTCGGGCTTGGCTTCGAGGCGAAGCCAAGGTTCAAGTACAGAGCACCGCGGGCCCCAAAAGCCTACGGCCTCGGTCCGCTTCCCCATGCTGCCTCGGCAACTGCTTGACCTGACAAAAGGCTGGCGCAGGCAATACTTGCCTTCATTGCTTCTTCCTCGCCTCGCTCCTGATCCCCTTTCTCGCTCCTCGCCACAGCTACCTCCAGATCCGCTCCAATCTCATCCTGCATCTGCGATCCATGGCGCCGCGCAAAGTCAGGACTTCCTCGGCACCGGCTTGGTATGAGCCGGCTCTTGAAGCGCCCACCGTCACAGAGAAGACCCTCGCCTCCGTGCGCCTGCTGACGGCGGGTGAGAGCAATGAGTGGGGTGAGACCGAGCTCCGGCTTGCCTCCGACGTGCCAGAGCCTAAGGAAAGCACCTTCTTCTCCTTCTTCTCGAGCAGTGTTGCCGTCGGGTTGGTTCCTCCCTTCTCCGATTTCTTTTATGAAGTCCTCGACCACTACGGGCTGCAGGCGTTGCATCTCCATCCCAACTCTGTCCTCCTCCTGTCCATCTTCGCCTAATACTGTGAGGCGTATCTGGGCGTGATGCCATCCGTGGTGCTCCTGCGCCATTTCTTCTTCCTCCGTGTCAGCGAGGGGACATCTCCGGATGCGCTAATTTTGTCGCATCCGGCAAGACCAACTCGATCTCGAGTACCGGGAAAAGGGCCGACAACATTCGATCCAAATGGGTCATGGTGGACGCCAAGCGCGCCGATCCGCGTCTGGTGTTGCCAATGGTGGCGCTCTCTTCCAACGGGGGGTGGCCCAAGGCAGAGCTTGCTGATGAACGGGCATCGTTAGTGTTGGGGCAGATGATGACCGACTTGAAGCTGGGCAACACGAAGGCAGCCCAGGTGACAGGGGTCATGCTCTTGAGGGAGTTCTTGACGCTGCGAGTTGCCCCGCTCCAGGCGCGCGCGCGCCCCCTGTGGGAGCTTGAAGAAGAGGGAAACAAGACCCTCCTGAGGCCGGGGGCCCTGCCTGATGACGAATTGGCCGCTGTCCTGCGTCTCATAGTTGGGGACAACCAGGAGTACCCGCCAAGCGCCTTCATTCCCCGTTCCAACGCAGGGACCGGGAGGAATTCGTCGCCTCCAGGTCGACCTTTGACGCGCGTGGGCTGGTGCCGCCGGCGCTCCCAGGAGCCCCTGCGGCACCGAAGCCGGTGGAGGTGTCCTCTAACGAGTCCCGTGGGGAGGAGGAAGAGGAGGTGGACTCGGAGAAGACTCTTGAAGAGGTGGGGGAGACTTCCCCTCCGAGCAAGGCCGAGATCCTCCGCGCCCTTCCTGACGATGCCGAGGCCGACACCCGCCAGGAGGAGAGGGAGCAGCCCCTCATCCCGACAAGGTGTAGGTCGTCGCTGGTGCCTCGCGATGCCGCCTCCGTCCCGACACCTCCTGGGGCTAGCTCCGGCCCTGCCTCCGCACCGCCTGCCGCCGCCGGAGCCCGCACGCCTACTCCTCAGGTCTCGATGCTGTCAGGCTTCAAGCTCCCCAAGCGGAAGTATGTCGCGGTGGATCGGTAAGTGTCTTAAGCTTCGCCTTGTCCCTGTTTGTACTTGTTATTTCCTGACATTCGCCCTTGGTCGATCAGGTCGGCGCCTTCAGCGAAGAAGAGGAAGGAGGATACGGCGGCCATGCCTTCCTCCCCAGAGAAAGGAGGCAGCGGCGCCCGCACCTTCCCAACCCGATCGTCCTTGCGAGGCCAAGAGGAATATCGCCGTGCGGAATCAGCCCCCATGGCCCCGCTGGCTCCGGAAGTGCCGGCGTCTAGCACGGTTGATGAGGTCCCAGCTACTCCGGAACCCGCAATCTCCCAGGTCCTGGTGACGACGTCGGCTCCTCCAACTGCTGCAACTCCATTCCCTGGTTCTTCTGCTCCTGCTGCTGTTCTGGAACATGCTCTTTCAGAAATGACCCAGTTGCAGGCTGATCTCCTGGGCGCGGACCCACGCCTGGTGGCCGGGCGCCTGGAGCTGGCCTCTGGCTGGCTTCACTCCGGCCTGGCGGTTCCCGCGACGCTGAGCCAGGCCGCTGCGGCTTCCGAGAAGGAGAAGCAAAGTGCCGCCGACGCTGCAGCCGTTCGTGAGACAGCGCTGAAAGACGCCAAGGCCGCCCGTGACCGCTGCCAAGTGCTGGAGGACGAGTTGCAAAGCCTGTGCGACAAGCACGCCGAAGAAGCGCGCGGCCGCCTGGCAAAGGAGGAGGAGGTGAAGGCCCGGGAGGACGCCGTCAAGAACCACGACGCTGAGCTGGCGGAGTTGGAGAAAATACAGGCCGCCCAACGCAACCGTTGGAAGAGCTGGAGCGGAAGGTGAAGGCGAAGGAGGCCGATCTTGACGCCAAGGCGCGGGTTCTGGCCGAAGACTGCGTGGCCTTTGCCGACCTCGAGGAGAGATCTTGCAAGGCGCTGAAGACGCTCTACGACCACGGCCTGGAGAAGCCACTGGCCACTGATGAGGACGGCCCCGCCCAGTTGCTTCCTCTCTTCGTGAAGGCGCTCGAGGATGTCGTTGATGTCGTCGGTCCTATGGCGGAGGCAGAGGCTCGCGTCCTGTCTTCAGCTGCATTGACCCGCGTTTTCAGCCACTTGCACCTTCGCGACCCCAACGCTTGCCTTGACGAGCTGCTGGAGCCTATGGCTGAGGATAACTGCGAAGCCGCCGCCGCAGCTGTGCAAGGTCAGGTGGAGGCCCTGGTGGAGAGGTTCCGCGGCTTTGCCTCCTCACCCTTGTCTGGCGATGCTGCCGACCCTGTGGCTGGTGGTGCCGGTGAAGGCGTCGCTACCCGGGATGGAGCACCTTCTGCAGGCGACGGCGGTGTCCAGGGGTGACCTGCAGCTAGTTTCCTGTTTTGTTCCTACAACATGCATCAGGCCTCGTGGAGGCGTTTAGACTTTTCATTTGATATTTTGAGGACAATATGTTTGTAATATTTGCTTCGAGATTTTTCGATTTTCTTCCTATCTGCTTTGTGTTCTGCGTCGGCAGAGCCCGGCCCCGCGCATACCTCAACCGCCATTGGGCCGACCGGAGACCAGGACGGACCAAGGAGTGAGGGGCTACGTGACCAGTTTGGCTCCTGAGTCGCGATGCTCAGGAGTCCCCCTTGACGCGCAAACAGCTTATAGGGAGAGTACGCGAGGATAGATTAATGTTCTACGTCGGCAGAGCCCGGCCCTGCACATACCTCAACCGCCGTTGGGCGGACAAAAGACCAGGACGGACCAAGGAGTGAGGGGCTACGTGACCAGTTAGGCTCCTGAGTCGCGATGCTCAGGAGTCCCCATCGATGTGCAAACAATTTCCATACCTGCCCTCGCCGAGGCCTCGGGAGGGGCGCGCGACGCCCAGGTCCGGGAGAACTGGTTGGGTGGCGTGCGCTTGGGTGTGACCCGATCGCAGCCCCCATGCCCAGCCCCCTCACGCGGCTCTCCCGAGGGGAGGCGTTGCGGTGAGGCTGGACGCTGAGTTGTGGGCTCCCTGAGGTTGGTACGACCGTGGGGCGGCCCTCAGTTGTTTATCACGAGCGCGGAGCATAGTGCTTCCGCTTGTGCATGGGCATAGCCGCTCCTCGGCAGTGTCGACGGCCAGCGCGGAGCATGGTGCTTCCACTTGTGCGTGGGATGGGGGCCCCCTCCGGGAGGATCCCCCGGGGCATGTACAACCCCGCCCTGACACGTGGCTTGCACAGCAGGGCTGCGAGGTGTATCCGGGCACTCGTGAGCCAGAGCGGGAGTCACGAGGCCCTACCTCAAGGCGGGTTGCATCTGGTCTTGAGTTTTGGTGACTGTATGTTCCTGCAAGGTGGTTAGGTGCAAGCACTCTACGTCCTCAGGACCCGGCCCTCGAGCGAGCTCAGCCGCCGCTGGTCGCGATGCTCAGGAGCCCCCCTTTTAACGTGCAAGCGAATTGCACGAGGTGGATGGACCCGCGGCGGGTGGCGATCGGGTAGGTGATAACCATAGGCAGGTTAAGCATGGAAGTCAAATCAGCTTGGGTAAATGCAGAGAGATACATGCCACTGGGTCAGGCCCGAGCGGCATGGGGATGATGCAGCCCGAGGGGCGCCCCCAACAAGGTAAACCGAAGGCATAAGCAAAAAGGGATACATGCCACAGGGACGTGTGACACCCCAAAATTTTGACCTTGTTTTATTAATTAAAATTTTGCCAGGAAATTAAACTTTTCCGTTTGTCTAGATTTACCTTTTGATATTGTGGGTTTTTACCTCAAGTGGAAACTTTCCAAAAGTATTATTGGACTTGTATGCTCTCTCTATGAAACAATTCTTTATCAGTGGATTTAATTGCAAGGTTTGCTTTTTCTTGAGCTTTACTCTTTTAAAATGATCTTTCATAAATTTGGAGCCTGTTTTGCACTGCAACCATTTGACAAATGCATTTAAAATTTCCACCAAAATTTGGGGATGTCATGTGATGTTTCCACATCACTTTTATGCAAAAATATCTTTTGGTTATTGGAGATTTTGAGCTCTACATCAACTTTTCAAATCTGGTCCAGTAGGCATTTTTGCACTACAACCTATTTAAATATTCCTTTAAAAATTCTTCCAAGTGTTTGGAGATGTCAGTAGATGCATATAATTGAACTTCATGCAAAAACCCAGTGTTGTTCTTTGAAAAATTTGAGTGAATCAACCTCCTTTTCATTCTGGTCCAGTTTGGTGATTTGTACTGCAACCCTAGTTTATTTTCCTCTAGTGCCCCTGAGCTTTTTCCTGCTTGTAGCCCTCCCTACAAAACCCTTAAGTCCAGGAGAGTGGACCCATTGGAGGATTTTAAGTGCATGCAATGAGACCTTTTTCTTTCTGTCCAAAACTGAAGTTTTGCAAAACTTGCACTAGCAAGTTTCTGGGTTTGCTCAAATGATTTTGCCATCATCACCTACATCCAGAGAGACCCTGACATGGAGATTTTGGCCACTCCAAGAGTTGCCTAGATACACATAGCATTCTGTCGAACACCCTGTGTTCATGGACAGTTTTGGCATGTTTTCTAGTTGCATCGTGATCTTGAGCCCCTGACCCAGCAACCTTGTCCACTAAGCTCCTAGCTATCCCTAACCCTGTCCTGTTATTTGCCAGCCTCCCTCTAGCACTCTAGGCTGCCCGGGCATTTTGTCGAACACGTCCCGTGCGTGCTCTGGGCGCGCCCAGAGCGCACGTTTTGCACGCGCGCGCACCGAGCCGCCGCATCGCACTGCCGCCCTCGCCGCGTCCCGCCCCTGGCCTTTGCTCGCCTGCAGAGCCACGCCCTGCACTCGCCCACTCGCCAGTACCCTCCAAGCCACCCCTAGTGCCCTACAGCGCCGCCGTCAGAAGCCTTTGGCGGCACGCCGGCGTCGTCAGTGAGCTCCTGCCACGGACGGCGCCGCCCAAGCCACCCGCGCGCGCGAGCTGCCCCTTGGAGCAGCTCGAGCTTATCCTGGAGCCCGTCGGCACGCGCTCGTCGCCGCCACGTCGCCCTGCGGCTACAGAACGACGGTCGCCGGCGTTCTTATCCACGGCCGCCGCGGGACCGACCTCGAGCGCCTATATAAGGGGCCCCCAAACTCGTTCAAGCCCTCAGGCGACCTCAGGCTGTCCCCCTAGTGCTCCCCTAGCCGCAGATTGACTGGAAGAGGCCCTCTCCCCCATCTCCGGCAGGTTTGGCCGCCGCCACCCTCCTGTCCCGCGAGTCGCCAACCGGGCCTCCCCAGCTCAGCTAGCACCACCACTCGACTCCCCTCGACCTCACGGAGTCGCCCATCCTCTTAGCTTCGATCGAGAGCCACCACAGCCCAAACTCCCAATCATGCCCGAAACCTCCTCCACCGCGGAGCTCGCCGCCGGCGACTCCCTTCACCCCCACGGCCCCCTCGACCACCAGGAGGACCGCCCTAGAGCCATGGATCATTCCCTGCCCTCCGGAGCCCGTGAGGAGCCGCCAATCGCCGGCGGCGATCGCTGGAGTCCCGCCTCCGTTCGGGCAGAGGAAGAGGAGGGAGGAGAGACTAGTCAAACCTGGCCAGTGGGCCCGCTGGACCCACTGTCAGCGACCCAACCCCGCCGACGCGTGTTTTAAGTGGAGACGTGATTCGCAAAATACGTTTTCACTGAACTGAAAGCGTAAGCCCCTCCGAAACATTTTCTTTTTCTGTTTTATTTTAAAACAGAACTTTGACTGGCTATATCTTTTAAAATAAAACTCCAAATGAGTTGATTCTTTTTCCTACCTCTCTCAAATTTCATCCAGTTTATTTTGAGATTTATTTGAAAAATATTTGGGACAACTTTTTGTACTGTTTTTGAAATATTTGTTATTTGAATATTCTTTTCAAAATAGGAAATGGAGAGAGAAGAAAACATCAAAAGTGCACCCCCTTGCATACTCTTGAAGGCAAGCATTCTGAACTCTGGCATAATTTTTTGTGTGGTGTTTTGATACGGTTACAACACCACCTTGACTTGGAGCATACGTTATTTTTATGTGACGATAAAGTCACACACATGAGTACATATTTGAGATGCTTTACTGTTAGAAATGGATATGCTGGTGATAGTAATCATCCTCGCGAGCTTTCCATGCATACCGGCAGGAAGCCGGGAAAGTCGTGGTCTTGGGTAGACACGAGCTTGTCCCTAGTTCCTCGTTGAGACGAGTATGTCCGGTATGGCATGGTGAGGCTTGATGAGTGGTGAGTTTATCTGTTAATGGAAATATTTTTGTCATGCTAATCATTCGGAGAATACTTGGACCTCCTGGGTCGGCCGTAGGTCGAGTCTTGTTCAGTAACTTCCCCTCCTTGTTTTGTACTACCACTTGTCCCTGCCACAGGTAGGGTACAGTTCAGTAAGTTGTCAACCCCTTACCAAAGCACACACCGTACAGAGAGGCCATGGTGGAAGATACCGGGTGCATCCAGTAGGCATGCCACCTGGTCCGGGGGCATGGGTGTTTCCGGTTGGGACCGAGAGGGGGGCACCCCTTAGAGCGCGCGATATAAATTTGATCCCATGCTACGTCGAGGTTGTAGCCTCCCCACTTAGAGTTTTGCTTGACAGGTGTCGTGGGTGATTCCAGACACCGGTAAGTTAAGCTGGTGTGTGCAGGTCAAGCGTGTTTTCAATTAAAAGGCCGTAGGCGCAATTAGTCCCGATGGACTAAGTAAATCCATTACTCGTGGGTAAAAAGTACACCCTCTGCAGAGATTATATCTATTCGGATAGCCACGTCCATGGGTAAGGACTACAGTCTGAGATGGGTCTAGTGACGGTTTTCGGATGGAGAAACGGCTAAACTGGATCACAGTAACGGTGTTCGGATGGAGAAACGGCTAAACTAGAATCTAGTGACGATCTTCGGATGGAGAAACGGCTAGACTAGAACTTTGATTATGACCTATGACATATGAGGATTATGTTTATTATTATTATGGACTAACCATTTACATTACTTGAATTCTTGAGTATCCCTGGGACGGTTCTACCTCCTGGATATTCACTGTGATTATTCTTATATAAGCACTCTCTGTGGTGTCGCTCAGACGCCCGACTGCGGCATACTTGTTATTTAATTATTCTTTATAAGCCCTTTATGTGGTGTCGCTCAGATGCCCGACTGCGGCATGCTTGTTATTTAATTATTCTTTATAAGCCCTTTATGTGGTGTCGCTCAGACGCCCGACTGCGGCATGCTTGTTATTTAATTATTCTTTATAAGCCCTTTATGTGGTGTCGCTCAGACGCCCGACTGCGGCATGCTTGTTATTTAACTATTCTTTATAAGCCCTTTATGTGGTGTCGCTCAGACGCCCGACTGCGGCATGCTTGTTATTTAATTATTCTTTATAAGCCCTTTATGTGGTGTCGCTCAGACGCCCGACTGCGGCATTGTTAATTCATTGGCACCCTTTCGAGGAGTCATTTCAGACACCCGATCAGTGCATTCTATTTCTACTCCCGTATTGCATGTTCATATTTTACCTGCATGCCTGCATCACGGATTTCGTTTATTTCGTGACAGACGTTATCATCATAAAATATTTCGGAGCATGATTACCCCCTTGTTATATTATACCCGTGTTCTTGATGTTTGCGAGTACATTCAAACGTACTCACTAGCTTGTCCCTGGCTATTGTCTTGGCCAGATTTCTTGCGTGGAGAAGAGCGTTGCGACGACAGCCCCGGAACCCATGTAAAGGTGATAGCAGCCTCGCGAAGATAGGAATTATCCTGGTCAGCTGTTCTTGTGGGAAATGGAGTCCCATAGACGCAGATGAACCATAAACCGCTTCCGCCATCAACCACTAGAAATCAAGTGTTGTACTCATAGGCCACAATGGTCTTGTACTACATATTTTGTACTTTGCTTGGAATTCTGGTATCAAGTTGGTACCTCATCAGCATAAGTAATCCTGGGGCTGCTGAGCACAAAGGCCATTTTCTGGGAAATTAATATCCCGAAAATCTGGTCCTGACAGGACGGACCCATGCGGCCTGAGAATAATGCAGCCTGAGGGGCGCTCCCAGCTAAACGGGCTTGGAAAATGTCACCTGGATCTGTAGACAAAGTAGAGTTGGTGCAGCTGAAGGCGTGCGTCGAAGGAATGACTCTCCTGGGCCCTGAGCCTCGGGAGGCTCTGGGGGCTCGGGAGGTTCCCTGAAGACCATCTCCATCTCTTCCAGGGCGGCGTGGTACCTGGCCTCCTGAGCCGCCAGGACACGCCGCATCTTGCGCTGATAGGCTGAAGCCACGCTCGGCAAGCCGAAGGGCATGCGAACATAGCTGTGTGGCGGGCCCTCGCAACGGCCCACACACGAAGGCCAGAAACGCTCCTGAGATGCGGCCCTGTTGAGCCCTGGTACGTTGATGCAGACACGCAGCCCAGCATCCTCGCCTGGATGGGGAGCTGCGCCTCGTGAGCGGCTATCGCCGCGCATGGCTCTTGCATCTTGTAGTTCCTGAGTGGTCTTGGTGATGAACTCCTGAGTGGTAGGCACTCCTTGCCCTGTGTTCTCCTGAGGGAAACGTGCCGTGAAGTACGCCTCCAAGTGGTGCCCAAGCGCCTCCCTCGTGAGGTTGGCAAGGTCTGAGGCCTTCCAGAAGAGATCCCTCGATCCTTGCCCGAGGAGGGCGCTGGGTGCGCCTTCCTGTGCGACAGAGGGAGGCGCCCCTGGAGCGGGCGCTGATCCTGACGCGGCTCCAGCTGCGTCGCCGCCCTCCTGAGATCCTGCTCGGCGCAGCTGCTTCTTCTTCTTGGGGAGGGCCTCCGGAGGGCCCTCACTTCTGCTGTCGGGGTCGTTGATTGTTGCGGCTTGGAAGGCGCGCTCGAGGGAGCACACCGTATCTCCCTTTTCACATGGGACCGTGATGATTCCGCCGCTTCCTGGCATCTTGAGGACGTTGTAGCCGTGATGGGTGACTGCCATGAACTTGGCCAGGGCCGGATATCCGAGGATGGCGTTGTACGGCAGGCGAATGTGCGCGACATCGAAGTCGATGAGCTCGGTGCGGTAGTTCTTGCGCTCTCCGAAGGTGACAGGCAGGCGGACCTGCCCTAGTAGTGTGGTGGAGCCGTCGGTTACTCATGAGAAAGGGTTGGTAGGCTGAAGCTGCTCATACGGGACCTGGAGGTTGTCGAACGTGTCGGCTGATAGGACGTTGAGCCCTGCGCCGCCGTCGATGAGGGTCTTGGTAACCTGCACATTGCTGATGACTGGGGAGCACAACATCGGGAGGGCGCCAGCGGTGGCTGCGCACTTGAGCTGATCTGCCGAGTTGAAAGTGATGGCGCATTGGGACCACTTCGTGCCCACCGTGGGGCTATCGCACGATGGTTTCAAGTTCTTAGAGGGCAGCTTCGAAGGACTCAAGAGCTACGCTGTGGGCCGAATGACCAAGAGTCGTCGCGGCAAGCTCTACATCGATGACGCAAGCTGGGGCCCTGAGGCCGGCTCAATCGAGTATGGGTACTGGGTCCCCTTCGGCGGCATACACATTTTCATTGGCAAGATCGGTGAACCGGGCCCTGAGCCGAACACCTGTACCGACATCGTCGAGACGGCTCAGCATCCGAGATCTGCCCGGGTTAAGCCTGCCATGAAGCGTGCCTTCGTGGGAGTCATCCACGGAGTGGAATCTGAGGATAGATCGGAATCTGGTGGTGAGACCGTCGTTTATTCCGGCAACGAGTCATCAACCGGAGAAACCGAGTCATTATATCCGTTGCAAGATGGCCGGATTGGGGGCTGTTCCGATGGCGACAGTATTCCGGACCCCTTTGATCCGCCAAACCGGGTTGCAATCTTCATGGCCGGTACACAATTAGCACTCCACTCTTCGACCGTAGCACGATGATTTCCGGATCGGCAGCAGCGATAGCGGCCGGGGCAGGAGGCCCTGTGCGACCGCCGGCTCAGGTTCTATCTGATTTATTTGATGCTTTGGCAACGCTGATGGCGGAGGTTAATCCGGCGGATCAAGATGCACATAATGCGGAAATCGCGAAGGTGAAGGATCAGATCGCCCAGGCCAAATACGACTTGGCAGCAGAGGATACCAGGAGTGGCTGCGAAACGAGCCGCATTGGAGGCACAGGCTTACCGACTAATGCTGGATCAGAGTGCGTCGAACGATGTCCTGAAGAGGAGGTACCGAGCTCGCCTGCCGCCGGTTTATGAAGCTAGGAATCTCTTTAATACCCCAGGAGCAGGGACTCGTAATCCACCGGTGGTAAACCGGGCGAAGGCACCGGGAGCGGGGACGCCGGTTCAGCCACATTTGGTGGATCCGCCTCGCCAGAACAACGTTGTGGCACAGCATGTCCCAACACCACCGGGTCATTACTCTAACCCAATGGACAACATTGTTGCCGCCGCGTCACGGCTGGCGGCCATCCCGATCGAAGGCGAGTCTCCGGTGGCAGTCGAGACGCGACGGGTTAGGGAGCTTCTTCAGACAGCTTTGGTTCAGCAGGAGGCTTATTCATATAGTCGCGAGAGGATCCATTCTACTCCCCGCCCAAGCCGGAGCTACAGCAGGCGTATGGATGAACCGGCCGTATCAAGCAATGCGCGGAACCGTGATCCACCCCGAGGCCATAAACCGGCAGGAGGTGATGCTCAGGAGGTGGTGGATCGCACTAGAGCTCATCGAGAAGCCGAGTTAGCAGCACAGCATGAGGCCCGCCAACTTACTCCGGTTCGTCCAACCACATCGGTGGAACCAGGGGTTACCTCTAGCTCTTTGGGAGTACCGTGTCTTGTCCCAGTGCTGCGCAACGTGTGCCTGCCCAAGGATTTCAAAGGCCCACAAAAAGTACCGAATTACACCGCTGATTTATGCCCAGAGTCATGGGTGGAAAGCTATGAGATGGCAATGGAGATGCTGGACGTGGACGATGCGGCGTGCGCTAAATACTTTACCATGATGTTAGAAGGAACGGCTCGAACTTGGTTGAAAAAGTTACCAGCTAACTCCATTGGATCATGGGCCGAGCTGAGGGCCCGGTTTATCCAGAACTTCAAGGATACGTGCAAGCAGCCCATGTCAATTGTGGACCTAGCTGCCTGTGTCCAGGAGGAAGGAGAGTCAACAACCCATTGGGTGCGCCGGGTTTCGGAGATTTTGCATTCATCGGACCGCATTAACGCTGACACAGCAGTTTTAACATTGGAAGGCAATTTCCGGCTTGCACCTCTGAAGCTGAAGTTGGGATGGCTCAAACGCCACTACAATGATATGGGGACTCTCATGGCTGCTCTGGTGAAATATGCCGACTCTGATGGTACCAAGGACCCCGAGTCTGACGATGACAAGACAGGGAAGGGAAAGAAGAGCGGACATACCAAGGGGCAGCAGCACAACCCAGCGGGCCATGGAAACAACGGTAAGCGTAAAGCAGACAATAGCTTGGACTTTGTGGCTAATACCAACGCGCAGGATAAAGGCCAACGGCGTAAAGGTAAACCGCCCCAGCGCGGTGGAGGACCAAGTCCTAATCCGGACCGCCTGTCTTATCTGTTGAACCAGCCTTCCCCAAAGCACGGGACGAAGGAGAACCCGTCCACGCACGTCTGGAATGATTGTTACATCATGCAAGAGTTCAAAAACTCTGATGTTTTCCGGTATGATCATGGACCAGGTGGCGGTTCAGGCCCCGGATCTCATGGGCCGGGTTACGGTGGAGGTAATTCCGGTTCAGGCTTTCATGGCAACCAGAGTGGACAGGGTAATCAAAGCAATCCGGGCAACCAAGGTTGTTATAATAATCATGGGAATCAGCAACAGCAACAGCAGCAATCGGGTTACCAGAGCAACCCGAAGCAGTTGAATAGCGGGCAGTACCATGTCTTCACCACTAGCCTGCACAAGCGCGATCAGAAGCTTCATAAAAGGGAAGTGAACTCCGTTGAATCGGCGGTTCCCCGATACTTGCGCTGGTCTGAACAGCCTATTGTGTGGAGTCGAGAGGATCATCCACCCCGGGTTGATAATCCGGGTGATCTGGCGTTGGTGGTGACACCTCAGGTGGGAGGTTATAAGTTCACCAAAGTACTCATGGATGGGAGGAGTAGTATCAATATCCTTTATTATGAAACCTTCCGTCGCATGGGATTAACAGATAAAAATCTTAAACCGTCCAACACGGTCTTTCATGGTGTGGTACCTGGTAAATTGGCATATCCCGTTGGTAAGATAGCTCTGGAGGTTGCTTTTGGCGACGAGCATGATTCGAGATCAGAGAAGTTGACCTTTGAGGTGGTGAAAATCAAGAGCCCATATGATGCCCTGTTTGGACGACCGGCTTATGCTAAGTTTATGGCAAGGCCCTGTTATGTCTATCTGCAGCTCAATATGCCGGGTCATAAGGGGACTATCACAGTGCACGGGAGTTGCAAGATCGCTTTGGAATGTGAAGAGGGCGATGCGGCATACGCTGAGTCAGTTTGTGCAACTGAGGAATTGAAGTTCTATAAGGACAATGTTGATCCGGTAGATATGACCTCATTGAAGAAACCAACTACAGAGCATGATCCGGCCCTAAAGTTTAAATCGGCTGATGAGACTAAGCTTGTTGACTTCGTGCTCGGCGATTCGTCCAAGCATTTTAGCATCAGCGCTAACTTGGATCCGAAATAGGAAAGCGCGCTCATCGAGTTCATCCGTGAGAATCGGGACATCTTTGCATGGAAGCCTTCTGACATGCCAGGTGTAGCGAGAGAACTCGCTGAGCACACTCTTAATGTGGACCCCAAGTTTAAACCGGTCAAGCAATTTCTTCGCCGGTTCAATGAAGAAAGACGCAAGGCTATTGGAGAAGAAGTTGCCAGGCTTTTGGCGGCTGGGTTTCTCATAGAAGTATTTCATCCTGAGTGGCTGGCTAATCCGGTGCTGGTTCTCAAGAAGAACGGCACTTGGCGTATGTGTGTGGACTACACAGATCTCAACAAAGCCTGTCCAGCAGATCCATTTGCCCTCCCTCGTATTGATCAAATCATTGATGCTATGGCGGGTTGTGAGCGTTTGAGCTTTTTGGATGCATATTCTGGTTATCATCAAATCAAAATGGCAGTTAAGGACCAGGAGAAGACAGCCTTCATAACTCCTTTTGGAGCCTTCTGTTATGTGTCTATGCCTTTTGGGCTAAAGAGTGCCTAGGTGACCTATCAGCGGTGTGTGCAGAATTGTCTTCATGATCAAATTGCCTGCAATGTTCATGCATATGTAGATGATATTGTGGTGAAATCAAGGAAGAAGGAGACATTGATTGATGACTTGAAGGAGACCTTTGATAACCAGCGGGTTTATAACATGATGCTTAATCCGGCCAAGTGCGTCTTTGGTGTACCAGCAGGCAAGCTGTTGGGCTTTTTGGTGTCTAACAGGGGAATTGAAGCTAATCCGGAAAAGATCAAAGCCATCACCTCTTTGGCCAAACTGAAGTGTATCAATGATGTTCAATGCCTGGCAGGCCGGATTGCTGCATTGAGCCGGTTTATTAGTCGCCTTGGTGAGAAGGCCATCCCTTTGTATCAGATGCTGAAGAAGACGGATAACTTCGTCTGGAGTGATGCCGCTAATGAAGCATTTGAGGACTTAAAGCGGCAGCTGGCTAATCCGCCGATTCTCGCTGCTCCGGTTGACAAAGAACCATTGTTGCTATATGTGACAGCTAACGCCCGGGCTGTTAGTGTGGCTATTTTGGTGGAGCGCAAGGAGGCAGGAAAGGAATATTCGGTTCAGCGGCCGGTTTACTATATCAGTGAGGTACTTATTGAGTCCAAGCAGAGGTACCCGCATTGGCAGCAGTTGGTGTATGGAGTTTTCATGGCAAGCCGGAAGCTTAAGCAATATTTCCAAGGTCATCCCATCACGGTGGTCAGCTCTGCTCCTTTGGGGGATATAATCCAGAATAGGGAAGCAACTGGCCGGATTGCTAAGTGGGCCATCGAGCTCGGGCCTCACGGGTTGAAATACATACCCCGAACGGCGATCAAATCTCAGGCACTTGTGGATTTCATCAATGATTGGACAGAATTACAAGCGCCAGAAGAGAAGCCGGATCATACTTATTGGACTATTCATTTTGATGGGTCCAGGCAATTGGAGGGCTCGGGGGCTGGAGTCGTATTAACTTCCCCACGAGGTGATAAGTTTTGTTACGTTCTTCGTCTAATGTTCCCTTGCACTAACAATGCAGCTAAATATGAGGCCTTACTCCATGGTCTTCGGATGGCTAAGGAGATGAACCAAAGCCGAGTTAAGTGCTTCGGTGACTCGGACCTGGTGGCTCAACAAGTGTCCGGCACTTGGGACTCCAAGGATCCACTCATGGCAGCGTATCGTCGTGAGGTGGATATCGCTGCAGGTCACTTCAAAGGTTATCAGGTGGATCATGTGGACCGGCGGAAGACTAAAGCGGCGGACGCTTTAAGCCGTTTGGGTTCTCAGCGTAAACCGGTTCCACCTAATGTCTTCCTAGATGTAGTGCATAACCCGTCCAAGCTCCCTGGTGAAGAGGATTTGGCTATTCCCGATCCGGAAGCTCAGTTCGTGGCGGCCCTTCATGTTATTCTGGATTGGACGGTTCCATATATGGCGTATATGAACCGGGGCGAGTTACCAGAGGATGAAACTTTGGCTAGGCAGATAATCCGGCGGTCCAAGTCCATGACTATTATCAATGGAGAGCTACATCATTGCAGTGTGACAGGGGCGTTTCAACGGTGTGTGTCTCCTGAAGAAGGCCGTGAAATTTTGTGTTAGATCCACGAAGGAGATTGTGGTCACCACGCCGGTTCAAAGTCTTTGGTGGCCAAGGCGTTTCGTCATGGTTTCTATTGGTTAACGGCTCATGCTGATGCCGAGGATTTAGTCAAAAGGTGTGATGGCTGTCAGAAGTTCTCACGATGGGCTCATGTACCGGCTCAAGAGTTGAGGATGATTCAATTACTTGGCCGTTTGCAACTTGGGGGCTGGATATGATTGGGCCCTTCAAGAGATCCAAGGACAAGAAGACCCACCTTTTGGTGGCGGTTGATAAGTTCACGAAGTGGGTGGAGGCAGAGCCAGTCAGTAAGTGTGATGCAGCTACGGCGGTTCAATTCATCAAAAAGGTGATCTTCCGGTTTGGCTTTCCACACAGCATTATAACAGACAATGGTACCAATCTGTCAAAGGGTGCCATGAAGGAGTTCTGTCAACGTGAGCACATCCGGCTTGACGTATCATCAGTGGCTCACCCCCAGTACAATGGTCAATTGGAGAGGGCCAATCAAGAGATCTTGAGAGGCATCAAACCCCGGCTTATGGTTCCTTTGCAACGGACGCCGGGTTGTTGGGTTGAGGAGTTACCTTCTGAGTTATGGAGCATCAATACCACACCCAACAGATCGACAGGGTACACACCATTCTTCATGGTTTATGGAGCGGAAGCGGTTCTTCGTAGTGACATCCGTCAGGACTCACCTCGTGTAGCGGCATATGTTGAAGCTGACAACGAGAAGGCACGGCAGGAAGCTCTTGACCTGTTAGATGAGGAGCCTGACATAGCAGTAGCCCGTTCGGCGATTTATCAGCAAGATTTGCGTTGTTATCATAGCCGCCGGGTTAGAACCAGAACCTTTCAAGAAGGCGATTTGGTGCTTCGACTCATCCAGGATCAGACGGATATGCACAAGCTATCCCCCCCCTTGGGAAGGACCCTTTGTGGTCAGCAAGAATCTGCACAACGGGTCATACTACCTAATCGATGTTTGAGAGCGCAAAGACTCACGTAAATTGGAGGAGGAGACCAACCGGCAGTGGAATATTGCTCATCTTCGGCCCTACTATACTTGAGCCATAGGCTCTGCTTATGTACATATTATGACATTGTATATATTATGATCAATATAATAAACCGGAACCTCAGCTAAAGCGGGGTATCTGTTGTTTTTCTTACATCATGTGTGGTTACGTGGAGCTTCTAAAGCGACGTCCGGTTTACCCCTTGATTCAGCTTCTCAAAGCTTTATATTATATCACTTGGGGGCTTGGTCGTATCCGAACCATAGCTACACCTCTTGATCGGCGCAGTGCCACAGCATCACTAGGGGGCTTGGTCATATCCGAACCATAGTCACACCTCTTGATCGGCTCAAAGCCAAATCAATCCGGGGCCAAAGAGAGTGTTATAAAACAACAACTCCGACATGGACACCTACTAAGCACAGCTCAAAATGTTACTTGGGGATTCTTTGAAGTCGAAATGAACAAAGAATCTACTTGTAATAGGCTATCAAGCCATGGCTTGGAAGCCTGGTGTCTACACCTAAAACCCCGGGTTAACCTGCCTATTCAAGTAAGTCACTCCGCCCAGGTAAACCTGGTATGACCCTTCGAACTTTGACAAGTTACTCTAAAATAAAGACCCTGAACTTCTCAAGTTAAAACGATGATTGGTTAAGGATTGAGGACCATCTTAAAAGGCTTTGTGAAATGGTTTAACTCAGTGGCCTGGCATCCCATGAAAAGCCTCGAATTTGGGGCCTGGCAGCCCGTGAAAAGCCTCGACTACAACGGTTTTTATTTGCCTTTTGCTAAGTTTTTCTTTCTTTTGACAAGATTTGTGATATTTTTAAACAAGTGTTCATCAACCCGGTTAGGCTGTCAAACTACAAGTTGTCAGTACATGATCAAGTTGTAATCCGGAGATTATCAGCCCGGTCTGGTTTTGACTCAAAGTCACAAGTATGGAATAAACCGGTGTTTATCACAACCCGGAACGGTTTTATTGTAAACTGGCATCGTATAACAGGAGTTACTTGTCCTCCGGAGTAGGGTTATGACCCTCACTACAAAGCTGGTCAGCCAACATTATGCCTAAAGGTCACAGGTATCATATATTTCCATATTGGGTTATCTTTTTTAAGCTTGGTTATAAACCTTGGTCATATATATATTTGGGTATTATGACCCGCCCGGTGGTAAACCGCCAGGGTGCTTTAAGCTTCTTATCTGCATGGATGGCTTGGATAAATGGCTATGGATTATGAACATCATATCTTAAACATGGCGGATTAGCAAGCATCAGTCGTAGATAAATATGCACGAAGGCATAACAGACCAAGTGTTTTGACTAGCCTATTACAAGGCGTTTCAGTGCCCAAAAGGATAATTGTTTTCTCAAATACGTGTTGCAGCATGTAGAAGACTAAACCAGCCTCCGGATCATGATTCGTCACCAGCTTTGCCTGACGGCTGCGGATCATCTTGCACCGGTTCAACTCCCTCCTCTCTACCCAGTGGCTGGAAGTCAACAGTTGCCCGGTCGATCCCAGTTAGGGCTTGGAATACAGCTTCATCGCTTATAAGCGTGGACGGTTCAATGTCAGGGGCATAAGTGTGCTTATGGATTGGTGGGATAAGATTTTGAGCTTCCGGAATTGGTGCAGCAACCCGTCTGTTCTTATCATCATAACTAGCCTGGTAGTACGAGAGATCTGCCTCTTCAGCCAGTTGACAAGCCAATGGACGTACTTCCCGGTTTATGGTTCGGAGATCATCATTGCCGAATTCTGTTCCGTCTTCTTTCAAACTGGGATAGCCTTGGGCTGCTTCCACTGGATCAAAGTCAGGTACCCATGCTTTTGCCCGAGTTAGTGCGGTCAGAGCGCCCGCTCTTGCGGCAGACTTTTTTAGCTCTTCTACCCAGGGAGGAAGCATAGATAACCTTTCTAAGGTTTCCTTGATCAAGGTGGGAGGAGGCTTATTGCGTCAAGCGGTATAGATGATCCGCTACGCGCCGGTGTACAACTGCTCTATCAGAGTGTAGATAGTCTTCAGCTTCTTCTATACATCAGAGCCCAGATGGCTAATGCGAGTTCCTACACCATTGTACACATCAATAAACCGACAACACATGGGAAGACATGTTGAAAGTATAAGGAAAAGATGTTTACCGAACACAGCAGCAGTCATGGCATGAATCTGCCGCTTTACACCGGTCAGTTCATCAACCACCGGTTTAAGAGTTGCTCCTGCATCTTCGGCCCTTTTTCGCAAAGCGGATTTTTCTGTCTCGCAATCCGCCCGCTCCTTGTTGAAGCCCTCTTTCAGTTTCTCCATAGCGCCTAGAGCGCTAGTCAACTCTTCCTTGGCTTTAGAGGTTTCGGCTTGCTGGGATTTGAGGTTCTCTTGCGGATCAGCGGTTTGACTTTCCTTCTTACTCAGCTCAGCCTATAAAGAGACAGATATATCATGAGTTGACAGTACATATTTGAAGTACCAAGCACATAACAAGTTATCCCTTGGTACTTGGGGGCTAATGCATATTTGCTCTTTATCAGAAACTTCTAAGAGTCCCAAGCACAATACAAGTATTAATCTTGGCACTTGGGGGCTAATGTGTGTTTTCTCATAATTGCTGATATGGGAATTCTTCTAAAGTCCCGGTTCATCTTTATAAAGTTAAACCGGCCCTTGGGGACTATACCAGCGAAAAAAGATGCAGTGTTGCAAATATAACGATTGTTATTAAAAGTCCCGGTTTCGATTGATATCATAAACCGTCACTTGGGGGTACTGGAGTTGATATTTGGAATTCACAAGAGAGACAATTAAGCAGAGTTGAGTATTAATTACCTCATATCGCTCTTTCATCAAATTTACCAAACCGGCTTCATAGTCACGGCTGGTGTACATACGGTTCAAGAAGCCGGAGTGAAGGTCTTGAGCATTGAGATGGGCATAATTTGACAAATCGATGTTCCATTTGCCTTTGCCAATGGCAGAGAGCTCGTCCTTGGCAGTATGCTTTGACAAAGCGACAGGATTGCCAGGAGTGGTGTGGCCAGTGCCAGTAATCATAATGTCATCATCTTTGTCATCAGCAGCCGTTACTTGGGTTGGCGGTTTGACAGTACCTTTAACTGGACTGACCGGTTTGTCATCAGTTCGGACAGGGCTGGTTGGCTGGTCAGCATGGCTTGTGGTGTCAACTTCTACCTGCTCAGCAACAAACTCATGATCTTGAGGCGGTGGGTCATTAAGCATGGCGTCAACGTCGGTCTCTTCAGGATCTGGAGTTTTTTCCGGTTCAACAGCCATGTTATCATCAGCCGGATTATTCAACCAAGCCTTCTTGCTGGGGCTAGGCTTGGCGCTGAGAAAAATAAACATGAGGATCAGTACAGTATATAAAAATAACATATCAAGGATAAAAGCAAGTATATAGCTCACCCAAGAATTGTTTTGAGGGGTGGAAGTTTTGTGGCCGACGACTCGCCAGAAGATGAGTGAGAAGTACCCTGATAATTTGAAGGCTGGCGGAAACAACCCGCTTTGGGGCATGAAGTGTCAAGGGGATAAGAGACCTCTGATCGGCGTTTCCAAACCAGAGTGTTCGGTAAACCGGCGGAGGTAACTACCTGGCCGCTGTGCCGGGTTGTGCGGCGAGCCTCGTGCTGCTGCGTCTTCAAAAGAAAGTTTAGGTCCAAGTAAGCAAGGGGGTGAGAAAATTTACTTTCCGGTTTGCTCGACAGATTTTTAATGTTGGCAGAGGATCTGAATCGGAGGAAAGAATGATTACCTCTACATCATCAGCGTGACAGCCTTCAGCGTCGTCCTGATAATAATCATTGTCAATGAGGTGTACGAAAAATGAACCAAGAGACTCAAGTTCTACATCTGATTCGGGGTTACCCACATCATCATCAGCATTTGGCTCGGAGGATGCAGTGGTCCTTTTCTTGGCAGGTTTTTTAACAACCTTTGTCTTTGGGCGAACTGGCTTGGCCGGCTTGTCTTGCGGTTTTACTGGTTTGTCTTGTGGCTTTTTATTCCAGAACGGATCATCACCCTGTCAAAATCAGACAAACTCCCAGGAAATATGTTGAAAAGAGGTAAATTATAGTAAGGAAGTTAGATAATTCTTACAGATGGCGGTTTGTTAAAGGTACAGAAAGGACTTAGTCCGGTTTGGCTGCAGACGGCCTCCGGTTCATTCAACATTTTCTTGACAGCCTCAATAATCTCAACTTCTGTCAGTTGAATATTAATGTGCCGTTGAGGGTCAGTCAAACTCCCTGTATATTCACACATCAAGCCGAGGCGCCGGCTTAAGGGTAGGATGCTCCAACCAATCCAGCAACGAGCAAAATCAACACCTGTTAAACCATTAGCCATAAAGGCTCTGAGCTTCGACAGCTATGGGGCATAGTTGGCCCTTTCTTCTGCAGTCAACCTCTGAGGAAAAGGATGTGTATTACTAAGGTGGTGAGGGCGGTAACCCGGCAAGGGGTTCTCATCGGTTGGAGATGTATCTTTGCAGAAAAACCAAGTCTGGTTTCACTCTTTGGGGTGACTATGGATCTTGGGATGAGGGAAAGTAACTTCCTTCCTTTTCTGAACCGCCATTCCACCCAATTCCGTATTGGGTCCATCCGTGAACTCTGTGCGGCGGTTTAAGTGAAAGAAATCCCTAAACAGTTCGACTGTAGGTTCCTCTTGTAGATAAGTCTCACAGAAGATTTGGAAGTGGCAGATGTTGGTCACAGAATTTGGACCAATGTCTTGAGGGTGCAGCTGAAAACTGGCCAGTACATCTCAAAAATTTTTTGAACCGGGAGGGCTGAAATCTCGACCCAGGTGATCAGCAAACACGACTACCTCTCCGTCTTTGGGTGTAGGAGGATTTTCCGGGCCAGGGACCCTCCAGTGGATGACATCTTTTTTGGCTAAAGCGCCCATTGCAACATAGTTGTTTAACTGATTTTTAGTTACTCGAGAAGGAGCCCAATTGCATTCATAGACTTGCTTAGCCATGGCAATCTGAAACATCATTATTGCCGGTTTAAGATTTATAGTGGACAACTATAAAACGGTATGAAGATGTAAACATATTGTTAAACCGGAGTTGGTTATTTGTGAACCGGAATCTGTCAATGGGGATAGTACAATGAAGAATGCATTGGCGGTTCAACAGGGGACTAATGGTATCTACCGGACCATCATTTTTTCTATGAGGTTAAACCGCCTAATCTGTTATTGAGGATACAAGCCTAAAGATGTATAAGTGAAGGAAAAACAAGTTTCACAGTTTGGCATGGGAATTTCAGATCTACCGTGCGTTGGATAATCAAAATATATTCTGGTCTAATCTCAAGCGCTCAAAAAGTTAAGTAAGTTCAGATGAGTTTTGATATCAAGCAGATGCCTGAACAAGAAGAAAGGAGTTTAAACTACAAAAGGCACTGAAAACAATCAGATCTAACTGGCCGTAGGTATTACTGAAGAACTGCTTCAAGAAATTTGGAAAGCTATGAAGAACACCGAACCCTAATGGTGGATCTTCGGTGAGGAGAAGAGGAACTTACTGGTGCAGGAGGAAGCAGCGGAGGATCACCGCGTTTCTCTGATACGGTCAGGTTGATGCAGCGGCCTTTGTCGAAGCAGAGGCGAAGGACGACGGCGGCGGCAGAGCTCGAGGGTCGATCGGCGCAAGGAAGACGACGACGCGAAGAGGCACGAGGGGGAAAAGTGAAAGGGACCCCTCGGCCTTATTTATAAAGTGAATGGGTAAAAGGCAGGCGCGAGAATTGAGGAGCCTAGAAAATGGGATAAGTGACAGCTCTGTTGCCTCGATTGTCGGAGGCCCATTAATGAAGGTGGGTCATGCACAGTTCTTAAAATAACAGATGACGTCATGGCGACTTGTCATGATCCTGGAAAGTGACGTCATGGCGGTTTACAAGACTTCGGTGAAGCTGACGATGCGTTGAGGATTGACATGAACCAGTTCAAATCAATCTGGGGCCTAATGTTGGGGATATTACCACTGGGTGTAAACCGGCCAGGAGAGGCCGGGTTAACCCCATAGTGGCTCATTATGTCTGAAGCCCATGAAGATAGAGACAATGACGATTTATGAAGGCCCAAGGCCCAGAGTCGGTTAAGGCCCGTAGATGTAAACCGACATTAGTATGTAAACTCGTGTTGTAAGATAAAAGAGCAGAGACCAAGCCGGACACGTTTATGAGCCGGCCTCAGGATTCTGTAAACCGACGGGCGTCAACCCATGTATATAAGGGGACGACCCGGCGGCGGTTCAAGGACAACAGACAACAACTCGAGACTCAGGCAAAGCGTATTCGCTCCCTGGTCATCGAAACCCTAGCAATTCCACAATAACTGGATTAGGCTTTTATCTTCACCGCAAGGGGCCGAACCAGTATAAACTCTCTGCGTCCCTTGTCCGCTTTAACCCCTTTAAGCTAACCCGCGTGATGGCTCCACGACTAAGTCCTTTCCTTAGGACATCTGCCGTGACAAAACCACGACAGCGGGCGCGTGGCCTCGAACTTGGGGAGCACTGCGTTCACTTCATGAGTGAACTGTTTGAAGATGCGGTGAGAAGCTGGGGCTTGCGCGTGACCCAAGATGAAGGCGATTGCACGCGGCTCCTGGAAGCCCCTAGCCCCCTCGTCCTGATGGTGATCGTCGTTCCTTCTTGGTGGTGGTGGCAGCGGGGGAAGACCGGCATTGCCCTGAGGGCGATCCTCACGAGGTTGGTCCCTCCAGGAGCCCTTGCGAGGATAGTCCTGCCAGCGGTCCTCACGGGGCCTGTCGTGCGACTCTTGGCACAGGCCACGGTCGTCCCAGTGTCCGCCTCCACGTCCTCCTCCACGGCCGTAGCCCCGGTCGCTGCGCTCGGGGCGTCGACCGAAACGTCCTTCGCGAATGGCTCTGAGCTCTTGACAGTCACTGGTGTTGTGGGTGTTCAGATTGTGGAAGGCGCAGAACGGTCAGCTGTTCTTGGATGACTCGGGCTGATCTCTGCCCCGCTTGGTGTCGGGCTCCGCTGCTAGCACTGCCGCTTCCTTGCGCTTCACGTCCTTGGCCTTGGCTTTCTTCTTTTCTGTGCCCGCAGCTGGCAGCTCGAGGAGGGAGAGGCGCCCCTCCTCAGCTCTTGCGCACTTGGTCGCCAGGTTGAACAGCTCCTGAGAGGTGCACATCTCCTCATGGATAGCGAGCTCTTCCTTCATCTTGACGTCACGGACGCCGTCTGAGAACGCGGAGATGATGGCCTCGTCCGTGACCTTGGGGATCTTGAGGCGAGTGTTGTTGAAGTGCTGGATATACTTCTGGAGGGTCTCCCCTGGCTGTTGCTTGATGCGGCGCAGGTCACCCACGGCCGGCGGGCGGACGTGGGTGCCCTGGAAGTTGGCGACGAAGCGGTCGCGCATCTCATCCCAGGAGGAGATCGATCCGTGCTGCAGGTTTAGGAGCCAGGAGCGGGCACCATTCTTGAGAGCCATAGGGAACCAGTTCGCCATGACTTTCTCGTCGCCGTTGGCCGCTTCGATGCTCAGCTCGTAGAGCTGCTGGAACTCCGCAGGATCGGAGGTGTCGTCGTAGCGGGGAGGCAGATCCGGCTTGAACTTGCCTGGCCAGGCGACGCTACGCAGCTCGGGGGTGAAGGCGCGGCAGCCGGCCGTGGTTGCCGGTGCCCGCCTCGGAGGTGGAGCTTGGTCTTGATGAGGTCTGCGCGGCGCCACCGCAGGCGGCGCGCGGTCTTGACGAGGCGGCGCGGGGAGCGCAAGTGCAGCTTCTCTCTTCGCGCGCGGGCGCCAGACGTGGCGGATCACGCCGTGGGGCCGCACGCCTTGGCGCCAAGGTGTAGTCTTGGCGCAAAGGTGGTGGCGGTGCGCCATGAGCCATGTCGCCTGTGGCTGGCGGAGGGTGAGGCAGAGAGGGGGACGGCGTCGGGGAGCCCCCTGCGGCGCGGACGAGCTCGACGACGCGGTCGAGCCACTCCTCGTAGAGGTCGTCAACCAGGTGGTAGCGCAGGAGCTCGTTCTCTGCGAGGAGTGCGGCCCGCGCCCCCATGGGAGCGCGGCATGCGTGAGACGAAGAACCGGCCGGGGTCAGCGACGGAGTGGCGGTGCGGCCATCCTGCCGCACCGTTGGATGCAGCGAGGACGCTTGCTGCTCGTTCCCCGCCGGGCCGGTGACGGCGTTGGCGGCAGGAGACAGAGAACGACGAGGTGGCCAGCCGACGGGAGCTGTCTGAGCAACACGGGCGGTGAGGGCAGCCCGGCGCTCAGCTCGAGCACGGCGAGCGTCCGCCATGAAGATGACGGAGCGACGAATTGATGGAAGGGAAGCTACGGCGCACCCCTACGTGGCGCGCCAAATGTTGGATGTGGGGTTCCGACAAACCCTTAAGGTTCGAACTCTGGGGTCCGCACGAAGTCTTTCCCCCCTACCGATCCACGCCCTAGCTCGCTAAGATATTGTGGACGAACTCGACGAACTCGCAACACACAAAAGACACGAGATTTATACTGGTTCGGGCCACCGTTGTGGTGTAATACCCTACTCCAGTGTGTGTGGTGGTTGATTGCATCTAGGGCCGATGATGAACAGTACAAAGGGGAAGAACAGCCTCCTGAGGTTGAGGTGTTCTTGTGCTTGCCGAACTTGTGCGAGTGAGGATTCGATGCCCCTACAGTGGTGGCTAGCTCAACTTATATAGGCCCTAGTCCTCTCCCCAAATATTGAGCGGGAAGGGAGCCAATAACGGCGGGCAAATTTGAAGGGGGGCAGCTAGTACAAGCTATCTTGACAAAATTGGTCTTCGCATGCGAAAGGCTCTGGTGGTGATGCCGTCTTGGGCTCCACGGTGACCTCCGTCCTGCCGTCCTTCTGGTCTTGGTCTCGTTGCACCGATATGGCAACCTTTGCCTGATGCCTAGGTACTCCTCACTTGCGCTGGCCTCCTTAGCACCAAAGCGGAAACAAGGACGCTGCGCGCGCTGGCGCCCGCCTGGTCTCGATCGTCATGGCTCACGTCACGAGAGCCTCGTGAGGTTTGCCCCGCCTTGATATCTCCGCTCCTCGTGAGCCTGCCTGGCTAGGCCACTCCTGAGGAGGTCTTGCATCGTCCGCCTCGCGAAGCTTGGCCCCTCGCGAGGGTCTTGGATGCCTTGTTGATGAAGATGGGCCGTACGGCCCATTGGCTTAGCCACGCCGTGGGCAGCAGGCAAGCAAGTCCGGGGACCCCCGTTCCGAGAACGCCGACAGTGCCAAACGTCACAACGTAACTGGGTGGCTATAAAGGTGCACTACGGGTATCTCCGAAAGTGTCTGTTGGGTTGGCACGAATCGAGACTGGGATTTGTCACTCCGTGTGACGGAGAGGTATCTCTAGACATCATCATAATGAGCTCAATGTGATCAAGGAGTTACGGACGAGTAAAGAGACTTGCCGGTAACGAGATTGAACAAGGTATAGGGATACCGACGATCAAATCTCGGGCAAGTATCATACCGGTAGACAAAGGGAATTGTGTACGGGATTGATTGAATCCCCGACATCGTGGTTCATCCGATGAGATCATCGTGGAGCATGTGGGAGCCAACATGGGTATCCAGATCCCGCTGTTGGTTATTGGACGGAGAGATGTCTCGGTCATGTCTACATGCCTCCCGAACCCGTAGGGTCTACACACTTAAGGTTCGATGACGCTAGGGTTATAGTGAAAGTTTGTACGTGGTTACCGAATGTTGTTCGGAGTCCCGGATAAGATCCTGGATGTCACGAGGAGTTCCAAAATGGTCCGGAGGTGAAGATTTATATATTGGAAGTCATCATACGGTCACCGGAAGTATTCGGGGGTTTGCCGGTATTGTAGCGGGACCACCGATGGGGTTCCGGGGTTCCACTGGGAGGGTCCACCTGCCCCGGAGGGCCCTATGGGATGTATGTGGAAGGGAACCAGCCCCTAAGTGGGCTGGGCGCCATCCCCCCTTAGGGCCCATGCGCCTAGGGTTAGGGGGGGACCCTAAAGGGGGCGCCCCCCCTTGGCTTGGGGGGCAAGCCCCCTCCGCCTGGCCGCCGCCCCCCTCTAGATCTCATCTAGAGGGGCCGGCCCCCTTTCCCCTTCGCCCTATAAATAGAGGGGTGGAGCGAGGGCAGCAGCACCTCATCCAAGGCGCAGCCCTCCCCCTCTCCAACACCTCCTCCTCCTTCCGCGGTGCTTGGCGAAGCCCTGCCGGAGTACCACGCTGCTCCAACACCACCACGCCGCCGTGCTGCTGCTGGAGTTGTCTTCCCCAACCTCCCCCTCTCTCCTTGCTAGATCAAGGCGTGGGAGACGTCACCGGGCTGCACGTGTGTTCAACGGGGAGGCGCCGTTGTTCGGCGCTTAGATCGGAATCAACCGCGATCTTAATCGCTATGAGTACGACTCCTTCATCCACGTTCTTGTAACGCTTCCGCATCGTGATCTCAAGGGTATGAACATGCACTCCCCTCTCTCTCGTTGCTAGTCTCTCCATAGATTGATCTTGGTGATGTGTAGAATTTTTTTAATTTCTGCAACGATCCCCAATAGTGGCATCATGAGCTAGGTCTATGCGTAGTTTCTATGCACGAGTAGAACACAAGTTGTTGTGGGCGTCGATTTTTTCAATTTACTTGCCGTTACTAGTCTTATCTTGATTCGGCGGCGTCGTGGGATGAAGTGGCCCGGACCAACCTTGCACGTACGCTTACGTGAGACAGGTTCCACCGACTGACATGCACTAGTTGCATAAGGTGGCTAGCGGGTGTCTGTCTCTCCCACTTTAGTCGGATCGGATTCGATGAAAAGGGTCCTTATGAAGGGTAAATAGAAATTGGCATATCATGTTGTGCTTTTTGGCGTAGGTAAGAAACGTTCTTGCTAGAAACCTATAGCAGCCACGTAAAAACTTGCAACAACAATAGAGGACGTCTAACTTGTTCTTGCAGCATATGCCGTGTGATGTGATATGGCCAAACGGATGTGATAAATGATATATGTGATGTATGAGATTGATCATGTTCTTGTAATAGGAATCACGACTTGCATGTCAATGAGTATGATAACCGGCAGGAGCCATAGGAGTTGTCTTAATTTATTGTATGACCCGCGTGTCAATGAAAACGCCATGTAATTACTTTACTTTATTGCTAACCGTTAGCCATAGTAGTAGAAGTAATAGTTGGCGAGACAACTTCATGAAGACACGATGATGGAGATCATGATGATGGAGATCATGGTGTCATGCCAGTGACGATGATGATCATGGCGCCCCGAAGATGGAGATCAAAAGGAGCAAAATGATATTGGCCATATCATGTCACTATTTGATTGCATGTGATATTTATCATGTTTTTACATCTTATTTGCTTAGAACGATGGCAGCTTAAATAAGATGATCCCTCGTTAAAATTTCAAGAAAGTGTCCCCCTAACTGTGCACCGTTGCGAAGGTTCGTTGTTTCGAAGCACCACGTGATGATCGGGTGTGATAGATTCTAACGTTCGAATACAATCGGTGTAAGCCAGATTTACACATGCAAAACACTTAGGTTGACTTGACGAGCCTAGCACGTACAGACATGGCCTCGGAACACGGAAGACCGAAAGGTCGAACATGAGTCGTATAGAAGGTACGATCAACATGGAGATGTGCACCGTTGATGACTAGTAAGTCTCACGTGATGATCGGACACGGCCTAGTCGATTCGGATCATGTATCACTTAGATGACTAGAGGGATGTCTGTCTGAGTGGGAGTTCATTAAATGATTTGATTAGATGAACTTAATTATCATGAACATAGTCTAAATATCTTTACAATATGTCTTGTAGATCAAATGGCCCACGCTAATGTTGCCCTAAACTTCAACGCGTTCCTAGAGAAAACCAAGCTGAAAGACGATGGTAGCAACTATACGGACTGGGTCTGTAACTTGAGGATCATCCTCATAGCTGCCAAGAAAGCATATGTCCTTGAAGCACCGCTAGGTGACGCACCCATTTTTCCAGCAACTCAAGACGTTATGAACGCCTGGCAGTCGCGTAGTGATGATTACTCCCTGGTTCAGTGTGGCATACTTTACAGCTTAGAACCGGGGCTCCAAAAGCGTTTTGAGCAACACGGAGCATATGAGATGTTCCAAGAGCTGAAAATGGTTTTCCAAGCTTATGTCCGGGTCGAGAGATATGAAGTCTCCAACAAGTTCTACAGTTGTAAGATGGAGGAGAATAGTTCCGTCAGCGAGCACATACTCAAAATGTCTGGGTTGCACAACCGCTTGTCCCAGCTGGGAGTTAATCTTCCGGATGATGCGGTCGTTGACAGAATCCTTCAGTCGCTCCCACCTAGCTACAAGAGCTTCGTGATGAATTTCAATATGCAGGGGATGGAGAAAACCATTCATGAGGTATATTCAATGCTGAAATCAGCGGAGGTGGAGATCAAAAAGGAACATCAATTGTTGATGGTCTATAAAACCACTAGTTTCAAGAAAGGCAAAGGTAAGAAGAACTTCAAGAAGGACGGCAAGGGAGTTGTCGCGCCCAGTAAGCCAGTTGCCAGGAAGAAGCCAAAGCATGGACCCAAACCTGAGACTGAGTGCTTTTATTGCAAGGGAAACGGTCACTGGAAGCGGAACTGCCCCAAGTACTTAGCGGATAAGAAGGCCGGCAATACCAAAGATATATATGATATACATGTTATTGATGTGTACCTTACCAGCACTCGTAGTAGCTCCTGGGTATTTGATACCGGTGCGGTTGCTCATATTTGTAACTCAAAACAGGAGCTGCAGAATAAGCGGAGACTAGCGAAGGACGAGGTGACGATGCGCGTCGGGAATGGTTCCAAGGTCGATGTGATCGCCGTCGGCACGCTACCTCTACATTTACCTACGGGGTTTGTTTTAAACCTCAATAATTGTTATTTAGTGCCATCTTTGAGCATGAACATTGTATCTGGATCTCGTTTAATGCGAGATGGCTACTCATTTAAATCTAAGAATAATGGTTGTTCTATTTATATGAGAGATATGTTTTATGGTCATGCCCCGCTGGTCAATGGTTTATTCTTATTGAATCTCGAACGTGATGTTACACATATTCATAGTGTGAATGCCAAAAGATGTAAGGTTGATAAGGATAGTCCCACATACTTGTGGCACTGCCGCCTTGGTCACATTAGTGTCAAACGCATGAAGAAACTCCATGCAGATGGACTTTTGGAGTCTCTTGATTATGAATCATTTGACACGTGCGAACCATGCCCCATAGGCAAAATGATCAAGACTCCATTCTCCGGAACAATGGAGCGAGCAACCAACTTATTGGAAATCATACATACTGATGTGTGTGGTCCAATGACTGTTGAGGCTCGCGGTGGTTATCGTTATGTCCTCACCCTCACTGATGACTTAAGTAGATATGGGTATGTCTACTTAATGAAACACAAGTCTGAGACCTTTGAAAAGTTCAAGGAATTTCAGAGTGAGGGTGAGAATCAACGTGACAGGAAAATAAAGTTCTTACGATCATATCGTGGAGGGGAATATTTGAGTCACGAATTTGGCACGCACTTAAGGAAATGTGGAATTGTTTCACAACTCACGCCGCCTGGAACATCTCAGCGTAATGGTGTGTCCGAACGTCGTAATCGTACTCTGTTGGACATGGTGCGATCTATGATGTCTCTCACCGACCTACCGCTGTCATTTTGGGATTATGCTTTAGAGACTGCCGCATTCACATTAAATAGGGCTCCGTCGAAATCCGTTGAGACGACACCATATGAATTATGGTTTGGGAAGAAACCTAAGCTGTCATTTCTAAAAGTTTGGGGATGCGATGCTTATGTCAAGAAACTTCAACCTGAAAAGCTCGAACCCAAATCGGAAAAATGCGTCTCTATAGGATACCCTAAGGAAACTATTGGGTATACCTTCTACCTCAGATCCGAAGGCAAGATCTTTGTTCCAAGAATGGATCCTTTCTAGAGAAATAGTTTCTCTCGAAAGAAGCAAGTGGGAGGAAAGTGGAACTTGATGAAGTACTGCCTCTTGAACCGGAAAGTAGCGCAGCTCAAGAAAATGTTTCTGTGGTGCTTGCACTTACTAGAGAGGGAGTTAATAATGATGATCAAGGAACTTCGGATCAAGTTACTACTGAACTTCGTAGGTCCACAAGGACACGTTCCGCACCAGAGTGGTACGGCAACCCTGTGCTGGAAATCATGTTGTTAGACAATGGTGAACCTTTGAACTATGAAGAAGCAATGGCGGGCTCGGATTCCAACAAATGGCTTGAAGCCATGAAATCCGAGATAGGATCCATGTATGAAAACGAAGTATGGACTTTGACAGACTTGCCCGATGATCGGCGAGCCATAGAAAATAAATGGATCTTTAAGAAGAATATAGACGCAGATGGTAATGAGACCTTCCCACCATTAGCGAAGCTGAAGTCCGTCCGAATCATGTTAGCAATTGCCGCATTCTATGATTATGAGATATGGCAGATGGACGTCAAAATGGCATTCCTTAATGGTTTCCTTAAGGAAGAATTGAATATGATGCAGCCGGAAGGTTTTGTCGATCCTAAGAATGCTGACAAGGTATGCAAGCTCCAGCACTCAATCTATGGGCTGGTGCAAGCATCTCGGAGTTGGAACATTCGCTTTGATGAGATGATCAAAGCGTTTGGGTTTACACAGACTTATGAAGAAGCCTGTGTTTACAGGAAAGTGAGTGGGAGCTCTGTAGCATTTCTCATATTATATGTGGATGACATACTATTGATGGGAAATGATATAGAATTCTTGGAAAGCATAAAGGCCTACTTGAATAAGTGTTTTTCAATGAAGGACCTTGGAGAAGCGGCTTACATATTAGGCATCAAGATCTATAGAGATAGATCGAGACGCCTCATTGGTCTTTCACAAAGTACATACCTTGACAAGATATTGAAGAAGTTCAATATGGATCAGTCCAAGAAGGGGTTCTTGCTTGTGTTGCAAGGTGTGAGATTGAGCACGTCTCAGTGCCCGACCACGGCAGAAGATAGAGAAAAGATGAGTGTCATCCCCTATGCCTCGGCCATAGGGTCTATTATGTATGCCATGCTGTGTACCAGACCTGATGTGAACCTTGCCATAAGTTTGGTAGGAAGGTACCAAAGTAAGCCCGGCATGGAACACTGGACAACGGTCAAGAATATCCTGAAGTACCTGAAAAGGACTAAGGATATGTTTCTTGTTTATTGAGGTGACGAAGAGCTCGTCGTAAAGGGTTACGTCGATGCTAGCTTCGACACAGATCTGGATGACTCCAAGTCGCAAACCGGATACGTGTATATTTTGAATGGAGGGGCAGTCAGATTGCTTCACATGAATGGAGTCATCCAGATGTGTGTATATAGGGTGCAGTTGCAAGTCGCAAACCAGATTGCTTAATGGTTTGCGACATGTAGATCTGGATGACTCCAAGTCGCAAACCAGATTGCTTCACATGAATGGAGTCATCCAAATGTGTGTATATAGGGTGCAGTTGCAAGAAAAGTGTCGTGGCGGGATCTACATGTGAAGCGGAGTACATGGCAGCCTCGGAGGCAGCACATGAAGCAATCTGGATGAAGGAGTTCATTACCAACCTAGGAGTTATTCCCAATGCGTCGGGCCCGATGACTCTCTTCTGTGACAACACTGGAGCTATTGCCCTTGCCAAGGAGCCCAGGTTTCACAAGAAGACAAGGCATATCAAGCGTCGCTTCAACTCCATTCGTGAAAATGTTCAAGATGGAGACATAGATATTTGTAAAGTGCATACAGACCTGAATGTCGCAGATCCGTTGACTAAACCTCTTCCACGAGCAAAACATGATCAACACCAGAACTCTATGGGTGTTCGATTCATCACAATGTAACTAGATTGTTGACTCTAGTGCAAGTGGGAGACTGTTGGAAATATGCCCTAGAGGCAATAATAGAATGGTTATTATTATATTTCCTTGTTCATGATAATTGTCTATTTTTCATGCTATAATTGTGTTATCCGGAAATCGTAATACATGTGTGAATACATAGACCAAAACATGTCCCTAGGGAGCCTCTAGTTGACTAGCTCGTTGATCAATAGATGGTTACGGTTTCCTGACCATGGACATTGGACGTCATTGATAACGGGATCACATCATTAGGAGAATGATGTGATGGACAAGACCAAATCCTAAGCATAGCACAAGATCGTGTAGTTCATCTGTTAAAGCTTTTCTAATGTCAAGTATCATTTCCTTAGACCATGAGATTGTGCAACTCCTGGATACCGTAGGAATGCTTTGGGTGTGCCAAATGTCACAACGTAACTGGTGGCTATAAAGGTGCACTGCGGATATATCTGAAAGTGTCTGTTTGGTTGGCACGAATCAAGACTGGGATTTGTCACTCCGTGTGATGGAGAGGTATCTCTGGGCCCACTCGGTAGGACATCATCATAATGAGCTCAATGTGATCAAGGAGTTGATCACGGGATGATGTGTTATGGACGAGTAAAGAGACTTGCCGATAACGAGATTGAACAAGGTATAGGGATACCGACGATCGAATCTCGAGCAATTATCATACCAGTAGACAAAGGGAATTGTGTACGGGATTGATTGAATCCCCGACGTCGTGGTTCATCCTATGAGATCATCGTGGAGCATGTGGGAGCCAACATGGGTATCCAGATCCCGCTGTTGGTTATTGGCCGGAGAGATGTCTCGGTCATGTCTACATGCCTCCCGAACCCGTAGGGTCTACACACTTAAGGTTCGATGACGCTAGGGTTATAGGGAAAGTTTGTACGTGGTTACCGAATGTTGTTTAGAGTCCCGGATAAGATCCCAGACGTCACGAGGAGTTCCGACATGGTCCGGACATGAAGATTTATATATGGGAAGTCATCATATGGTCACTGGAAGTATTCGAGGGTTTGCCGGTATTGTAGCGGGACCACCGAAGGGGTTCCGGGGGTCCACCGGGAGGGTCCACCTTCCCCGGAGGGCCCTATGGGCTGTATGTGGAAGGGAACCAGCCCATAAGTGGACTGGGCGCCATCCCCCCTTAGGGCCCATGCGCCTAGGGTTGGGAGGAACCCTAAAGGGGGCACCCCCCTTGGCTTGGGGGGCAAGCCCCCTCCCCTTGGCCGCCGCCCCCCTCTAGATCTCATCTAGAGGGGGGCCAGCCCCTTTCCCCTTCGCCATATAAATAGTGGGGTGGAGGGAGGGCAGCAGCACCACATCCAAGGCGCAGCCCTCCCCCTCTCCCACACCTCCTCCTCCTACCACGCTGCTCCAACACCACCATGCCGTCGTGCTCCTGCTGGAGTTGTCTTCCCCAACCTCTCCCTCTCTCCTTGCTGGATCAAGGCGTGGGAGACGTCACCGGGCTGCACGTGTGTTGAACGCGGAGGCGCCGTTGTTCGGCGCTTAGATCGGAATCAACTGCGATCTGAATCGTACGAGTACGACTCCTTCATCCGCGTTCTTGTAACGCTTCCGCATCATGATCTTCAAGGGTATGAAGATGCACTCCTTTCTCCCTGTCATTGCTAGTCTCTCCATAGATTGATCTTGGTGATGCGTAGAAAATTTTTTAATTTCTGCAACGATCCCCAACAGTTTTATGGCGAAGAAACAATGTTAGGAATTCATCCACAGTGAGTTGTCTGCTGAAGAAACATTGTTCCGATTCTGATGAAACAATGTTTTGCACGAGTTTGGATATTCCAACTTGCGAAAGGTTCCCAGAACTCGAGTTTGCTGCTGAAGGAAACATTCTTCGACTCCAGCGAACAATGTTTGGTCAGGAACTGCCAACCACCTCCAACGAGAGTATTTCAGAAGCTACCTCATTAAGTCCTGAAGCCATTAGTCAAACAAAGCTGGTTCACTTTCACACCTAAGCTGGTTCCAGAAGCTAGTTCTCTTTCACACCTATCCAGGGAGGTTGTCCCGATTATAAATAGGCTAGCTCTTCCCTTCGTTGGGGAATTTTGCCATTTTCTATCAAAGACCAAAGACATAGACTCCTCCTGAGATTGGAGAGCTCTTGTTATCCTTATTCTCGTGATTCCTTGAGAAATTGCACCTATTTCATGCTCCACGACTAGATCTTGTTGTGTGGATTAGAGTTTGTGGTTTCCCTTGCGGATTGCACCTATCTCGTGCTCCATGACTTGAGCGTGGTTGTGTGGGGTAGTATTGCGGGTTGTGGATCGGCGAATGTTCGGATTGCAAGCTTCGGTGAGCCTCCTCCTCGTCGGGTCACAATATCTTATTTTCCATTTTCCGGCCGCTTGCAGCTAGCTATCCCCAACCATTTATCAATCCTACGCCATGAAGATCGGACCTACCCTTGTACTCGCTCTTCTTCTAAGAAGGGGTCGCATCATCTGGTATTCAGAGCAAGGTTTACATGGTAGGACCTGTATCTTTGTTGCTAGATCTATCCTTTTTAGTTTGGTTTTCCCCATCCTAGAGTCCAAAGCCACAAACAAATCCAACCCTTTGTTTGCTAAGATCTAGTTGTTTGCTTTCCTCTTTGTGTGTGCACCAAGTTCTATCCAAAGTTGCTGCTGTTTTTCTTCGAGTCTTGTTTTTGGATCTATTGTGCTGCAAAAAAAGAGCAAAAAGGGAGAAGAGAAAGTGTTGAGCAAGTGCGTAATCATATTCAGTTTGGTGAGAAATTTCAGAAGTTGAAGTGGCAAGTGTTGCAGCTCAAACGTGGTGCAAGGATCTAGAAATTTTTTTCTTGTTCATTTGGTTTGCATCGATTGGATCTCAGCACTAGCCCTCCCTTTTTACCCCACCCAGATCCACCTAGAAACCGTCAGCTTCCTTCCTTTCATTCGCCCGTCCACTCCTGATTTCCTACTTCCACACAGCCGCTAAGGAATCATTAGAATTTGGGTAAGCAAGAAGGTGAGGTGAGTGTGTTCCACATATATTCTTCTTTCGTCCACTTGTTTGCAAGAGTTAACATGATAGGATCCAACTCGAGTGTACATGGACATCAACATGTGGAAGATGATCTCCCAAAAACTCGCGCAGCACTTGGTGATATGATTGAGGAGAGTATAGTTTCAGCTATGCGAAGGATGTTCGGTGGTCGTCTTCCTATCATGGGTAATGGGGATCAACATCAACATAGCCCCGCTGCCTCGCTGGCCGCCGACAACCGGCAACGTCAAGAACACAATGATCACCACGTTGGTCGTGGAAGAGCGGCAGGAGCTGCTGCCCACGGCACCCCTGCTGTTGGTGCTGAACGGAGGCGTGGCGACTTTGCTGCCCCCTGTGAGGGTGAGCTATATAGAGGAGAATCTCGCGGGTGAGGCCATGACCCCCGCGGGTTTGCTGCTGATCACTGGCGACGAGCGGCCCATGATGGTGATGGCATCTTCCTTGAAGATCTCTCCGAGCATGGTGACAAAGATGAAGGCATGGGGGACTATGAACCCTACTCCCCGCCTCGTTGTGGTGTTGTTTTTGGTCGCAATGGTCATCATTATGACCATCGTGATTAGGATGACCATGGAAACCAAGCGAGAGTGAAGCTACATGTGCCATCATTCACGGGAAAACAGGATCCGGATGCATATATTGAGTGGGAAGAGAAGTGTGACCAAATCTTTCGCATCCATGGTTTTTCAGAAGCCAAGAGAGTTGATCTTGCTGTTATGGAGTTCTCTGGTTATGCTCTTACATGGTGGAATCAACTGCACGACGATCGGTTGATGACATGTAATAATCATATCCGCAGCTGGAATTTGATGAAGGAAGTCATGAGGCGCAGTTTTGTTCCATCATACTATGAGAGGTAATTGTACAAGCGGTTGCAGGGGCTCACTCAAGGTTCCCGCACTATTGAGGAGCACTATAAAGAGATGGAGTTGCTGCTAATTCGGACACGAACCCGTGAAAGGGATGAGGCGAAGATGGCGAGATTTTTACATGGGCTGAATGATGAAATATCAGATTTTGTGGAGATGTTTCCTTATGATACATTACAAGATGTGGTACATCAAGCTATAAGAGTTGAGAAGAAGAATATGCGTAATGGTCGTACTCGTGCTTTCCAAGGCCGCACCACCACGCGCTCATGGCAGCGAACACAACAGCCATATGGTTCTCAGTTTGAGGGTACACCACCTAGGCACCCACATGCCTCGAAGGCTTCCTCACCTGCTATTCGCAATCAAGATAAGAGGCTATCAGCTACAGCAGGAGTATCCTCTGCTCCACCTCCAGAAAAGAGTTCTACACGCAGCAGCGACATTCAATGCCACAACTGCAAAGGAAGAGGCCATATTTCTTCGGAATGTCCAAGCAAACGAACTATGATCATCAATGAACGAGGTGAATGGGAGTCTGAAAGTGACCCTGAAGGTGGCAATGATGAAGTGGAAGAGGAGCAAGGCTGGGAAGTAGGAGGAATTATTTTATCTCATGAGGAACTTGATGGAGAAGCTTTGGTTGTGTGTCGTTCACTTAACGCCCAGGTTGTGGAGAAGGAAAAGGGGCAGCAGCATAATCTTTTCCACACCCATTGCCTTGTCAACTCAAAGATATGTCGAGTGATTGTTGATAGTGGCAGCTGCAATAATATTGCAAGCACGGAGATGGTCAAGAAGCTTCAATTGCAAACAAAATGTCACCCACACCCATACCGATGCAATGGTTGAATGATTGTGGCGCAATTAAGGTGATTAGCAGCGTGCAAATACCAATTTCAGTTGGGACATATCAAGATGATGTTGAGTGTGATGTGGTGCCAATGCACGCTTGTCACTTGCTTCTTGGACAACCGTGGTTGCATGACCGTGATGTGCAAATCAGCGGGCGTGCGAATCGCTTATGTTTTGTCCATAAAGGAGAAAAGTTCACTTGGCTGCCCATGACACCCGAGGAAGTCTATCTTGATGAGATGAAAATAAAAGGAAAGAAAAAGGGAGAGAGTGATCATACACAACGAATGAGCCACCAACATAGTGAGGGAGTGTTTCCATAGCCAAAAGCTTCACGGCCAAATATAACCAAGCCCCGGGAAAAACAGGGATTAGTTATGATGGCTAGGAAAAGGCATATGCGGGAATTGAAAGAACCTAATACTCCATTCTTTGTACTCATGTACAAGGAAACTTTATTGGCTGCTAACGATTTGCCCTCAACCCTTCCTAGTGTTGTTTTTGATCTTTTGCAGGAGTATAAGGATGTGTTTCCAAAGGAGGTACCACCTGGTTTGCGACCAAAGCGGGGCATTGAGCACCAAATCGACTTGGTTCCGGGTGCCCCACTACCAAACCGACCACTGTACCGAGCAAACCCAGAGGAGACGAAGGAAATTCAGAGGCAAGTAGAAGATCTTCTTAACAGAGGGTATGTAAGGGAAAGTCTTTCTCCTTGTGCTGTTCCTATACTTTTACTTCCAAAGAAAGATGGTACCATGCGCATGTGCACTGATTGTAGATCTATTAACAATATAACTGTGAGATATCGGCACCCTATTCCTAGGCTTGATGACATGCTTGATGAACTTTGTGGCTCCACCATATTTTCCAAAATTGATTTGCGAAGTGGTTACCACAAAATAAGAATGAAAGAGGGTGACGAATGAAAAAGTGCATTTAAGACAAAATTTGGCTTGTATGAATGGTTGGTTATGCCTTTTGGATTTACGAATGCACGTAGTACTTTCATGAGATTGATGAATCATGTGCTTAGATCCTTCATTGGCAAATTTGTAGTGGTTTACTTTGATGACATATTGATTTATAGCAAAACTTTGGAGGATCATGTTGAACATATAAAATGTGTGCTTGCTGTCCTACGGGAGGAAAAGTTGTATGGTAACGTGGAAAAGTGCACATTTTGCACAAACAAGGTTGTGTTTCTTGGCTTTGTTGTTTCAGCAAATGGTGTGGAGGTTGATGAAGAGAAGATCAAGGCTATTCGTGAGTGGATGGCTCCACAAACTGTGAGCCAAGTAAATAGCTTCCTCGGACTTGCATGTTTCTACCTCCGGTTCATGAAGGATTTCAGCACCATTGCTGCACCGATGAATGAGTTACTGAAGAAAGACACTCCATTCCAATGGGGTGATGCCCAAGACAAGTCCTTCCAAGAACTGAAGATGAGATTGACATCAGCCCCATTGCTTTCACTTCCTGACTTTGGTAAGACATTTGAGATTGAATGTGATGCAAGTGGTGTTGGCATTGGTGGAGTTCTAATGCAAGAAGATAAACGCATTGCCTACTTTAGTGAGAAGCTTAATGGTCCAACTCTTAATTATTCCGTCTATGATAAAGAATTATATGCACTTGTTCTTTCATTGGAAACATGGCAGCATTACTTATGGCCAAAAGAGTTTGTAATACATTCTGACCATGAATCTTTAAAACATCTAAAGGGCCAACTCAACCTGAACCGTAGACATGCAAAATGGAGTGAGTTCATAGAGTCTTTTCCTTATATTGTCAAGTACAAGAAAGGGAAGGATAATGTTGTTGCCGACGCATTATCTAGGCGTCACATTTTACATTCCCAACTTGATGTTAAAATCCTTGGTTTAGAAAGCATCAAAGAATTGTATGCTCACGACTCATACTTTTCTGAACCATTTTCAAAGTGCAACAAGGGAAAGGGATGGGAGAAGTTTCACTTGCATGATGGATTTCTATTTCGAGCTAACAAATTGTGCATCCCAGATTGTTCTGTTCGATTTTTGCTCTTGAAGGAGGCTCACGCTGGTGGTCTCATGGGACATTTTGGAGCTAAGAAAACTGAAAGTGTGCTCGTTGATCACTTCTTTTGGCCGCGAATGAGACGTGACGTGGAGCACTACGTGATGAGATGCGAGATTTGTCACAAAGCTAAGTCCCGCTTGAACCCTCATGGTTTATATACTCCTCTATCTATTCTGAATACTCCATGGGAAGATATTTCTATGGATTTTTTTCTTGGTTTACCACGGGCTAAGAGGGGGATTGACTCGGTGTTTGTGGTAGTTGATCGTTTTAGCAAAATGGCACATTTTATCCCATGTCATTAGAGCGGTGATGCTTCACACATTGCTGATCTGTTTTTCAGGGAAGTTGTGCGGCTACATGGAGTGCCACGCATGATTGTGTCAGACCATGACACCAAATTTCTGAGCTACTTTTGGAAGACCTTGTGGGGAAAACTTGGCACCAAGCTCCTATTTTCCATGACATGCCACCCACAAACTGATGGACAGACTGAAGTTGTCAACTGGACATTGTCCATGATGCTGCGAGCAGTCCTCAAGAAGAATTTGATGATGTGGGAAGAGTGTCTACCTCATGTGGAGTTCGCGTATAATAGGGCGGTACATTCGACCACTAAATTTTGCCCATTTGAACTTGTTTATGGCTTCAAACCTATTGCTCCCATCAATATTTTGCCTTTGCCATTGCAGGAACGAACCAGCCTTGATGCAAGTAAGCGTGCTGATTTCGTCAAGAAACTTCATGCCCAGGCAAAGGAGAACATTGAGAAAATGACTGAACAATATACGAAGGGGGTAAACAAGACCATGAAGAAGCTGGTGTTCGAGCAAGGCGATTTGGTATGGGTACACCTTCGGAAGGACCGTTTTCCTGAGCAACGCAAGTGCAAGTTGCAGCCACGTGGTGATGGACCATTTACGGTGCTCGAAAGGATCAACGATAATGCTTACAAGATCAATCTTCCAGAAGAATACGGTGTTAGCCCAACCTTCAATGTCTCTGATCTTTCCCCATACGTTGGGCCTTTAGAGTAGAGGACAACTCCTTCTCAAGAGGGGGAGGATGATGAGGACATTCCAACCATGGGCACCACACCACCAATCATCAATGGTCCAATCACAAGAAGTCGCACAATGCAAATACATGATTAGATGAACGCTAACTTAAGTATATCATTTGACCTTGAAAACATGGTTGTGCCTTCACCTCCTTTGTTGTTGGTTGAACTCAGGTGCGATATCGAAGAAGGCCAAACACATTTCAGTGCGTACAAAACAATGTTTTATGGTGAAGAAACAAAGTTAGGAATTCATCAAGAGTGAGTTGTCTACTGAAGAAACATTGTTTCAATTCTGACAAAACAATGTTTTGCATGAGTTTGGATATTCCAACTTGCGAAAGGTTCCCAGAACTCGAGTTTGCTGCTGAAGGAAACATTGTTCGACTCCAGTGAACAATGTTTGGTGGGGAACTACCAACCACCTCCAATGAGAGTATTCCAGAAGCTACCTCATTAAGTCCTGAAGCCATTAGTCAACCAAAGCTGGTTCAGTTTCACACCTAAGCTTGTTCCAGAAGCTAGTTCTCTTTCACACCTATCCAGGGGGGTTGTCCCGATTATAAATAGGCTAGATCTTCCCTTCGTTGGGGACTTTTGCCATTTTCTATCAAAGACCAAAGACATAGACTCCTCCTGAGATTGGAGAGCTCTTGTTATCCTTATTTTCGTGATTCCTTGAGAAATTGCACCTATTTCATGCTCCACGACTAGATCGTGTTGTGTGGATTAGAGTTCGTGGTTTCCCTTGCGGATTGCACCTATCACGTGCTCCATGACTTGAGCGTGGTTGTGTGGGGTAGTATTGCGGGTTGTGGATCGGCGAATGTTCAGATTGCAAGCTTCGGTGAGCCTCCTCCTCGTCGGGTCATAATCTCTTATTTTCCATTTTCCGGCTGCTTGCAGCTAGTTATCCCCATCCATTTATCAATCCTACGCCGTGAAGATTGGACCTCCCCTTGTGCTCCCTCTTCTTCGAAGACGGGGTCACATCAAGGATGAGTTAGAGAATCTTCGAGTGGGGATAAAGATTGTCCATAATGATTGACTAAAATGTCTAGAGAATAACTTTTTTCGCAGCGAACCAAAGCTTCATACATCAACTTAGAGTTCATCTTAGATATGTGAAACCTCTATAGGCCTTACACAAGATGATTAGGCTATGGGAGCTCTGCTACACCCAAGAGTGCAATCGTCTATGCAACAGGAAGATTTGAGTTGTCGATTCAATAACCATGATTGAATCCTATGCTGGCCCCAGACGGCAAAGAGCTTTTGGTCCAATATCTTACGGAGCTCATGTGCTTTCGTAAGGACAAGGAGTACATACCACTTCCCCGTTATCCACCGTAAGTCTATTATTATAGAATGGCATTTCATTTTAATTTCTTTTGCACGTATCTCTGTCTAATTACATCCCCCTGTTCAGATTTACATAGTAACTTTGGTCCTCGTTGAGATCATTCCTATATTGGCCAATGATTTTTTAATCTTTATTCCAACAAAAAAGGGGTCAAACCTCAATGGTATCTGGTCGTTTTTGTTAAGGATGTTGTAGCACCTCGAAATAAGACATGTTTGGGACTCCATTACAAGTACCAATGCAGAGTGGAACCCAAAGTTCATGTGGACTCCTTTGTTCAGTCAAGAAGCCAACATTGATGATGTGATATGATATCACCGAAAACTTTCTACTATGAGCTATGTAACGACTTGTATAACCGGAAGGTGAACTTTACATGCATCCAACATATCTTGGTTCACATCATTGACTATGATGTGATCCTACCGAAGGATGAATTCTGCACTAACATCCAACTACTAGATAAGGCATGATTTTTTCAAGGGTGATGCCCGTACAAGCCACATGTAAGACATAGGGGGTTCAAATTTTGTATACAAAACTCGATAGATTTGTTGCCCGCAAAAAACTTGATAGATTCGTTGTTTATGCAGTTCATCAATTATTGCATGTGTTCATAATAGAATTAACTACTTTGTTTGTTGGTTGTGCACTTGTGTTCTTTCATACATTTGTGTTGAATTTTTATGTCATATACATAAGAATGTGTGTGAATATTGATGTTATTTATGCATATAGGAATGTAGCATGTGAAATACACCCGGCTATGTGATGGATATATGAATTCTGAGAGAAAATCATCACGAATTGTGCAACAATTTGACCTGCGCCAGGTTTGACACATAGAGTTCGACCCCCTAATGGGTAGAGTTGAGGTGCTCATTACTGGACACACCTTTACACATGCGAGGGTCTAGAGTGCCCAATAAAATAAGTACTACCTTAGTCCTGGTTTATTTGGCCACCTCTTATTTTGGGCTAAAATTTGATAATAAATTTAACTTAAAATGTAACTATATGTCACAAAAATTGTACTATAGAAAATCTCTTCCAAATATAAATCCAATAATATACTTTTTGTATCATATAACTTATATTTTGTAAGTTTTATGGATAGTCAAAGTTTGACACAAAATACAAGAGGGCCCAACAAGCCTGGGTAGAGGTAGCACCTCCGGGTGGCTCCCAAACTTCCTTTGAGATGTTGCCATTCACTTGAAACAAGAGCCTATGACTAGTGGTAGATATCCACTTGTTGTAAGGTGCCCTCTAGTGGAAGGTATCCCCCCTTTGACAAGGCTTAGTCATGAGCATTGAAACCGTTAGTGGAGGAATTCAAGTGTTTCTCATTAAAGGGTTGATTTGCAGTTGTGGGCAATAAAATTAACTACCTCTACCGCATGAGGACGGTCGGATATTATGTTAACAAGTATTCATCAACTCATCTCTCAAGAGCCCCTTCTAACTCGTTCTTTTTCACCATTATCTGGTTATGCTACCTACCTAGGATGGAGCCCATGCAAGAAATTTCATCAAAATCTTATAGACAATGCGAGAGGACATGAAGATCGACTGTGGTCCTTCGTTGTGCCAAAATCAAGCCCGACTACGATGCATTCCCAGCATCAAGTGACGCGATCAAGGTTATTGGACAACAAAAATAGGTAATGGTGAAGGACTTTGGCACCTCCGCTAAGGCACGAAGTCAGACATGCCAATGAGACGCCCACCCCTACAACCGTCCAACATGCTGCTGAAGGAAATATGCCCTACATGCAATAATAAAGTTGTTATTTATATTTCCTTATATCATGATAAATGTTTATTATTCATGCTAGAATTGTATTAATCGTAAACTTGATACATGTGTGAATACATAGAAAAAACATAGTGTCCCTAGTATGCCTCTACTAGACTAGCTCGTTAATCAAAGATGGTTAAGTTTCCTGACCATAGACATGTGTTGTCATTTGATGAACGGGATCACATCATTAGGAGAATAATGTGATGGACAAGACCCATCCGTTAGCTTAGCATAATGATCCTTAAGTTTTATTACTCTTGCTTTCTTCATGACTTATACATATTCCTTTAACTATGAGATTATGCAACTCCCGAATACCGGAGGAACACCTTGTGTGCTATCAAATGTCACAACGTAACTGGGTGATTATAAAGATGCTCTGCAGGTGTCTCCAAAGGTGTTTGTTGGGTTGGCATAAATCGAGATTAGGATTTGTCACAACAAGTGTATCGGAGAGGTATCTCTGGGCCCTCTCGATAATGCACATCATGATAAGCCTTGCAAGCAATGTAACTAATGAGTTAGTTGTGGGACGATGCATTATGGAACGAGTAAAGAGACTTGCCGGTAACGAGATTGAACTAGGTATGAAGATACCGACGATCGAATCTCGGGCAAGTAACATACCGATGACAAAGGGAATGACGTATGTTGTCATTGCGGTTTGACCGAGAAAGATCTTCGTAGAATATATAGGAACCAATATGAGCATCCAGGTTCCGCTATTGGTTATTGACCGGAGATGTGTCTCGGTCTTATCGACATAGTTCTCGAACCCGTAGGGTCCACACGCTCAACGTTCGATGACGATTTGTATTGTGAGTTATGTGTTTTGGTGACCGAACATTGTTCGAAGTCTTGGATGAGATTAGGGACAAGATGAGGAGTCTCGAAATGGTCGGGAGGTAAAGATTGATATATTGGACGATATTATTCGGACACCGGAATGGTTCCGGAGTGTTCCGGGTACTTATCGGAGTATCGGAGGGGGGGGTTACCGGAACCCCATGGGGGAAGTAATGGGCCACATGGGCCATAAGGGAGAGGCAATGCAGCCCACAAGGGGGTGCCCCCCCATGGGGAGTTCGAATTGGACAAGGGGAGGGGGCACGGACCCCCTTTCCTTCTCCCTCTCCCTCTCCTTCCCCCTTTCCCCCTCCGATAGAAGGAAGGGGGGCGAATAGGACTAGAAGTCCAAGTGGGTTTCCCCCCACTTGGCGCACCCCCTAGGCCGGCCTCCTCCACTCTCCTCCTTTATATACGGGGGCAGGGGGCACTTCGAAGCACATCAATTGTTTCTTAGCCATGTGCGGTGCCTGTCGCTGGCAAAACCGGAGGATCTCGGGTAGGGGGTCCCGAACAGTGCGTCTAAGGTCGATGGTAACATGAGACGGGGGACACAATGTTTACCCAGGTTCGGGCCCTCTCTATGGAGGTAATACCCTACTTCCTGCTTGATTGATCTTGATGAATATGAGTATTACAAGGTTGATCTACCACGAGATCGTAATGGCTAAACCCTAGAAGTCTAGCCTGTATGACTATATCTATTTCGGGACTAAGCCCTTCGGTTTATATAGACACCGGAGGGGACTAGGTTTGTACAAAGTCGGTTACAGAGAAAGGAATCTTCATATTTGGTCGCCAAGCTTGCCTTCCACGCCAAGGAGAGTCCTATCCAGACACGGGAGAAAGTCTTCGATCTTGTATCTTCACAGCCCATTAGTCCGGCCCATGTCCAACAGGCCAGACGCCCGAGGACCCCTTAGTCCAGGACTCCCTCAGTAGCCCCTAAACCAGGCTTCAATGACGAGGTGTCCGGCGCGCAGATTGTCTTCGGCATTGCAAGGCGGGTTCCTCCTTCCGAATACTCCAAGATAGTCTTCGGACGCAAGGAACGTGTTCGGATCTGCAACACAAGTACCACACACACAGTCGTAGAGAGTATAATATTTCACGAGTCCAATCTGCCGACAACTTTTTGTAATGTGATATCACGCTTGCCCGGTCATTATTTCGAACTGTTTCCGGTCCTGTCGTTCCATGTTTCGAGGCGCAGTTTTTATTGGCACGTCTTGTCGAGGCAGAGATCGTGTCACCTTATTGCGGGATTCTCATCAATACGAGCGCGGGTAACCCAACCGTTCCATTGGAAAGATTCCTTAGGAATAGGCAGGCTTTCAGGCTTAGGAGGAGGCGTTCGATACCCATTGCCTTTATAAAGGAGCCAAGGGCCGTCTCTTTTTACACCAAACCTCTCTTCAGCCCTTCCAACCTCGAGTTCTAGCGTCCAAGGTTTGACTTCATTGCCCCAAGCTTCCCAATCATGTCCGGACCCAACCCTCAGGGCCGATGGGTGGCTTCCTCCGCTACAAAGGAGTACATTGCGAAGCTTCGAGCGGCCAAATACCTGACCGCGGAGATCACCCACAGGCTTCCTACTCAAGGACAGGTTATTCTGACCCCCAGATCCGGCGAGAGGGTCGTATTCATCTCTCACTTCCTCCGAGGGCTAGGGTTCGCTCTTCACCCCTCCGTCCGGGGGCTCATGTTTTATTATGGACTAGATTTTCACGATCTAGCCCCAGATTCTTTCCTCCACGTCTCGGCGTTTATCATTACGTGTGAGGCCTTCCTCCAAATTCCCCCACACTTCGGCTTATGTCTCAAGACCTTTAGTGTGACACCGAAGGTGGTCGACGGGAAACAAACGGAGTGCGGCGGTGCTGTGGTGAGTGATACGTCTGCAACTTATCTATAATTTTTGATTGTTCCATGCTATATTATATTCTGTTTTGGATGTTTAATGGGCTTTATTATACACTTTTATATTTTTTTGGGACTAACCTATTAACCGGATGCCTAGCCCAAATTGTTGTTTTTTGCCTATTTGAGTGTTTCGAAGGAAAAGAATATCAAACAGAGTCCAAACGGAATGAAACCTTCAGGAACGTGATTTTCGGAACAAACATGATCCAGAGGACATGGAGTCTACGTAAAGCAATCAACAAGGAAGGCACGAGGCAGGGGGGGGCGCCTACCCCCTGGGCGCGCCCTCCACCCTCGTGGGCCTCTCGTTGCTCCACCGACGTACTTCTTCCTCCTATATATACCCATATACCCTGGAAACATCAGATACGGAGCGAAAACCCTATTTCCACCGCCGCAACCTTCTGTACCCATGAGATCCCATCTTAGGGCCTTTTTCGGCGCTCCGCCGGAGGGGCATTGATCATGGATGGCTTCTACATCAACACCATAGCCTCTCCGATTATGTGTGAGTAGTTTACCTCAGACCTTCATGTCCATAGTTATTAGCTAGATGGCTTCTTCTCTCTCTTTGGATCTCAATACAAAGTTCTCCTCGGTATTCTTGGAGATCTACTCGATGTAATCTTATTTTGCGGTGTGTGTGTGTCGAGATCCGATGAATTGTGGGTTTATGATCAAGATTATCTATGAACAATATTTGAATCTCCTCTGAATTCTTTGATGTATGATTGGTTATCTTTGCATGTCTCTTCGAATTATCAGTTTGGTTTGGCCTACTAGATTGATCTTTCTTGCAATGGGAGAAGTGCTTAGCTTTGGGTTCAATCTTGCGGTGCTCGATCCCAGTGACAGAAAGGGAAACGCCACGTATTGTATTGTTGCCATCGAGGATAAAAAGGTGGGGTTTATTTCATATTTCATGAGTTTATCCCTCTACATCATGTCATCTTACTTAAAGCATTACTCTGTTCTTATGAACTTAATACTCTAGATGCATGCTGGATAGCGGTCGATGTGTGGAGTAATAGTAGTAGATGCAGAATCGTTTCGGTCTACTTGTCACGGACGTGATGCCTATATACATGATCATACCTAGATATTCTCATAACTATGCTCAATTCTATCAATTGCTCGATAGTAATTCGTTTACTCACCGTAATACTTATGCTCTTGAGAGAAGCCACTAGTGAAACCTATGGCCCCCGGGTCTATTTTCTATCATATTAATCTCCCGACAACAAGCTATTTCTGGCGCCGTTTATTTTACTTTGCATCTTTATTTACTCTTTATCATAAAAATACCAAAAACATTATCTTATCATATCTATTAGATCTCACTCTCGTAAGTGACCGTGAAGGGATTGACAACCCCTTTATAGCGTTGGTTGCCAGGTTCTTATTTGTTTGTGTAGGTGCGTGGGACTCGCGCGTGGTCTCCTACTGGATTGATACCTTGGTTCTCAAAAACTGAGGGAAATACTTACGCTACTTTACTGCATCACCCTTTCCTCTTCAAGGGAAAACCAACGCATCGCTCAAGAGGTAGTAAGAAGGATTTCTGGAGCCGTTGCCGGGGAGTCTACGCACAAGTCAACACATACCAAGTACCCATCACAAACTCTTATCCCCCGCACTACATTATTTGCCATTTGCCTCTCGTTTTCCTCTCCCCCACTTCACCGTTGCTGTTTTATTCACCCTCTCTTTTCCGCTCACCTTTCTTTCGCCATGTCGGAATAAAAAAAGGTTGGGGGTTCTCTCCCGAGTTTTAGTACTTTGTACAATCCTCCTATTCTCTCTAAACTCATAAATAATGATGCTATGAAAAGACCTACCGGAGTCATCAATGAGAATCTTAATAATTTTGATGAAGATGATTCCGGAAATTTTCGTTATTTACTCGATGAATCTTTGAAAGATGCTTGGGATAGACTATTAAGGATCCGGGCCAGCTATGTTCCCCAATACCAAATTGAAATTTACTTAAAGAGCTTTTATGTTGCCCTACCTTCTTCGTTTAAGCATGTCTTAGATTCTATATTTGAAGAAAGTTTTCTAGAAAGGGATGCCGTAGATACTTATGAAAAGATGAAAACCATATTTGGGCACCCCATGAATGAGAAGGTTGAATCTACATCTCTTTTCCTCTCCTACCAAAACGAATCTATCAAAGAGATGAAAGCTAGCTTAGATGCAAATTTCTGTAAAATGCTTAATCTTTCTTCTACCATTAACAGCCATGTGCTTTATCAAAATAGAAAGATTAATGCCATAGATAATAAGTTGGCTCTTTTCTTCCCTAAAACCAAAGATGGCAATACCTAGATCTATCCTTGCTTTTATGCCTAGCTTGGGGCGTTAAACGATAGCGCTTGTTGGGCGGCAACCCAATTTTATTTTTAGTTTTTTTCTTTTTGCTTCTGTTTAGGAACAAATATTTGATCTAGACTCTGGTTAGATTTGTTTTTATGTTTTAATTAGTGTTTGTGCCAAGTTAAACCTATAGGATCTTCTTGGATGATAGTTATTTGATCTTGCTGAAAATTCCAGAAACTTTATGTTCACGAAAACAATTGTTTAAAATCACCAGAACATGACAAAATACTGATTCCAATTGCATTAGATCAATAAACACATTGTCTACCCAAGGCCACTGATGTTGCAGTGAAGGGTCCACCCAAGGGCAAGGACCATCACGCACCAGAGCATTATTTCGAGGATGTCCTGGAGGGTGCCCGCTTGATAGAGGGTCAATGCTCGAAAAACATGATATTCGAGTAAAATGTATGGGTAGTTGTAAAAGACAATATTATGATAAGGCTCTATATGTTATTTTCGCCTAAAACTTTTGTTCCTCCTGTGCGGCAGTTTTTGTATTAATCTGAAAGTTTTCCAATCGTCGGCTTCAGCCCCCTCGTATAAAGTACGGGGGTGTTCGGAAAAGCATTTGATCACTCTTAACCCAATGTCTTGGTCCATTAAGGAGGTGTCAATGCGGTGAACTAGGCAATCGGACTATAGGGCGTTAACACTTTCACTTAGCAATAGGATTTTTATAGGGGGGCTACAATATAGCCCCTTGTATGTGTACGGCTTATTCCAATATGGTGCGTTACATATATTTCTTGAAGAAAAAGGTCCTTCATATAATACGAAGGGAATCACGAAAGATTCCGATAAGTCATCGAGTGGTTGACCAGCTCTTGCCGCATCATGACAGTCAGTTTTCGGCTTTCTCTACTGAGGTGCTTGACCAGATGAACCCGAAGCACAATCGCAGTAGGTATCCCTTTACTACCCTAGCCGATAGAGCGGAACATAAGGTAGCAAGCATAGGAGACAGACAACCCAACTATTGATCCAAGACATGATTCGGAGCTGATGCATATATGGCCAAACTCGCGACGCTGAAGTACGCTATAAAGCTGTTCAGACTTGTCAGCAACTCATTTGTTCCCATACCGAGCCCCTGGCAAGTTATGCCGAGGTATGCGTGTGAAACAACCATAGGAGCCAAATTCATTTTTTTTGAAAAAAGTGAATGCTGAATGCGAATTTATGTTTACTAGGACCTAAGTGATATGCCAATATTTATTTTATAGATAACAAAGCCGCGACCCAGGCTATTTGACATGCCCGGGGTCGAAGGCGGAGGAAAAAGGCACATTACAGGCTCGAAATAGAGAGTGCGGTCTACAAAAAGTTATTTTGGACCTCTTGTCGCACATCTGCATCGCCTGTCCTCGGCGAGGGGACTCCTTGACGGAAATAGCCCTTAGGTGAGTGTACGAATCCGAACTCCGACAGAGTCCATGAGATGATTAGTCTTTGCGACAGAGTCCATAATGAAAGAGAAAGAGTAATTAGAAGAGAAACAAAGGTTATGGGAGTTCTTGCAGGCTCGTCTGTATTGTGCTTCCGCCGGTGCCCAGGATATCTGAAGTGCATATTTATGTATGCGCGGTACATATTTTGCAGGTATATGAGGTGGGCGGCGGAAGCCGAACTGCTATTTCCGCTCCGCAATTGGTCGATCCTGTTGAATGGAGACCGGTGGCTTAATGGCCGACAAGGTATGCGGTTTAATAAAACTGCTTTGTACTAAAGTTGCCGCAGTATGATCTTCAGTCCGGAGGGAGTGCTTCTCCTGCTCCCTTGTAGAGTTGTGTGTCGCGTATACCATGTTCACTGTTTTTACTTTGGGGGGAAATTGCTTCTGACCCCCGGTATTTGGTTGGTGAGTCTCTTCGCCGTCGCTATCACCGGGCGGCCTCCTCCCTTGTCTTCGGCGTTGAGCTTGCCAGCCTCCTTGAAAACCCAACAGCTTCTGTTGGTATGATTAGCTGGTTTGTCGGGGTGCTCATGAATTTGGCAGGGTCGATCCAATATCCTGTCTAAATTGGATGGTCCGTCTCGGTTCGCCTTGAATGGTTTTTCCGTTGACCGGGTTTGGGACCGATGAATCCGGCGTTGACCGCTGTGTCGCGCGTTCTTTCATTATCATTGCGATGTTTGTGTTCGATGCGTCGTGGCTTGCCATTGCCGTCTCGGACTTCGGAAGTGCCCGGATCGCTGGCATTGTTGCTTCTACGAGCGAGCCAGCTATCTTCTCCCGTGCAAAAGCGGGTCATCAGAGCAGTAAGGGCTGACATGGATTTTGTTTTTTCTTGACCAAGGTGGCGGGCAAGCCACTCATCCCGGACGCTGTGTTTGAAGGCCGCTAGGGCTTCCACGTCTGGGCAGTCGACGATTTGGTTCTTTTTAAACTAAGAACCTAGTCCAGAGCTTCCTGGCTGACTCTCCGAGCTGCTGGACAATGTGACTTAAGTCATCGGCATCTGGTGGCCGGACATATGTTCCTTGGAAGTTGTCGCGGAAGGCGTCTTCCAAGTCCTCCCAGCTGCCAATAGAGTTTTCTGGGAGACTGTTTAACCAGTATCGAGCTGGTCCTTTGAGTTTTAGTGCCAGGTATTTGATGGCATGGAGGTCCTCACCGCGGGCCATGTGGATATGGAGGAGGAAGTCCTCGATCCATACCGCGGGATCAGTTGTTCCATCGTATGATTCGATATTCATGGGCTTAAACCCGTCTGGGAATTCGTGTTGCATTACTTCGTCTGTGAAGAAAATAGGGTGTGCGGTGCCTCTATATTGGGCCACACTACGACGTACCTCCGATGGAGTCCGTTTGCGGTTTTCGGCCCGGGCGTGGCTAGGTTTGTCATGTACGAATAGGTAGCCGTCGTCGCCTGTCGAGGCATGTCCTCGCGATCCGTAGATCGATATTGTATGTCCTGCTCTACTGTTCAAGTCCTGCCGAAGGTCGTATGTATAACCCCTAGCTATTTTATCCCTGCCTTTACAGCGAGGTGGGGCGGTCTGGTGTTCGTTTTGATTTGCCGCTTTATCCCGACCGCGTGGCGGTCGGTCAGCCGCGTTGCGCGATGATGGTATGGGCTCCAGCGCCTCGTCATCGAACTAAGGTAACAATTTGAGCTTCGGGTAATTTTTGGCTGGGCCACTAAGGCCGTATTCCTCGGTGGCCAGGACTTTGGTCCATCTATCATTGAGCAGGTCTTGGTCAGCTTGAAGCTGTTGCTGCTTCTTTTTCAGGCTCCTTGGAGTGGCTATTAGCCGGCGTTGAAAGCGCTCCTGCTCGAGAGGTTCTTCAGGCACGATGAAATCCTCGTTGCCAAGGCTCTCCTCATCCTCGGAGAGCGGAAGATAATTACTATCCTCTGAGTCTTCGTGTATGGCTTGTTCATCAGGGCTAACGTGCCCGTCTTCCCGTTCATCCTGTTCGGAGATTGCCCCAACAGGGTCTTCATTGTCTTTGGCATTGTCCGGAGTATTGTTTTCTCTGGTGCCAGTGTTGCTATCTTTTGCATGACGTGACTTAGAGCGGCACCGTTGACGCCGGCGTCTGGGCTGTGTCTCAGGAGGTTTATCCTCAACTGGATTCTCTTTGTCATCGTTGTTAGTTTCTTTAGGTGTATCTACCATGTATACGTTGTACGAAGAAGTGGCCGTCCAGCGTCCGGTAAACGGTGGGTTTTGGCCCTGCTCCTCATCGGCATCGTCATCCATACCGTTGATGTCTTCGGAGCCGTAATCGAGCATGTCGGTCAGGTCCTTGACAGTGGCTATGTAGTGGGTGGAGGGTGGGAAGCGAAATTCCCCGTCATCAGCCTCCAGTTCGAACCGGACATAGTTCGGCTGTGAGCCCTCCGCTAAGGATAGATTTTTTTAATGAGTTTAACACGTCGCCTAAAGGCGAGTGTCGGAAGATGTCCGCGGTGCTGAATTCGATGATCAACGACCGATCCAGCTCGATATGCGCGAATGCACATGGTTCGAAACTTATGGCCGGAAATGAGTCCGAGGTTCCGGAGACACATGCATCACCCGAGGTTAGGTCTGTGTGCGGCTCCAACGCCGTGGAATCTGCGGCCTCCGTGGAGGGGTTGAGCTTCCCGTCCTCGGATGGCGCGATTTGCTCCGGATCTAAGGTCGGAGTAGTTACAGGTGCAATTTCCTGAGCATGGTCCGATGACAGATTTAGGTCATGTTCATCGTAGGGACAGGGAGTGGCTACCATGGTCTCAAAGCCGTCGAAGATCATGTCTCCACGGATATCCGCGAGGTAGCTCAAGTTCCCAAATCTGACCTGATGGCCAAGAGCGTAGCTATCGATCAGCTCCAGATGGCCAAGCGAGTTGGCCCGCAGTGCGAAGCCGCCGAACACGAAGATCTCTCCGGGGAGGAAGGTTTCCCCTTGGACCGCATCGTTGTTAATGATTGAAGGAGCCATCGAACCTTTTGGGGACGGCACAGTGGAACTCTCAATGAAAGCACCAATGTCGGTGTCAAAACCGGCGGATCTCGAGTAGGGGGTCCCGAACTGTGCGTCTAGGGTCGATGGTAACAGGAGACGGGGGACACAATGTTTACCCAGGTTCGGGCCCTCTCTATGGAGGTAATACCCTAATTCCTGCTTGATTGATCTTAATGAATATGAGTATTACAAGAGTTGATCTACCACGGGATCGTAATGGCTAGACCCTAGAAGTCTAGCATGTATGACTGTATCTATTTCCGGACTAAGCCCTCCGGTTTATATAGACACCGGAGGGGACTAGGTTGTACAAAGTCGGTTATAGAGAAGGGAATCTTCATATTTGGTCACCAAGCTTGCCTTCCATGCCAAGGAGAGTCCTATCCGGACACGGGAGAAAGTCTTCGATCTCGTATCTTAACAGCCCATTAGTCCGGCCCATGTCCAACAGGCCGGACGCCCAAGGACCCCTTAGTCCAGGACTCCCTCAGTGCCCCCCTCCATCGTTTACTCCTCCGGTCATATTGTTTTAGTTCTTAGGCGAAGCCCTACGCGGATCACTTCACCATCACCGTCATCATGCTGTCGTGCTGATGAAACTCTCCCTCGACACCTTGCTGGATCAAGAGTTTGAGGGACATCATCGAGCTGAACGTCTGCTGAACTCGGAGGTGCCGTACGTTCGACACTTGATCGGTTGGATGGCGAAGACGTTCGACTACATCAACCGCGTTAAACTAACGCTTGCACTTTCGGTCTACGAGGGTACGTGGACACACTCTCCCCTCTCGTTGCTATGCATCTCCTAGATAGATCTTGCGTGAGTGTAGGAATTTTTCTGAAATTGCATGCTACGTTCCCCAACAGTGGCATCCGAGCCAGGTCTATGCGTAGATGATATGCACGAGTAGAACACAAAGAGTTGTGGGCGATGATAGTCATACTGCTTACCACCAACATCTTATTTTCATTCGGCGGTATTGTTCACTAGTAGAAAAAGGGCCTAATGTGAAGCACATTAGTACCGGTTTGTAACTGAACCAGCACTAATGTGACCATTAGTGCCGGTTCCAACGGCTAGGCGGGCGGTGAGGGAGTCCTGGACTAAGGGGTCCTCGGGCGTCCGGCCTGTTATTCATTGGGCCGGACTGATGGGCCGTGAAGATGTGAAGGCCGAAGACTATACCCGTGTCCGGATTGGACTCTCCTTGGCATGGAAGGAAAGCTAGGCGACCAACTATGAAGATTCCTTCTTATGTAACCGACCCCATGTAACCCTAGATCTCTCTGGTGTCTATATAAACCGGAGAGCGTAGTCCAGATAAGAGAATACTCATTACCATATTCACATAGGCTAGACTTCGAGGGTTTAGCCATTACGATCTTGTGGTAGATCAACTCTTGTAACACTCATATTCATCAAGATCAATCAAGCAGGAAGTAGGGTATTACCTCCATAGAGAGGGCCCGAACCTGGGTAAACATCATGTCCCCCGTCTCCTGTTACCATCGATCCTAGACGCACAGTTCGGGACCCCCTACCCGAGATCCGCCGGTTTTGACACCGACATTGGTGCTTTCATTGAGAGTTCGACTGTGCCGTCGGAAAAGGGCTCGATGGCTCCTTGGATCGTCAATGATGACGTTGTCCAGGGAAAAACCTTTCTCCCCGGACAGATCTTCGTACTCGGCGGCTTCGTACTACAGGCCAACTCGTTTGGCCGTCTAGAGCAGATCGACAGCTACGCCCCTGGCCATCAGGTCAGATTTGGAAGCTTGAACTACGTTGCGGAGATCCATGGAGACTTGATCTTCGACGGATTTGAAACCGCGGCAACCGCTCCCGGTCGCCCCGATGAACATGGCTTAAACCTGTCGTCGGGCCGCATCCAGAAGACAGCTCCTGCAGCAACTCTAGCCTTAGATCTGGAGCAGAGCAAGCCGTCCGAAGATGGAAAGCTCAACCCCATCACGGGGCCGCCGATTCTACGGCGTTGGAGCCGCACGCAGATTCCGCTTCATACGATATCTGCATCAACGAAACCCCGGACTCGTCTCCGGTGTCGAGTTCCGAACCCTGCGAGCCCGCGGATACCGAACTCGATCGGTTGTCGATCTTCAAGTTCAGTGCCGCCAATGTCTTCCAACACTCGCCCATGGGCGACCTGCTAAACTCACTAAAAAACCTATCCCTGGCAGATGACTCGTCGCCGAACTATGTTCGGTTCGAACTTACGACGGATGAGGGAGAATTTTGCTTCCCACCCGCCACCACTTCATAGCCACTGTCGAAGACCCAACCAACACGCTTGACCCCCGCTCCGACGACATCGACGATATGGACGATGATGAAGGGCAAGGCCAGAGCTTACTATCCGCTAGACGCGGGACGACCACCTCCTGGTATGACATGTGTATGGTAGACACACCCAACGACGATCTCGACGATGACAAGGAGGATCCAGTTGAGGATAAAACTACTGGTACACAGTCCGAACACCGACGCCCCCGGCGCCACTCTCAGTCACGTCACTCAAGAAAAAACAATATTAGCGCCGGAGATGATAACACTCCGGACATCGAAGACCCTGTTGAGGCAGGATCCGAACAGGAGGACCAGGAAGGCGGGCAAGATAGCCTTGTGGAACTGGCCACATACGGAGACTCGGAGGACAGTAATTATCTCCCATTCTCCGTGGAAGAGGAGAGCCTCGGCATCGACGATTTTATCATGCCTGAGGAACCTCGCGAGCAGGAGGGCTTTAAACGCCAGCTCATAGCCACTACAAGGAGCCTTAGGAAGAAGCAGCTGCAACTTCAAGCGAGCCAAGATTTACTGAATGATAGATGGACCGAGGTCCTGGCCGCCGAAGAATACGGCCTTAGCGGCCCAGACAAAAGCCACCCCAAGTGTAGGTGGCTCCCTCAATACGATGGCAAGGCATTGGAGCCTGCACCACCATCGAATATTATGGTAGGCCGACCGCAGTTCAGTCCGGATAAACGACAACCCAAGCAGAGCACCACACCACCCCATCCGGCCATCAACGCAAGAACAAAACAGCTCAGGGGAACACTCGCGACATCCAAAAAGACCTATACGGACACAACAAACCCGACAATGCCCGGTCCGAAAACCGTAAGCGGAGTCCGCCAGAGGTGCTTCACAGTGTGGCCCAACATAGAGGAGCTGCACACCCTCTCTGCTTCACTCACCAGGTATTGAAGCATGAATTCCCAGACAGGTTTAAACCCATTAACATCGAATCATATGATGGAACAACAGATCCCGCGGTATGGCTTGAGGATTACCTCCTCCATATTCACATGGCTCGCGGAGACGACCTTCATGCCATTAAATACCTACCCCTCAAGCTCAAAGGGCCAACTCGGTACTAGCTAAACAGTTTGCAAGAAAATTCTATCCGCAATTGGGAGGATTTGGAAGACGCCTTTCAAGACAACTTCAGGGGAATAGATGTCCGGCCACCAGATGCCGATGACTTGAGTCATATTGTCCAGCAGCCCGGCGAGTCAGCTAGGGAGTTCTGGACCAGGTTCTTAGTCAAAAAGAACAAAATTGTTGACTGTCCGGACGCGGAAGCCCTTGCGGGCTTCAAACACAGCGTCCGGGATGAATTGCTAGCGCGTCACCTCGGCCAGGAAGGACCTAAATCCATGACAGACCTTACCGCTCTAATGACTCGCTTTTGTGCGGGAGAAGATAACTGGCTCGCTCGTAAAAGCAACAACGCCAGCGACCCGGGCACTTTCGAAATTCGAGACGGCAACGGCAAGCCACGACGAACCGAACAAAATAGTCACAACAACAATGAAAGATTATGCGACACAGCGGTCAACGCCGGATTTCACAATCCGAAGCCCGGTCAACGGAAGAAGCCATTAAAGGCATACCAGGATGGACCATCCACCCTTGACAGGATATTGGACCGACCTTGTCAGATTCACGGTCACCCTGATAAGCCAGCTAATCATACCAACAGAAACTGTTGGGTCTTCAAGCAAGCAGGCAAGCTTAACGCCAAGCACAAGGGGAGGAGGCCACCAGGCGATAAAAATGACGGAGCGGCTCGCCAGCCGAACACCAGGGGCCAGAAACAGTTTCCCTCTAAAGTTCGACCACTCCCGGAACGGAAATAGCAGTTCGGCTTCCGCCACCCACCTACTATATTGTCAAGACTTGCACCACGCGTACATCACTATGCACTCAAGATACCATGGGCATCGGCAGAAGCACAATAAGGACAACCCTGCAAGCATTCCCGTAACGTTTTTTATCCATTTTTCTTTATTTTTCTTTATTTTCTCTTAAAAATAGGTGACCATCAGGACAACATCTACATCGGACTCTATAGGAGTTCGGATCTGTACACTCACCTAAGGGGGTACTTCCGTTAAGGATTCGCCCTCCACGAGGACGGGCGGCGCAGACGTGCGGCAGGAGGTCCAAAATAAATTTTTGTAGACCGCACTCTTTATTTTGAGCCGGTATTATGCCTTCTTCCTCCGTTCCCGACCCCGAGCATGTCAAATAGCCGGGTTGTGGTTTTTTACTCTTTATATATATTTATCATTGGCATATTGCTCCGCTCCCAGTAAACTTCATCCGAACTAATCTTCCATGCTCTTTCTACAATGAGTCCGGCCGTAACGGCTGCCTTAAAAAATGCACCTCGGCATAACTTGCCAGGGGCCCGGTATGGGAACAAATGAGTCACCAGTAAAAGTCCAAACAGCTCTATAGTGTACTTCGGCGTCGCAAGTTTGGCCTTATATGCATCAGCTCCGAATCATTGTCTTTGGTCAATAGTTGGGTTACCCGGCTCCTGTGCTTGCTACCCTATGTTCCGCTCTATCGGCTAGGGTACTAAAGGGAGAACTACTGCGATTGTGCCCTGGCCTAGACCGGATGAGCACCTCAGTAGAGAAAGCCAAAAACTGACTGTCATGATGCGGCGAGAGCTGGTCAACCACTTGAAGACTTATTTGAATCTTTAGCGATTCTCCGTGTCACACAAAGGATCTTTTTTTAGATCAAAATATGTAAGGCACCATATTACAATACGCCGTATATATACCAGGGGCTATGTAGTAGCCTCACGATAAAACTCCTATGGCTAAGTGAAAGTGTTAACGCCCTATAGTCCGAGTGCCTAGTTCGCCGCATTATCACCTCCTTTATGGACCAAGACGTTGGATAAAGAGTGATTAAATGCTTTTCCGAACACCCCCGTACTTCCTACGAGGGGGCTGAAGCCGACGACTGGAAAACTTTCATATTATACTAAAACGGCCGCACAGGAGGAATTCAAAGCCCTTGAGCAAAACATAAAAATAGATTAACTATAAAGTTGTCTTTTACAACCCTTATACACATCACTCGAACATTATGTCTTTCGAGCACTGACCCTCTATCAAGCGGGCAGCTTCTAAGACGTCTTCAAAATAGTGCTCCGGCTCACAACGGTCCTTGCCCTTGGGTGGACTCCTCGCCGCAACATTGATGGCCTTCATCTTTCCCCAGAACATTTTGACTCGGGCAAAGGCCATCCGTGCACCCTCAATACACGCCGACCGCTTCACAGCGTCGATATGTGGCACCGCGTCAACAAGCCGCTGCACCAGGCCAAAATAACTACTCGGAATAGGGTCAGTCGGCCACAACCGGACTTTGACATTCTTCATGGCAGCGCCGGATATCCTATGCAGCTCGGCCCACTGGGCCATCTGTTCATTCAGCAACAGAGGGCGTTTCGACGCGCCAAATTGTGACCAGAAAAGCTTCTCTGTTGCATACCCCTCTTGTGCGTGGTAAAACTGCGCCGCATCGGAAGAACTCTTCGGCAAGTCTAAAAATTTCTCCGGAGAACTCCACACGTGGTTAAGCTGAGCATAGTTCGGATCGCCGAACTTAGTCTGCAGCAAAAAGGGCTTGCTAGCCAAAATATCCACAGCTTGCCGGATCTCCTCACGGGCCGCTCTGGATTCAGACCGCACTTCTCTCGCCTCTCATAAGGCCTTGTCAAGTTCAGCCGTTTTGGCTTCATTTTCTTTCTCAAGAAGTTTACAGCGGCTAGCCGCATTCTCTAATTCGTGCGCCATGGTGGACATCTTCTCCTGGTCTTGGCGCCGCGCAGCTTGTTCGGCTTTCAACTCAGCCGATGCCTTTTTGGCGGCCGCATTACTAAACCGGGTCTGCTTCTTGGCCCGGGCTAGCTCCGCCCGAAGGGCCTCCACGGCGGGAGCACCATCTGCATTCAAGCACATGTCATATAAAACTCTTTTCAGAGTTAGGCTTAAAATACACGCACATTGGTGTAAGGAATGCTCAAAATATATACCTTGCGAGTCGTCAAGACGCCTGTTGATCAATGCAATGTCATCCTCCGCAATATCGAGCTTTCGCTGCAGTTCGGCCACTTCCGTATTTCGGGTAGCCGCGGGAAGGGAGGCAGCCTGTATTTCATGTCAAATCAAGGTTAGTACCTGAACATATCTTTCCGATCCTCCGATTGCCTCCTTTTGAAGGCAATCCGAGTCTCAGGGGCTACTGCATATACAACAGGTGCATTCTCTCAATAAAATTCCATTGGCAAAATTACATCACAAACCTCAAAACTCCTTAGAAGGCTCGTGAAGGCCTCGTTCAACCCGCTCTTCACGGATAAAACCTTTTCGACCACCGTAACTATCAAAGCACGGTGCTCCTCTGAAACAGACGCTTGTCGCAGCATGTCCGTCAGCGTTTCCGGCGCTCCTGGGTATCCGGAAACCGTCGCCGGAGTACGGCTTTCCTTTGAAGGAACCCTCCCACCTACCTCCAGAATCATCTCCGGCTGTAAACCGGATAGTTCAGGGCCGTCATGCTTGATTCCCCAATCCTGGGTGACAGAGGCACCACCTTCGGGTAACGCCTTCTTCGTTTCCTGCACTACTTGTCGATCGAGAGGAGCCCCCTGGGACGGTACCTCAAAATCATCTGCCCTGTTGGGCGAGGAGGCTGGAGAAGGCGTGTCACTCTCCATCATCTCTGGAAGAAGGTCTCCCGAGGAGGAAGATGATCGAGAAACACCAGGCGTTAACCTGTGAGGACGTACATATGTCAGAGGAGTACTTCAGTAATAAGAAATGAATGAGGTATGATTAAAGTACCCTGCTGCACTTACGGTCTGGCTAGAGGTTTGTCCTCATCATAAAGCTCTGCATCAACATTGCTTTCCTGGCCCAAGCCGCCCGATGATGGCGTTTTCCCTTTCTTGGAAGGCTTCCCCTCCTGATCTTCAGAAGCGACCCACTTCTTCCCATGGAGAGCTTCCTCTGCACCTTTGCCCTTGGGCAAAAGGGTTTCGGTTTCCCCGAACACAGCGTCTAATTCATCCTCAGGGCAGGCATCACCTCTGGGCTCCCCGCTCTCGCCGCCCTCCGCGGACACCTGGTACGGTGTCAAAATTAGCATCCTCGTCAGCAGGGCGGTTGCAGAGTCTACGGGAAGGGGCGCCGGACACCAGATTAACACCGCTTTCTTTATCCAGTCCTGTATAGGGACTGATTGTTCAGTATCTTGTCAAGAGATGCTTGAATAGAAGGTGTTCGGAGATTGAATACTTACCGAAGTGTCCGGATGATTGCAGTCAAGGCCAACGTCTTCGGTGGTGTCCGGCCATCGCTCTCGCTCACCGAAATATAATTTCCACATTCCTTCGTGCGTAGTGCCGAAGAAGTGCTGAAGAGTGCGCTGCCCTTCTGGATTAAACTCCCACATACGTAGAGGCCGCCGCTGACATGGCAGGGTCCGGCGGACCAGCATTACTTGAACGATGTTCACAAGGTCGAGGCCCTTCTCGGAAAGGCTCCGGATGGGACTTTGCAGAGTCTGCCCTTCATTGACGGGTCCCCAATCCAATCCCTTATTGATCCTTGCAGCAAGCTGAATTGGAGGACCGGGTCGGAACGCAGGCGTAGCCGCCCACTTGGAGCCCCGCGGCTCGTTGATATAAAACCACCCCTGCTGCCACATGCCGGAAGACTCGGCGAAGGATCCTTCAAACCAAACCGTGCCGGCAAGCTGGCCTATTATGACGCTGTCGCATTCTGCCTGCTCCTCCTCTATCACCTGCGGCCTCACGTCAAAGGTCTTGAGCCAAAAACCAAAGTGGGGAGGAGTCCGGAGGAAGGCCTCACACGTGACGATAAATGTCGAGATGAGGAGAATAGAGTCTGGGGCCAGATCGTGAAAATCTAGCCCATAGTAGAACATGAGCCCCCGGACGAAGTGGTTAAGCGCGAACCCTAACCCATGGAGGAAGTGGGACACAAATGCTACCCTCTCGCCGTATTTGGGGGTAGGAATAACCTGCCCTTCGCAATATCCTCCTCTGTGACATAAGAAATGACCCACCAGCCTTGACGGCTGGATCCAGACATGATTAGGGCTGGTGGCGATTGGAACCCGAGGGTTGGAACTTGGGGTGGCTGGGGTTGAGGAAGGAGCGAGCGCAAAGGAAGAAGACGAGTTTGGGTCCCTATATAAAGACCCCAAATACTGAGCGTCTCCACCTGGGTCTCGAAACTTACCCGTCCCCAAAGAGTTGTACCCGGGGGACGGTTGGGTTACCCAAGCCTGTATTAATAAAAATCCCGTGAATAAGGGAACACGATATCTGCCTTGACAAGACATGCCCGTAAAACCGCGTCCCGAGACGTGGGGCGACGTGCTAGCCAACGGTTGGAAATAGTAACCGGGCACACGTGATATGATGTCATAAATAGTTATCAGCAAATTGGACTCGTGGAGTATTGTATTTTCTGCAATTATATGCACAGGTCCGGACATAATTGTTACACCCGAAGACTATTCTGGAGTTCGGAAGGAGGGAACCCGCCTTGCAATGCCGAAGACAAATCTGCGCGCCGGACTCCTCGTCATTGAAGCCAGGTTCAGGGGCTACTGAGGGAGTCCTGGACTAAGGGGTCCTCGGGCGTCCGTCCTGTTATTCATTGGGCCGGACTGATGGGCCGTGAAGATGTGAAGGCCGAAGACTAGACCCGTGTCCGGATTAGACTCTCCTTGGCATGGAAGGCAAGCTAGGCGACCAACTATGAAGATTCCTTCTTATGTAACCAACCCCATGTAACCCTAGATCTCTCTGGTGTCTATATAAACCGGAGAGCGTAGTCCAGATAAGACAATACTCATTACCATATTCACATAGGCTAGACTTCTAGGGTTTAGCCATTACAATCTCGTGGTAGATCAACTCTTGTAACACTCATATTCATCAAGATAAATCAAGCAGGAAGTAGGATATTACCTCCATAGAGAGGGCCCGAACCTGGGTAAACATCGTGTCCCCCGTCTCCTGTTACAATCGATCCTAGACGCACAGTTCGGGACACCCTACCCGAGATCCGCCTGTTTTGACACCGACAGGCGGCGCTCATTAGTACTGGTTCATGGCGAACCTTTAGTACTGGTTCATGCCACGAACCGGTACTAAAGAGGTGGTGGTAGGCTGTTGTCAGGCTAGGGCCCCACCAGCACCTTTAGTACCAGTTCATGCCACAAACCGGTACTAGAGTTCTTTAGTTGATTCTTTTTGCAGCAGTTTTTTAGTCCCACCTCGCCTAACGAGAGGGACTCGCAGCGGTTTATAAGCCATGAGTGCGGAGACGAGGAACGACGTTGAAGGAGAGGTGCAACGCTCACCTGCACGTTGCTTAACTTCAGGTCTTGAGTAAATGGTGTAGACTGCATGGAGCAATCTGTCCTTTCTCAAGGCCTGAAGCTAAGCAAAAACTGGATGCACTTCGCGTACAAACTGGACAATCTCTTTCGAAGTATCAGGGTTTCAAACAAAAACTCATCTGTTACAAAGGCATTTCATTTTTTAAACTTCTTACAACTACAGACTTTTTGTGCGTTCAGTATGCACCATTCAAAGCCACAGCGTCAACTTTCAACCCTTTCTGCCTTCATTTGCTATTTTTCATGCATTTACTGATTTGAGCTAAATGACCCTGAAATTCAAAAGCACTACAAATGAACTTTGAAAAGGTTGAAAGTTGGCATGGTATCATCATTTCACCCACATAGCATGTGCAAAAAAGTAGAGAGGGTTACGACAAAAACTAGATGCACTTCGTGTACAAAATGGCAATCTCTTTCGAAGTATCAGGGTTACGGACAAGAACTCATCCGTTACAAATGCACTTCATTTTTTAAAACCTATTACAACTCCAGACTTTTGTGCGTTCAGTATGCACCATTCAAAGCCACGTCATCAACTTGCAACCCTTTCTGCCTTCATTTGCTATTTTTCTTGCATTTAATGATTTGTTTTGAGCTAAATGACCCTGAAATTGAAAAGCACTACAAATGAACTCTGAAAAGGTTGAAAGTTGGCATGGTATCATCATTTCACCCACATGGCATGTGCAAAAAAGTAGAGAGGGTTACGGCAAAAACTGGATGCACTTCGTGTACAAAATGGACAATCTCTTTCGAAGTATCAGGGTTTCGGACGAAACTCATCTGTTACCAAGGCATTTCAGTTTTTTCAACTTATTACAACTCTAGACTTTTTGTGCGTTCAGTATGCACCATTCAAAGCCACGCCATCAACTTTCAACCCTTTCTGCCTTCATTTGCTATTTTTCATGCATTTAATGATTTGTTTTGAGCTAAATGACCCTAAAATTGGAAATCACTACAAATGAACTCTGAAAAAGTTGAAAGTTGCCATGGTATCATCATTTCACCCACATAGCATGTGCAAAAAAGTTGAGAGGGTTACGGCAAAAACTGGATGCACTTCGTGTACAAAATGGACAATCTCTTTTGAATTATCCGGGTTTCAGACGAAAACTCATCTGTTACAAAGGCATTTCATTTTTTAAAACTTATTACAACTCCAGTGCGTTCAGTATGCACCATTCAAATCCACGTCATCAACTTGCAACCCTTTCTGCCTTCATTTGCTATTTTTCATGCATTTTATGATTTGTTTTCAGCTAAATGACCCTGAAATTGATAAGCACTACAAATTAACTTCGAAAAAGTTGAAAGTTGGCATGGTATCATCATTTCACCCACATAGCATATGCAAAAGAGTAGAGAGGGTTACGGCAAAAACTGGATGTACTTCATGTACAAAATGGACAATATCTTTCGAAATATCAGGGTTACAGACGAAAACTCATCTATTACAAAGGTATTTCATTTTTTTAAAACTTATTACAACTCCAGACTTTTTGTGCATTCAGTATGCACCATTCAAAGCCACGTCATCAACTTGCAACCCTTTCTGCCTTCATTTGCTATTTTTCTTGCATTTAATGATTTGTTTTGAGCTAAATGACCCTGAAATTGAAAAGCACTACAAATGAACTCTGAAAAGGTTGAAAGTTGGCATGGTATCATCATTTCACCCACATGGCATGTGCAAAAAAGTAGAGAGGGTTACGGCAAAAACTGGATGCACTTCGTGTACAAAATGGACAATCTCTTTCGAAGTATCAGGGTTTCGGACGAAACTCATCTGTTACCAAGGCATTTCAGTTTTTTCAACTTATTACAACTCTAGACTTTTTGTGCGTTCAGTATGCACCATTCAAAGCCACGCCATCAACTTTCAACCCTTTCTGCCTTCATTTGCTATTTTTCATGCATTTAATGATTTGTTTTGAGCTAAATGACCCTAAAATTGGAAATCACTACAAATGAACTCTGAAAAAGTTGAAAGTTGCCATGGTATCATCATTTCACCCACATAGCATGTGCAAAAAAGTTGAGAGGGTTACGGCAAAAACTGGATGCACTTCGTGTACAAAATGGACAATCTCTTTTGAATTATCCGGGTTTCAGACGAAAACTCATCTGTTACAAAGGCATTTCATTTTTTAAAACTTATTACAACTCCAGTGCGTTCAGTATGCACCATTCAAATCCACGTCATCAACTTGCAACCCTTTCTGCCTTCATTTGCTATTTTTCATGCATTTTATGATTTGTTTTCAGCTAAATGACCCTGAAATTGATAAGCACTACAAATTAACTTCGAAAAAGTTGAAAGTTGGCATGGTATCATCATTTCACCCACATAGCATATGCAAAAGAGTAGAGAGGGTTACGGCAAAAACTGGATGTACTTCATGTACAAAATGGACAATATCTTTCGAAATATCAGGGTTACAGACGAAAACTCATCTATTACAAAGGTATTTCATTTTTTTAAAACTTATTACAACTCCAGACTTTTTGTGCATTCAGTATGCACCATTCAAAGCCACGTCATCAACTTTCAACCCTTTCTGCCTTCATTGGCTATTTTTCATGCATTTACTGATTTTTTAAGGTAAATGACCCTGAAATTGAAAAGCACTACAAATGAACTCTGAAAAGGTTGAAAGTTGGTATGGTATCAACATTTCACCCACATAGCATGTGCAAAAAAGTAGAGAGGGTTACGGCAAAAATTGGATGCACTTCGTGTACAAAATGGACAATCTCTTTCGAAGTATCAGGGTTTCAGACGAAAACTCATCTGTTACAAAGGCATTGCATTTTTTAGACTTATTACGACTCCAGACTTTTTGTGCATTCAGTATGCACCATTCAAAGCCACGTCATCAACTTTCAACCCTTTCTTCCTTCGTTTGCTATTTTTCATGCATTTAATGATTTGTTTTGAGCTAAATGACCCTGAAATTGAAAAGCACTACAAATGAACTCCGAAAAAGTTAAAAGTTGGCATGGTATCATCATTTCACCCACATAGCATGTGCAAAAAACTAGAGTGGGTTACGGCAAAAACTAGATGCACTTTGTGTACAAAATGTACAAAAAAGAAAAAACTAAATTGGAAAAAGCCCGCCTATTGGGCCACAGCGGCGTGCATACGACTAGAAACCCAACCTGTAGTCGGGCCAGGATGCATGCCCGCAAGCCCAGTAAGCCCAACAGGGACACCGCAGCACAGGTAGGCCCTGAAGCCTGCTTTTAGAGAGGAGCTCGAAGGAGCAGCCACGGCTGGGTTTATAAACAAGTGCGGCTGCCCTTCGCTCGATCGGCGAGGTGGGACTAAACTTTGTGCACTGCGGGGTGGCATTATACCCCCTTTAGTACCGGTTCGTGGCTCCAATCGGTACTAAAGGGGGGTCTTTAGTACCGGTATAAGCCACGACCCGATACTAAAGGGGGTCGCTTCCCGCCGTTTGGCCTGGCCAAATTTGACCTTTTGTACAGGTTGGTAGCTCCAACCGGTACTAAATGCCCCTCCTATATATATAGCACTTACGAAAATTTCAGTTTCTTCTCCCACTTCTCCAATCTCTTTCGACATTGCCGCCGCGCCGTACGCCACCCCCGTCGCCACCCCCGCCACGCGCCGTCGCCGTCATCGTCCCCGTCGGTGCCGCCCCTGTCCACGTCGACGCCCCGGCCCGTCGTCGCCGTCCCCATCGTCGCCGTCTCGCGCGCCGCCCGTTACGCCGCCGCCCCGTCACCGCATCGGTCGATCGCCGCCCCGGTCGCCCCGCGGCGTAAGCCCCCTGCGCGTGCGCCATGGCCGCGCCCTGATCGAGCCCCCTCTCGCACACACACACACACGTACATGCGCGTGCGCGCACACATACACACATTTTTTTACTTATTTTCTGTTTTTTCTGTTTTTTAGATTAATGTCAAAGTTTTAGCTAGCTAAATGAATTAGATTAATGCATGTCAAATTATTAATTAGATGATCGAATTAGATGAACTACCTAGATAAGAATGTTAGATTAATGTCAAATGTTAGATGAATTAGATAGAAAAGTTAGATATTAATGTCAAATGTTAGATGAATTAGCTAGATATTAATTAATGTTAATTAGATAAGTTAGTTTTTTATACTTTTAGTTATAGATGAATTAGATATATTAATGTTAGATGAATTAGTAAGTGCTTAGTTGAATTAGTAAGAAAATTAATAAGTGCTTAGTTGAATTAGTAAGTGCTTAGTTGAATTAGTAAGAAAATTAATTATTTTTTTATAGTAATTGCTTAGTTGAATTAATAGAACTAGTTTATGTTTTGTAAGAAAATTAGGTATATGAGATTTGATGATCTAATTAAAATTTTACTATATAAACTAGCTACTTTATTTTTAGTAAGAAAATTAATAGAACTAGTTTATTTTTAGTAAGTGCTTAGTTGAATTAATAGAACTAGTTGAATTAATTGAACTACTTGAATTAATAGAATTAGTAAGTGTTTATCAATTAATGTTTCAACTATGAACATAGGAAATTCTGTTGATGAAAAGGATTTCGGTATGTACGAATACTGCGAAGACGAGCGCAGCCTGTGCGACAGAAATTTCCTAGTTGATGGTAGGCGCTTCAGCATCAAGCTGGATGAGACCTTCGAAGTGGATACAGTAAGTCACAATGACAAGTCTTTTTCGTAATTAAGCATGACTGATGCTTCATTTGCTTTAACTTATAATTTTATTTTTTTACTATTCTACTAGCGTATCCCCTGCCATGCAAGAATTTTTGTCTTGGATAAGATAGGTTTCAGTCCTATGAAAACTATGGAGGTAAAGAGAGTTTACTTGAAGACCGAGCATGGTTATACTTTCGACGCAAAATTATACAATGCAGACACCTACACCTATTTTGAATGCAAAACTTGGCAAGCACTATGCAAGACTTATGCATTTGAGCCTGATATGGTTATCACCTTTAATATTCGTCCGGAAGATGATATTGAAGGTAATATCGACATGTGGGTCGATGTGCAGACGCCTCCAGTTCTACCATTATGTGAGTTTCTCAACCATATTTATGTCTTCGATATTGTTTATCCAAAAATAGTTGACAACTAATTTCTATTGACAGCTTATTTCCATTCAAGCAAACATGTCCGGCACTTGGTAGATAGGACCGTCCACTGTCCCGGGGCTGAACTAAACTGCGAGGAGATAAGTCATTATGTTTCATGGCTTGAGGATCTTGATGCTGTCAAGAGAAATTATTTTCCTGGACTTGAAAATCTTAGTACTCAAAACGTGCGACCAATAGTGTTCGTATTGAACTACGGTCACATCTATTTAAGAAAGATGGTAAGGTTTTTAGTATTTGTCCTCAGTGCATCTTTTGCATACATTATTTTTTGAGCTAAACTTCATTGCTAAGTATGTTACTATACGATGTTCTTCAACGGGGACTCCTGATGATAGTTGTGCCTCAGTGGATCGAGACTAAAGTTCGCATGTCAATGGTTAGCTTACGACCAAGACATCCTACATCGCACATGAGTGCATTCAGGATTTCTAAAACCGAGGAATGCTTAATAGTGAAAGACTGGAGCAAAATTGTGAAGGATCGCAGAGAAGTACTAGGGGGCAGCAATCAGAAGCGCACACCATGATTAGGAGATAGGTTCCTCTGCATGCTCCAATATGATAACTCAGGCGAGCTACATATGTTCTATGATATTTTACCTAAGAGACAGCAGCAGGAGTGATTAGCTAGTTCCTGCTCGTAGTACCTGTCCTCTCATGTACGTGTTCTTCGTCCTGAACTTAATATCAAAGTGATTTGCTTTTGTGGTCTTATGAACGCTTATAATCTCATGACCATGTTGAACTCGATGATATCTTTGCTTCTGGTACAAGTGAATGTTTCTTCTTTAAGCTAGTGTTGGTGGTGATTGCATAGCGGTAATGACTATGATGATTAAATAGTGGTAATGACTATGATGATTATTAGCTAGTGTTGTTGGTGATGATATGACGCAAGAGTTTTTATATTAATATGATGATGATGATGATGATGAGTTATTATATCATTTATGAAAGAACCGTGGATTAGTTACAAACCGGTACTAAAGGTCTCCCCGCCCCCGGCGCTGGCTCGTGCCACGTGGTGGCCCTTTAGTGGCGGTTCGTGTTGAACCGGTACTAAAGGGGGGGACCTTTAGTCCCCACCGTTTAGTGCCGGTTACAGAACCGCCACTAAAGGGCCTTACAAACTGGTGATAATGCCCGGTTCTGCACTAGTGGTTGGATGAAGCGGCCCGGACCAACCTTACATGACCACGTTCATGAGACCGGTTCCACCGGAAGACATGCAACTTGTTTTGCATAAAGGTGGCTGGCGGGTGTTTGTTTCTCCAACTTTAGTTGAATCAAATTTGACTATGGCATGTCCTTGTTGAAGGTTAAAACAGCAAACTTGACGAAACATCATCGTGGTTTTGATGCGTAGGTAAGAACGGTTCTTACTAGAAGCCCATAGCAGCCACGTAAAACTTGCAACAACAAAGTAAAGGACGTCTAACATGTTTTTGCAGGGCATTTTGTGATGTGATATGGTCAAGACATGATGTGATATGCGTTATTGTATGAGATGATCATGTTTTGTAAAAGTTATTGGGAACTGGCAGGAGCCTTATGGTTGTCGCTGTATTGTATGAAATGCAATCGCCATGTAATTTCTTTACTTTATCACTATGCATTAGTGATAGTTGTAGAAGCAATAGTTGGCAAGATGACAACGACGCTACAATGGAGATCACGGTGTCAAGCCGGTGACGATGGAGATGGAGATCAAAGGCACAAGATGATGATGGTCATATCATGTCACATATTTTGATTGCATGTGATGTTTATCTTTTATGCATCTTATTTTGCTTAGTACGGTGGTAGCATTATAAGATGACCCCTCACTAAAATTTCAAGGTCTAAGTGTTCTCCCTGAGTATGCACCATTGCGACAGTTCGTCGTGCCGAGACACCACATGATGATCGGGTGTGATAAGCTCTACATTCACATACAAAGGGTGCAAGACAGTTCTGCACATGCGGAATACTCGGGATAAACTTGACGAGCCTAGCATGTACAGACAGGGCCTCGGAACACTGAGACCGAAAGGTCGAATGTGAATCATATAGTAGATATGATCAACATAGTGATGTTCACCATTGAAAACTACTCCATCTCACGTGATGATCGGACATTGTTTAGTTGATATGGATCACGTGATCATTTAGATGACTCGAGGGATGTCTATCTAAGTTGGAGTTCTTAAGTAATATGATTAATTGAACTTAATTTATCATGAACTTAGTCCTGATAGTTTTTGCATATCTATGTTGTAGATCAATGGCCCGTGCTACCGTTCCCTTGAATTTTAAAGTGTTCCTACAGAAAGCTAAGTTGAAAGATGATGGTAGCAACTACATGGACTGGGTCCGTAACTTGAGGATTATCCTCATTGCTACGCAGAAGAATTATGTCCCTGATGCACCGCCAGGTGAAAGGCCTGCTACAGGAGCAGATGCTGATGTTATGAACGTTCAGCAAGCTCGATCTGATGACTACTCGATAGTTCAGTGTGCCATGCTCTACGCCTTAGAATCGGGACTTCAAAGACGTTTTGAACATCATGGACCATCTGAGATGTTCCAGGAGTTGAAGTTCATATTTCAAGCAAATGCCCGAGTTGAGAGATATGAAGTCTCCGACAAGTTCTATAGCTGCAAGATGGAGGAGAACAGTTATGTCAGTGAACACATACTCAGAATGTCTGGTAGCATAACCACTTAACTCAGCTGGGAGTTAATCTTCCGGATGATAGTGTTATTGACAGAGTTCTTCAACCACTGCCACCAAGCTACAAAGGCTTCGTGATGAACTATAATATGCAAGGGATGGATAAGACAATTCCCGAGCTCTTCGCTATATATGCTCAAAGTTGCAGAGGTAGAAATCAAGAAGGAGCATCAAGTGTTGATGGTTAACAAGACCACTAGTTTCAAGAAAAAGGGCAAAGGAAAGAAGGGGAACTTCAAGAAGAATGGCAAGCAAGTTGCCACTCCCGGGAAGAAGCCCAAATCTGGACCTAAGCCTGAAACTGAGTGTTTCTACTACAAAGGGATTGGACACTGGAAGCGGAACTGCCCCAAGTATTTGGCGGATAAGAAGGATTGCAAAGTGAACAAAGGTATATTTGATATACATGTTATTGATGTGTACCTTACTAATGCTCGTAGTAGCGCCTGGGTATTTGATACTCGTTATGTTGCTCATATTTGCAACTCCAAACAGGGGCTACGGATTAAACGAAGATGGGCTAAGGACGAGGTGGCGATGCAGGTGGGAATGGTTCCAAGGTCGATGTGATCGCCCTCGGCACGCTACCTCTACATCTACCTTCGGGATTAGTTTCATACCTGAATAATTGTTATTTGGTGCCAGCGTTAAGTATGAACATTATATCTGGATCTTGTTTGATGCGAGACGGTTATTCATTTAAATCAGAGAATAATGGTTGTTCTATTTATATGAGTAATAACTTTTATGGTCATGCACCCTTGAAGAGTGGTCTACTGTTGTTGAATCTCGATCGTGGTGATCCACATATTCATAATATTGATGCCAAAACATGCAAAGTTGATAATGATAGTGCAACATATCTGTGGCACTGCCGTTTAGGTAATATTGGTGTAAAGCGCATGAAGAAACTCGATGGACATGGACTTTTGGAATCACTTGATTATGAATCATTTGATGCTTGCGAACCATGCCTCATGGGCAAGATGACTAAGACTCCGTTCTCGGGAACAATGGAGCGAACTACTGACTTATTGGAAATAATACATACCAATGTATGCGGTCCGATGAGTGTTGAGGCTCGCGGCGGGTATCGTTATTTTCTGACCTTCACATATGATTTAAGCAGATATGGGTATATCTACTTAATGAAACACAAGTATGAAACATTTGAAAAGTTCAAAGACTTTCAGAGTGAAGTGGAAAATCATCATAACAAGAAAATAAAGTTTCTACGATCTGATTGCGGAGGCGAATATTTGAGTTACGAGTTTGGCCTTCATTTAAAACAATGTGGAATAGTTTCACAACTCACGCCACCTGGAATACCGCAGCGTAATGGTGTGTCCGAACGTTGTAACCGTACTTTATTAGGTATGGTGCGATCTATGATGCCTCTTACCGATTTACCACTATCATTTTGGGGTTATGCATTAGAGACAGCTGCATTCACGTAAAATAGGACACCGTCTAAATCCGTAGAGACGACACCGTATGAACTATGGTTTGGCAAGAAACCTAAGCTGTCATTTCTTAAAGTCTGGGGTTGCGATGCTTATGCGAAAAAGCTTCAACCTGATAAGCTCGAACCCAAATCGAAAAACTACGTCTTCATAGGATACCCAGAAGAAACTGTTGGGTACACCATCTATCATAGATCCGAAGGCAAGATATTTGTTGCTAAGAATGGATCCTTTCTAGAGAAGGAGTTTCTCTCGAAAGAAGTGAGTGGGAGGAAAGTAGAACTTGATGAGGTAGTTGTACGTTCTCTCGAATTGGGAAGTAGTTCATCACAGAAATCAGTTCCAGTGATGCCTACACCAATTAGTGAGGAAGCTAATGATGATGATCATGAAACTTCAGATCAAGTTACTAACGAACCTCGGAGGTCAACGAGAGTACGTTCTACACCAGAATGGTACGGTAATCCTGTTTTGGAAATCAGGTTACTAGACCATGACGAACCTACGAACTATGAGGAAGCGATGATGAGCCCAGATTCCGCGAAATGGCTTGAGGCCATGAAATCTGAGTTGGGATCCATGTATGAGAACAAAGTATGGACTTTGGCTAACTTGTCCGATGATCGGCAAGCCATAAAAAATAAATGGATCTTCAAGAAGAAGACTGACGCTGATGGTAATGTTACTATCTACAAAGCTCGACTTGTTCCGAAAGGTTTTCGACAAGTTCAAGGAGTTGACTACGATGAGACCTTCTCACCTGTAGCGATGCTTAAGTCTGTCCGAATCATGTTAGCAATTGCCCCATTTTATGATTATGAAATCTGGCAAATGGACGTCAAAACTGCATTCCTTAATGGATTTCTTAAAGAAGAATTGTATATGATGCAACCACAAGGTTCTCTCGATCCTAAAGGTGCTAACAAAGTGTGCAAGCTCCAGCGATCCATTTATGGACTGGTGCAAGCCTCTCGGAGTTGGAATATACGCTTTCATAGTGTGATCAAAGCATATGGTTTTATACAGACTTTCGGAGAAGTCCGTATTTACAAGAAAGTGAGTGGGAGCTCTGTAGCATTTCTAATATTATATGTGGATGACATATTATTGATTGGAAATGATATAGAACTTCTGGATAGCATAAAAGGATACTTGAATACGAATTTTTCATTGAAAGACCTCGGTGAAGCTGCTTATATATTGGGCATCAAGATCTATACAGATAGATCAAGACGCTTAATTTGACATTCACAAAGCACATACCTTGACATGGTTTTGAAGAAGTTCAAAATGGGTCAGTCAAAGAAAGAGTTCTTGCCTATGTTACAAGGTGTGAAATTGAGTCAGACTCAATCACTACAAAAAATGACACATCCGTGACATTTTGGGCCGAACAATTTTTTTCTGTCATACTTATGACACTTCTATGACAATAATTATGACAAAACACGGTATCATCATAGATGTGGTGGGGTCCTACTTCTATGACAAAAAATCATGACAGAAAATGGGCTTTTCGTCTTGGGCGGGCCAGAGACGCGGCTGCATGACATTCTTTGGGCCGTCCATGACGGAAAAACCGTGGTAGAAGCGAGGGCGAGGAAAATATCGGGGTATTCCCGGTTAGGATGGGTGGTCGGGGCCGAGCGATGCGCGTTTCTCTCGCACACGCACGCGTGTGGGTGCGAGGCGTTGGGCTCTAACTGAACCCGAGCGATTGCACTGCAGGCTACGCGTTACTGAACCCGAGCGATCGATCGATGGCTGTTAACTGAACCCGATCGACTGATTCCTTTGCTACTGCTGCTAACTAAAGCCGATCGATGCTTCCTCCGTATGAACAATGAGCGTTGCTGGGGGGTTTGGATGAACAGTTCCCGGTGGGGTGGATGAACAGGACCCCGTGGTGTTGCCTCTGGATGAACAGGACCCTGATCGATCGAGCCGGTTGGGGCTGGATGAACAAGACCCGGTGGAGGGCAGGATGAACAGGACCACCCCGTGGAGGGCAGGATGAAACAGTAAACGATGGAGGGCTGGATGAACAGTAGCCCGTGGAGGGGTGGTTGAACAGGAGCCCGTGGAGAGGGCTGGTTGAACAGTAGCAGGTGGAGTAGCGCGCGGTGGAGGCTGGATGAACAGGAGGCCGTGGATGAACAGTCGCAGGTGGAGGCTGGAGGAGGTCGACGGTGGATGAACAGTAGCCCGTGGAGGCTTGAGGGGGTCGACGGTGGAGATGAACAGTGTCCCGTGGAGTCCCGTTTTGCGCTACGCCACACCCCTCTCGATGAACACGACCCCCGTTTCGACTGTAGCGCGCCAACACAAGTCTGTTTCCTCCCTTTTGCGGTACGCCACACCCCTCCCGATCAACAGGACCCCCATTTCGACCGTAGGAGGTCCGTTTCCTCCGTTTTGCGGTACGCCAGACCCCTCCCGATGAACAGGTTCCCGTTTCGAACATGGCCGGTCGAACACAAGGCCGTTTCCTCCATTCTCCGGTACGCCGGGCCTCGTTTCCATCGGCTGTTCCGTCTAAGCCCTCTCGATGAACACGACAACGCATTCCGTTCTGACCCAGCCGGTTGGCTCCCCATGAACACGACGACGACGCTGTTTTCCGTTCTGACCCAGCCATGTACACGAGCCCTGGCCGTACGTATGCGCGAGTATGCGTTCGAGACCCTGCCCATATGTACGTACGTGGCCGTATTTTCTTTCTTGCACACTGGCCGTTGTACGTACGTGTACATGCTATGTGCGCGCCTCTACTACGACACGTGCGCGCCTCTACATCGACCAGTATGTACGTACACGTTCGCGACCAGAATGACAACGCTACGTACGCTTCGACCAGCTGGGTCCCGACAGTCAGGCACTTCCTTGCGTGCGAAGATGTAGCTGGTGGGTCCCAGCAGTCAGGGGGGCGAATCGTTTTTTTTTTTGCCCGGGCGCACTTCCTTGCGTGCGAAGATGTAGCTAGTGGGTCCCAGCAGTTAGGGGGAAATGTCTTTTTTGCAAAATACGGTGGCCCATCTGGTGGGTCCCCGCTGTCAGGTGGAGGAATAATTATTTCGCGCGTAATAAGGAAGCACTTCCTTGCTGTGGCCATGGACCCAGCTGTCAGCCCCTCCACGTACAGTCCACGTCCGATGGAAGCCGTTCCTTGACCATGTTGACCACGCCGCGTCGAGAGCACCAGGGATGTGGACGACGGCGAGGCCTAGGAAGGGGACGACGCGGAGCCGGGGAAGACGCGGCAGTGGATGCCCTTGCGTAGAGGAGTATGAGGGTTCACTGGCTTGCTGCGGTGTGAGGCTACCGTCGCCACAGAATAACAGGGGGTGTGGGTTAGTAGAGGGATGGCCGGGCCAGCGGTGGGAGTAGTAGGGGGCGGTGAGGCCTCCGCCGCATCGCAGCCGGCCATGGGAGGCAGGAGCACGAGGCACGACCGGCGCTGGTTTGGGCGGCTGGAGCAAGAAGACCAGAGGTTGAAGAAGCACTACGGCCGTTGGATGGACATCGTACGGTCACTGGAGCTAGAATCGTGCATATTGACTAAGTTGACAAAGCCCTCTGTCCCCGTCAACTTAGTAGGCCCACAAGTCAGCCTGCCACTATACTGGGTCCCAGCTAGCAGGGGGTATTCATTTTTTGTGCGTAATAAGGAGGCACTTCTGTGCGTGCGAAGATATAGCTGGTGGGTCCAAGCTGTCAGCGGCGGTAACGTTTTGCGCGTAATAAGGAGGCATTTCCTTGCGTGCGGCCGTGGACCCAACTGTCAGCCTCTCCACGTACAGTCCACTTCAGATGCATGTCGGTCGTTGACCACGTTGACCAGGCCGCGCCGAGAGCACCAGGGCGGTGGACGACGGCGAGGCCTAGGAAGGGAACGACACGGAGGCAGGGAAGAGTCGGCAGTTGTTTCCCACGCGGAGGGGAGTATGACTGTGCGAGGGTTTACTGGTTCGTCTGCCGTCGCTGGAGAATAACAGCAGGTGTGGGTGAGTAGAGGAATGGCTAGGCCAGTGATGGGAGTACGGTGGGGCGGTGAGGCCTGCGCGGCAGCACTGCCGGCCGCGGGGAGGAGTGAGCAGGCAGTCCCACCGGCGCTTGTTTGAGCGGCTGGAGCAGGAAGAGCAGAGATTGCAGAAGCACGATGGCCGTTGGATGGACATCCAACAGTCACTGCTTGTGCGTCAACCTTTTTTTTAAGAAAGCCTCAAACCTGTGGAAAACATCATACACCCCATCTGCCGTTATTTCTAATAATTTACAGCCCATCTGCTAATTCTTAAGGTTTTTTTGGAGCCCATATTCTTTTTGTTAGCATTACAGCCCATATTGTGGCCACGGTTAAAAAATATATGAAATTTTGCATATTTCGGTGCGGTCCGAACTGTTTTTAATCCCGAAATTTCGAGTCACATTCAAACTGATTTTAAAAATAAATGTATATCAATACAAAATCTAACAAATTGTCCACGCATAAAAATCAATGCAATTTAAAATCTTGAAATGAAAAAAAGAAATTTGAAACTAATTGCCGGTTTGATGTGTTTTAAAAATGTACAACCCATTTCTCATTACTGATAGGCCATTTTCTCGGCCAGCAGAATAAAGCTCTCCTCGTCTTGAAAGATTTGCAGCCCAACAGGCCTGACAAAACGACTTACTTGGCAAATCACAAAAAAAACTGCGTTGTGGACATGGACCCAGCTGTCAGCCTCTCCACGTACAATACTCTTCCGATGGAAGTCGGTCGTTAACCACATTGACCACGCCGCGCCGAGAGCACCAAGGCGGTGGACGACAGCGAGGCCTAGGAAGGGGACGACGCGGAGCCGGGGAAGACACGGCAGTGGATGCCCACGCGGAGAGGAGTACGAGGGTTCACTGGTTCGGCTGCGGTGTGAGGCTGTCGTCGCCGCAGAATAACAGGGGGTGTGGGTGAGTGGAGGGATGGCCTGGCCAGCGGTGGGAGTAGTATGGGGGCGGTGAGGCCTCCGCGGCAGCACAGCCGGCCACGGGAGGCAGGAGCATGCGGCACGACCGGCGCTGCTTTGGGCGGCTGGAGCAAGAAGACCAGAGGTTGAAAAAGCACTAAGTCCGTTGGATGGACATCGTACGGTCACTGGAGCTAAAATCGTTCGTATTGACTAAGTTGACAAAGCCCTCCGTCCCCGTCAACTTAGTAGGCACACAAGTCAGCCTCCCACAGTGGTGGGTCCTAGCTGGCAGGGGGGTATTCATTTCTTTGTGCGCAATAAGGAGGCACTTCCTTGCGTGCGAAGATATAGTTGGTGGGTCCGACCTGTCAGCGGAGGGAACATTTTTTTCACGCAATACAGAGGCCCTTCCGGCGGGTCCCGGATGTGAGGTGGAGGAATCATTATTTTGCGCGTAATAAGGAGAAATTTCCTTGTGTGCGGCCGTGGACCCAGCTGTCAGCCACTCCACGTACAGTCCACTTCCGATGGATGTCGTTTGTTGACCACGTTGACCACGCCGCGCCGAGAGCACCAGGGCGGTGGACGACGGCGAGGCCTACGAAGGGAACGACACGGAGCCGGGGAAGACACGGCAGTGGCTGCCCACGCGGTGGAGAGTACGAGGTTTGACTAGTTCGGCTGCCGTCGCCGGAAAATAACAGGAGGTGTGGGTGAGTAGAGGGATAGACAGGCCAGGGATGTGAGTATATGATGGGGCCGTGATCCCTGCCCGGCAGCACAGCCGGCCATGGGAGGCAGGAGCCAGCGGTTCCGACGGCGCTGGTTTGGGTGGCTGGGGCAGGAAGATCAGAGACTGAAGAAGCACGATTGCCGTTAGATTGACATCTAACGGTCTGACGCTGGTAGAGTCGATTGTTGACTAAGTTTCTTTTTTGATAAACCTTGTGTACGCATGAACTTAGTAGGCCCACAAGTTAGCCTCCAAATCTGTGGCAGACAACATAGAGCCCATTTGCTATTTTTTAATAATTTGCAGCCCATTTGCTAATTCTTAAGTAATTTATGACAGCCCATTTTCTGCCCAGGACCAGGGTTAAAAAGTTCAACTTTATTTTGCATATTTCGGTGGAGTCCGAACTTTTGTAATCCCGAAATGACAAAAAAATTAAGGACTTATTGAATTTGCCAAAAAAATCATTTTGTTTTTGTAAGCAAATAAGACGTGGGACAATTTAGTTGGTTTAAGGGAAAACCAGTGGTAAAAAAAATCAGTGCTGGGAGGGAAAACAACAACAAAAATAAGGATGTAAATATGAAAAGTGAATTTTATGTATTTTCAATATAATGGTATGTGTATATGAACTAGTTAAGCTATAGGTAGAGATTAGAAAACGGATGTAGGACATGCGTTTCAAGAGGAAAATAGAACTAGGCTGTGTGTTTGATTCAGTAAAAAAAGTGCCTACGGATGTTGTAAGACAAAATATAACTAACGATGGCGGGCCAGAGGCCAGTAGATACCTGCTGGATCTTTGTGCCCCGTTGTCGTCATGGGCTGGGCTTGTTAAAAACAAAACCAAGCCTGGGCAGTCTACAGCCCAGTTGAAACTTGCTCGACCTAAAAAAACAATATACGTGCTCAATAAATGAGAGAATTCTGCGAGTACAGACTCATAACTGGGATGCAGCAGGGATATTTTTTTTTCATCGTGATAATAAGAGCATGCACTTGTTTCGAAAAATTTGGAGAACTGGGAATTCGAACGGCAGGTGCTTATGGTACCCATCAAATAAAAATCAGGTGCCTGAAAATTCGTTTCGAAACAAATGATTCAGCATTATATCCACGTCGACCCTCGGCATGATGGTTCGAAGAAAATGCCAAGTTCATACCAAAAGATCATTAACAACAATACCAACTTGCGGACGACAAGGTAGTACAAGTACCAATACCAAACTAACTTATAATCTTTTTACTCCTGGCCCTAGTGTTCGTCTGGTAGAAAATCTTGCAGAGGACCATCTCCCGCTCCTTCTCTTGCTCCAGGTCCCCGAGGTGGTACTGGTGCATTACCTAGCTGGTCCTTTGCTGGTCAAAGTTCTTGTTGGTGTGCAGCACCAGAACCTTTTTGCTGCCCGTCTGCCCGCCGTTAACCATCACCGGCAAGGTATTGCCGGTGTTGTGCCACATCGCATGCATGCCGCACTCTGACTGTATCTTGCGACGCGACCACGTGCCCCTTTTGAACGCCCTGGAATTGCGCTGGAAGAAATGATTGCTTAGGCCACTCAGTGTGATACCTACAGTATTGTCGAATACGGGTTTTAGTGTACGTAGTTGGCATTTTCATAACATCTTTGGCATGTTGCAGTCACTTGTTTCACTTTTTATTAACTGTCAAATTGTAATTGCTTCACCAGGTCTGCGTCTGAAAAGAAAAATAGAGCTATAAACAAAGGAATATGTTTGTGCAAGTAGACGGCCGATCGGTGTCTTACCTGGAAGTTTCTCAGGATGGGTGTAGCATATGCCGTGCTCGCTGTCGATGATTGGTATGAACAAATCGATGAGAGGGAGAGATCTCGCGCTGTCAGCACTCACTTTGGCCTCAAGGTCCTTGATCAGCTCCTGATCCATGGGATCGAACTTGACGCCAGCCGGCAGCACTGACCAATCCTTCTTCGACTTGCATGGGTTAATTCCAGTTATATGGTACTCAATGTATGATCAATCGACTGTTTTAAGTGAATGATGAAAGATTACGACAGATAAGTGGTACTCCAAATCTGAAGTCTAGAATACCCGAACATGCCGCCGGGATTCTTGTGTCACCTCACGCGCAACGTGTTGTCATGTCAATTCAATGTGTGGACATCATGAATAATTTGACCGATGTATACTAGTACTGCTACTGTACTACTTACTAGTCGTATTTAGTGTCACATTTTAACCATAGGTTTAACTAACAAGTACGCACTTGAAGCCTAAGTGATATATATATATACTGCACAGCATCTCCATCATCATTATCAGTACATCCTGCGCAGGTGAGTTAGGATGCACTTGATCCCAGAAAGGTATCTATCCTTCAAACCAGAGGAGTGCTTCAAACTAACAACAGTACATAATATCCAACAAAAGAGGGTCGTGCTACAGCAGCAGAATACATGGCTCAGTCTACATATTAGTACGAATCAAGTTGTGCATATTTGCTGTTGGCATGAACCACATCGCCGCATGTCGGGTTTGCAAAAGCCATCCATCGCATGGAAGCTTGATGCCTTTCACACACTGAAGATTATCTCGCAACAAACTGTGTCGACGAATCTCTGGATGTGGTGATTCATGAAACCCATGGTATGATGTGTAAACACTGTCCCCCCTGGCGAATGGAAGTTGGATGATCGGATAATTGAGCCCGAGGAACATGGAGTGGCTGCCGAGGCTGTAAACCCACCTCCAGTTGAATACGCCTGGCCCAACGGAGCTGGGATCTTTCTCGAACACGAAGTAGCCATAGCCATCAATGTCACGAACGCCCCAGGCATTGTACTGCATGTGGTTTGATGAAATGGTTTGGTCAATTTGGTACGTGCAAATGAGCATCAAATGACCACTGTCAGCTGAACGAGCGATAAACCACCACCCATCGGCTGGTATGGTTCCAGGTCCTGGAATCATGAAGGCCAGTGCATTTGCGTCTGCTGCAACAATTCAAATTGGATACCAAAAGGACAAAAATAAACAATCATGTTCAGAGTTTGTGTGTAATTAAGATTATTATAATAGTGACACATATCATAGACAGAGAATTGCAATGTCGTGGTCATAATCATACCCCAAGTTAAAAAAAAATAAGCCAATGACTTTCATATTCTAGCAATATATCATGGTTCAAATATCATGTAACAATGAGAGGAAAACAGATATGACAGGGCGTACTCATATTCTACCATAGCACTTACTATAGTTATCATGTCAACTCTAAGCAATAACATGTGTTGTTATAAAAATCTTGGAAATGAGAGTAACATATAGCAATCATGAGGTTATACTCATAATATCTATTCTAACAATCATTAGATACCTATTGTTCTCATATCAACTCTAACAATAACATGTGGTCATAAAAATCTAGGAAATGAGAGCAACATATAGCAATGATGTGGTTATAGACATACTATATATTCTAAATTTGTAATAATGAACAGGCAGTCGTATTCTTAAGGTAAAGATGAGATGAGATAGAACAATTACACGACAATAGATTCCACCAATATAGGCAGCCAATCTGTGCGTCGACCGCATAAACGATGCCATCGTGCACTATAGCATCAGACAGAAGTGTTGGGTGAAGAGGATCGACGATGAGCCATAACCATGTATGGCGACCGGATTCCAGATAGACTAATCCCATGTTGAACATGACAATGAGCTTGTAATCCATGTAGTCTTCTGATGGTGTGGGCACTTCGCAGATTACAACGTTCAGCAAATAGAGGTCGAGCCAAAAGCTTGACATGTCTCGTGCGTAGTAGGCAGGAGTGTCCGACGGGCCGCGAGGCTCGATGGCGGCGGTACCAAAGATGGAAGGGTGATCTCTCGCTGGGTGTAGATATCCACGAGACGCCACGGACTAACGGATTGGTGGATGAGGACGATCCAGTTGGCCTTCATGCCTGCCCAGTAGTGGCCGCGCATGAACGGCAGGTGGATGGGTAGTGGTACCATGTCGAGGGGCACCACGGCAACCTCCGTAGGATCGCCAAGTCGGTGTCTGGGCCACCTGCGAGGATCGGGCATCAGCAAGCAGGGTGTCTTGAAAAGAGTCGGCCGGTTGCAGATGAGTAGACGGTACAAAGACACCGAGCATGCGGCCAGACGGACGGTGCTGAGTAGGTCCATACGATTACAGATCTACTCCAAGAGAACATCGGGGAGGGAATTCCAATCGCGGCTCTGCGTGTCAATCGGTTCTGCCATTGGGGTTTTCGATGCCTGCGAGCCAGCAGGGAAGTGGATTCGGGCGGGTGAGCGAAGAAGCTTCTCCTCGTGTGGCCGAGCAGTGAGCGGGGGGGACATGGTACGCGCGAGCTACCAAGGAAGATAGGGCGGGCGGGAGAGCAGTGGGCGGGGGGAAATGGTGTGCGGCCGACGATGGGGAAGAGAGGAGGAAGAAGAGTGGAAGATGGGAAAGAAAGTGCATTAAATCTCAATTCTACTATTACTACCAGGATATACCGTCCTTCGGAGTGTAAATAGTTACACCGATGACATGTGTGTCTACCACAAGAGGGCCCATATGTCAGTTAATGGAGGACAGAAGCGTGCTCTACTGGCAAACATGATGGCAGTACTGGGTAAGGCTGATTTAGTAACACCAACACACTGGTTCAGCTTATTAATTAAGTGCCCCATCTGCTGCAGCGTGTATTGTCACTTCACTGCGAAGACTAGTTGAATAGTTCTCTCTGACCGAGATGGGGAATAATGGATCGCGAAGACTTCCTTTCTACATTATCCCTATGCCTCTACGCTCACTTCATTCATTTTGCTCCGTACGTAGTCACTTGTTGAAATCTCTAGAAAGACAAATACTCCGTATTTGGGAACATAGGGAGGATTTTACTCCGTATTTGGGAACAGAGGGAGGATTTTACTCCGTATTTGGGAACAGAGGGAGGATTTTACTCCGCATTTGGGAACAGAGGGAGTATCACCATATGGAGGGAACACAGGAAGCTTGAAATATGAACATGTCAATGGGAGGGAGTAAGCCCCATGCATGCAACATGCAACACTCACACATACACATGGACGCACACAACACTCATGCACCCATGCGGCACATAGCACACGACGCAACACACACGCTCAAGTGCTCAACCTACTCCCTACGTCCGTGAAAGACTGTACATTTAGAGATTTACACATTGACCAGGGCATAATTAACGCACAAAAGTAGTAGACTTATGTGTGCATGCGACCATTGAGAGAAGAAGATTAAATGAAGGTCGTTGCATGCTGTAATTAAGGATAGACATGTAGCCTATACCTAGAGCACAAGTTGGTGCATTAGTCAATCAATATTGATTTAGATTAAAGGCTAAATGCATTGGAAGTCTAGATGTACTACACTCTTTGTTTTTTAGCTGATTTCTTTGGTCTGCCAACTGACAGGTGGGACCCAGAAACCAGGTGACAATTTAACCAGTCAACAAAGTGCCACGTCGACTATGTGGCCAATCAGTAGGGTGCAATACGGTGCTCTACGATGAGCTAGTGATCGTATAATCACCGCAAAACTATATATAGTGACCGTAAAGAGCGTATTGTTACATACGTTGACCGCCAGTGTATTTTCCTCGTTTCAAATTAAGCCATATTAACCGGAAAGGATGCAGTATGGACTAGTACTAGTACTGCTTTGATGTGTCCCGTCAACTCGCCGAACAAGGAGAAGCTTGCTTACTACGCCTCTCCCTCGCCCACGCGCGCGGTGGTTCGCAGGACGAGGAGAGGGTTTTGACTACAGCGCCCTCTCACTCGCCCTCGCCCTCGCGGTGGACGTGCAGCAGTTCAATCGGTGTCAGATTGCCAGAAGCATAATGTGTACTGTGGTATCATCATTGTTGGACCTTCCGAAGAGGCGAAGACCCAAGTGCAAGGTTCACACGAGTACGAACTGTTGAACCTCCCGAAGAGGCAAAGAGCCAAGCACAAGGTTTTATAGGAGTTGTCGTCCTAGTAGGAGCGTACTACAACTATAGCGAACGATGCTACTGGAGATGCCGCCACGTCACGTATATCCAAAGCTGTGCCACCTTTTTTTCTTCTCAAAGAGCGTGTTGGAGCCCGTGCAACAACCACACAAGTTGCACGTACACATAACACATTTACTAGTAATAAATTCTAAAGGACAAATGCCAGTATGCCACACAAGTTCATCTCCAATTCATGTGATAAATTTGTGCACGACTAGTCTACATATATTCACAGCGCTACCGTTCACAATTTACCGTACTCCACTTACACGTTATAGATGGGCTACATGTCCTCCTCCAGGTTCCAGTCCCAGGTGTTCTTCATGGATGGCACGATCCATAGCGGTGGGCAACGGGAATAATTGTCGCAGCTTTCTAGTCCAGTTCCACACGATGGAGCTCATCCAAGCTGAAGCGGCATAAATCAGGGATAGCGTGTCCCAGCATGTCTTTCATCCGGCGGTGCGCACTGAAGACACAACCATGCTTCATGAATGGCAGGCCTTCCGTGTCGTGCACGGAAGGTGGCATCCGCTTCACAATGGAGTAGCTGTCCCCAATGAAAAGCGAGTACTCTCCAAGAGTGTTTCTCGGCACCCACGTGGCATCACGGGGGTCGAACTCGGCACCGTTCATCTGGTACACGCGGCATCTCAGATCTGGACACATGGTGACGTACATAGTCAAGGTCCATGCATAATAATGTTGTGCTCAAATATGGCGGTCAGTAATACTGTGCAGCAAATAGTACCACTCCGGTATAGAGGAAGTAAAATAACCGGCTTATTATATATAGCCACTGTTGGCTACATGGATGAGATAGTAAGACATGGAAACACAAAAATGGTGGCAGCTAGTGGGTTCAAGTCTTCAAGGGCCTAGCTAGCTATACGCATCCTCCAAGGTAAAAAGTACTCCTACTAGTACGTAAGTAGAGTACTAGTACAAGAATGAAAGAGAGGCGAGAGGGTTAAAAAATGGAATACCTGGGTAGATGGTGACGGTCCGATTGTGGTAGATTGTGTGACCATGTTACACATCAGTGGTACCATGGGTAACGACTGCTAAGATAGTTGATCCCAATATGCCAAAGTCAGCTACAAGGTTCCAGGTTAGACCGAATCGCGGATGCAAATGCACATCTAGGATCGGCGATCTTATTTTGATCGCGGGATGACTAGTCCCTGCAAGATAATGGAGTACCGTTAGGGATGCAAATGATGGTTTGTGCATTCCGTTTGTAATCTCCCGTACCGTAGGATGGCAACCAGATGAAACAAGTCCCCTGGCTTGTCACCGCAAAGATGCGGCCTAGATGGCGCACGGCGTCTTTGAACGTGTAGGGGTACAAATCTGTCGCCGCCAACATGCGCCAGCCTCTGCCATTACTGCGTCTTGCATTGATGGAAATCCTTATGTCGAACACCGCGATGAGACAGTAATCGTCGTAACCGCATCGCTTTGTCGGCGGGTCCGCAATTGCTATCTTCTTCAATCTCATGTAGGCATCATCATACGTATTCAAGCCCAGCCAGTCCGGAAGGCCGATCCCAATGGTGGAGAAGGGGTCTACCGGAACGGCCGCACTGCTGTGGATGTTGTGCAAAATGATGGTGGTATCTGGCTGGAGGTATGCAAGCCAATCTTTGTTGGCACCGACCCAGACCTATATATAAGATGGTGGGCAGCGGAGAAATTACGGGATGGAAATGGAATAACTAAGTACTACATGATCAAACTCCATTACTGACCTGCTCATCGGATAAAATCCGACTACCTCTCAACGTCGGCAACTCTAGAGGAGTCAACTTGCAACCATGGCCAGGGAGCAGTGGACTGTTCGAAGGATTGTCCCATAGAAGAACCTTCTCCTCGAGGACGCATGGAAGACCAACAAGCATGGCCTTTTCCCAAGCCATTTTAAGCACCGTCTTGAAAAAGTTGGTGCAGGAAGCACCGAGTCTTGCGACGGTGAGGACGTCGGAGCGGCGTGCGATTTCTCCCAGAGGATCGTCGTCCAAGGTGTCCCATTCCCGACGAGGAGGAGAACCGCCTGGCAAATCCATGGGAGCAGTGACAAACTGCCTTCTCTTCGGGGGGAGGGGAACTGGCGAGGAGGAGATAAGAGCGTAGTAACCGCAGGGCCTCGTCCCTTCCAACTGTAGATCGTTCCTTCCAACTGTAGTGAAGGGGTGAGGCTATTATTTACTACTAGTACTAGCATTATGGGACGTTATGGAATTGCATTATACAGTAAATAATAGCACTAGTAAGAAATTTTTGGCACTAGCTAGTAGGTTTTGGCGTGGATTAAGAAATTTTGGGTATGTTTTTGCTATTTTTTGTACACGCCAACTAGTGTCTAAAAACGTCTTACATTATGTGAGGGAGGAGTATGTACTCGTACTGTAGCAGTACTAGTACTACTTTCTCAACTAGTAGTGCGATGTACTATACTTCTAGTATAGTGCACCAGTTTTGAACTCTTGAATCTCTGGGCCAAGGAGCTACAGTTGGAAGTGGAGGGTACTACTGTTCTCTAGAACCATCGCTGTACTATCAATGCAGGGAACGTACACCTGCGTAGTGGCCTAGTGGGTACTCTCGGTGCTCTATTCAGCCGCTCCTCTCACGTAGGTGGCCTACTCAGCCGCTCCTCTCACGCACACACTAGCAGCCTGTTTATCAGCGATGGTTACTGCGGGGGAAGAACATTTGAGTTATTTGATACAGCGAGACTAGGCTTTTCTCTTCCATTTGTGGAGGTGTAATGGATCTCGTCGAACTTTGTTAGTAGTTCCTTCTTTATGAATGAGATGAAGCAAAGCTTTTGCCTCCGTTTCAAAAAAAACACATCAAGAGGAATTTATTTTATAGTAAAGCCGATAATGGAGTGAAGTCCATGCGTGCAACGCCACAAGCTACAGAGTAGTAGTAGAGCACTTTACGTACAGAGCCATATTGCACAGTTCCCAATGCCCCGCCAGGCTTTTCCGGCTCCTCAGGCTTAATTGGGAGGCGCTAGTTTAAATATGCTACTAGCTGATGAGGAAGCTGCAAGCAAGGTGTGGCTAGGGCGAGCACGCGAGCCACGAGATGCTGGGAAGGAAAACCCGTTCACGTGGCTAGGCTATCCAGTGCACCTAGATTGTGGTGCCGCATGTCCGTTTGACTTCAAAACTCAAACTACCCGTGTAAAATATTGGCTCGCAGCAAAGTTACTATTTAAATAAAAGGCCGCCATGCGTTCGGCTGGGATCGAACCCACAAAACGAGGTATACACTCCCGCGACCACTAGTAGTACTCGTTGGAGTACAACGCAACCTAGAATCACCTTTTGTCGCTAGTAGTACATTGTTCCTTACAAGAAACCCCTAATAATGCAAGAAACCACTAATAATGCCAAGAAACTACTAGCACTTGCATACGTGGCAGACTTAAGATAAGACTACCTTATCAACCATTGTACATGCTCTTACCAACCAGCCCTGCCAAGAAACGACTACTCTACAAAGTGCCGTTATAGGCACGTTTCAACCCATGGCCCTGTTTGGATACATTTGTTGTCAATCTAACCCTGCAATCCAAACACCACTTTGGTTAGAGTTAGTTTAGGGTTAGAATCTAACCTCTGACTTAGAGTATCCAGACAGGGCCCATGTCGCCCATTAAGTCAACGCCTTCTATTCGACCGGGCGTTATGACTTGTGGGACCTACATGTCAGTCTGCACAAAAATCCCCGAGTGACCTCCTACCTCCGGCCCGTCCACCTAGTCATGCTCGGCCATGGGACACAGCTACCGCCGCCGGCAGAAGGCGAGGTCAAAACCGTCGGCGGTGTGGAGCCCATCTTGCGGCAACCCGGATGCCAGCTCCGTCCGGCGCTCGCGGCCACTAGCTAGCCAAGATAGCTCTGTCCAGCTGCTTGTCTGCAAGGTTTGCTAGCTAGATTGGCACGGCGGCGCGGCGGCTTGGTCGCGCGCGCCGCGCTAAGGCCAGCCATCTGGCTCGAGCGAAGGCCGGCGCAGCGTCTTGCTCGCTCGTGAGTCACGCTCGGGCCAGCCTGCCAACCCATGCGGAGGCCAGCGCAGCGTCCGGCCCGTTCGGTGGAGCGGCGGCCAACTCGCTCATCACCGGCGCCACCGACGAACACGCATTAGTACTGTTTGAAGTAATGTTCAGGAAAAATAATGATTTGAGGGGGAATAATAGGATAGAAGGTCAGATGTGGGTTCCTCGTGTCAACGGTCAAACAAAATGTGTTGGTTTAAGCTGCCTCATTAGCATGGACGTGTGGGCCAACCCTGTCATAAATGGGTTTAAACTAACCTAATCGGTAGGTAGTAGTTTTTGGCGTGGATTAAGAATTTTTGGGTATGTTTTTGCTATTTTTTGTACAATAGATTCTTCCTAGGGCTGGTTGAAAGTGGTAGTTTTTTGTTAAACACTCTACATATTGTAAGTAGGAGTGAAAGTTAAGCTTTGGAACCCAATAAGCAAGGCTAGTTACATAGTGCATATGTGTACATGATTGAAAGTAAATATCAACCATGAGTGACTAATATCTTGATGGAAAACTCGAAACTATGGGATACTAGGGAAAAATTTGCATGGTTGGAAATACTAGCAATGTTCATGTGTGTTGCAACGAATCATAATTAGAATAATACTTATCCACAAACTTGATACAAAACACTCTAATTTTGATATACATATATCACTAGAGATATATTATGTTTCAATTAGAATATATTCCTTGGGCTGTTTTGGTGAGGCCAGGGAGGGATGTGGTTGGTTTTAAGATACTAATTATGGATTTTTCTGCAAATTGGTAGACAAGTGGGATGTTTGTGAGAAAAGGCAACAACTTACCTCATAGTCGTTAGATGTAGATCTAATGGTCACAAACGACGCATGGCAGACACACCATCATCACTAACTTAGTCTTCTGTAGGAGTACTAGCAATATCCGTGCATTGCACGGAACATCAAGATGCATTTTTTAATAAAAACACTCATTGTGATTGACCCATGCGGGAGTAATCCCATGTGTAAAAACTAATGATATCTCGAGAATTAGGAGATAAGGTGAAGAGGAGTGGGGCATGGTGGTGATTGGTGGTCGGACTGAGCGGAGGCATGGGGATTGACGACGCCGGCAGCGGCCACCAGGCCAGTTTGTTCCAGAGGCTTCCTTTCTTAATTGCTCAACAATGAGGTTGTTGGAGATAAGGATGAACGAGGGAAGGCCTTGTCTGCAAATGTGGAGAGGGGTGCGGGTATCTTTTAGTTTAATTTCCACCAGTCCGATATAGATCGGACGGTCTATATTGCAAGATGGCACGTGTACCATCATCACCAACTCGGTTTTTTATAAGAGAAGAAATATAAGTATGGAGATACAAACGTATTATCGATACTTGTTTCCGTAAACTAGCATCTACATTCTATTCAACGCCTCAGCATGTGAGGCCTTAGCACAATGACTTCTCGACTGTGTAAAACAAACGTTTTCCCGTCGCCGATAAGGAGGGGGTGACGGCGGCGCGTTTTTGGCTTGCTCTGGTCCTAGTAGTCATACTAGGTGGTCTAAGCACGTGTAGATTTATTCTTTTTCACGTCTCGTGTTCGCCGTACTGCCACGACTGTTGATGAATAGACGATAAGTTATTCACGGGGAAACCCTTGTTGAGCGTGTTTGCGAGAGAGAGAGAGAGACAGTGTGCGTGTGTGATATGTCTAGAGATTGAGGCAATGATAATAGATTCTTTGTGTCTATGTGTGTGGAGGATAGAGAGAGACATGTACATGGGGCTTTGTGTTGTGTAAGGTGGAGACACATATACATAATTAGAGAGTGAGTGTGCGAGATACACATGCGGACATGGGGAGAGATGAGGATCCAGATTAATGGGTGTTTGTGCGTGTCTATGTGTGTTTGTGTGCGCGTTTGTGTGCGAGAGGGAGTGTGTGTATGTGGAGTAGAGAGACCACTAATGATGTAAACCTAGTATAAGGGAAGGGGGAATGGTGTGACATGTGTAGTAGCGGGATAGCATGGGTGCGGGCGGGGCGAGGAGACTATTTGGAAGAGACATCGATTGTGTTTGGGAGAGGGGTGTGAGAGCGAGAGAAAGAGAGAGAGAGAGAGCTAGCGATGGAGAGAGAGAGAGCTAGCGACGGAGAGAGAGAGAGAGGAAGAGAGGGGGCGAGAGAGGGGGCGTTTGTGTCCATAAATGGTTTATAGATAGGGAGACAATGTTGATGTTGTTTGAAATTGGCCTATATATGTACGGAGACGCAAGGTAAGCGAGTCATCGTGTGTGTGATAGGGACTTCATGAGAGATCTAGAATAGATGGTGTAGAGAACAATGTGCGAGATCGAGAACGATGATACATTAGGGAGCTATGGAAAGAGTCACGACATATATGTATACAGGGAGGAGCTGGGGCGGGTCCGCATGTGGGAGAGATAGAAAGAGGAGAGTGGTGCACAAGGAGACAAAGTGTGCTTGTTTTGCAGTGGGGGTGGTGTGTGAGGTGAGTGTGCGAGAACCACATAACTAGGGAGATAGACGTTTGGGGGAGACGTTTTGTGTGTATGGGAAAGATGCACTCTACATAGTGCGTGTGCTTGGGAAAGAGAGATGCCGGGAGACCTAGCTAGAGAGTGGGGGAAGAGATATGTGCATGCCCAAGAGACAAAGTGATAGAGACCTATATTCGGGTCCGGACTTTAGAAGAGAGAGGGGTGTTAATGTGCTCGTGTGTTGGTGTTTGGGGGAGAGAACGACTTCTCTGTGTGTGTGGGGGGGGGGGGGGGGGGGTGGGCGACGAGGGGGGTGGCTTCAGATAAAGAGTGAGGTGTCTATATTTGAGGGACTTTAGTGTAATTGAGATCTACATGGTCAATAGTGTGTGCACTCAAGGTTGATCAATTTGTTTCATAGTTTGGACTATGAGATAACGATACTTTTGAACATGTGTGATATACTTTGATGTACCAAAATTACAAACCTAAGATTGGAATTAGAATTCGACTCCATCATTAGCTTTTGTAATTCATTTAAACGGAGTTACATTTTTAAGCCGGGATTTCGTGATTTCAAATTCATATATCAAACCTAGAGATATACACATACGGGCATGTTCAAACTTTATAATCATCCAATTTATTTGTACACATACACATTTTTGATTTTGTCATCATATTTAGGATAAACACATTTGGAATTTCATTTGAATTGGACCATATGATGGTATTTGCTTGCTCAATGATCCATATTTGAATTGAATGGACAATCTAAGTTTCGAGTTGGCGACATTGATTTTCAAAACTTGCACTTTTTTTGCGTGCAAAACGAACAAATTCTCGGCCATGATATCATAGTCGGCCGTACAAGAGCAGAATATAATTTCAGGCGCCAAAAGCTTTCAAACATCCCGCTCACATCGAAATATCTCGCGCCCGAAAGTTTAGCCCTGTGATATTCCTGTTTTACCCCTACCACATGAACGGAAAAGGGCTGCTTTGGTAACTCCATTGTTTTCCCCTCTTTGCCCCCAACATTCTTCCCCAGAGCCCCTCCCCTTCCCCTCCCCTCCCCCCCCCAAACACGGCAAGCTGCCGAATCTAGTCCTCCGCCACAGCGGTGGACCTCACACCCCGACGGATCTACCTTCTGCACCTTGGAACCCCCAACTGCCAACTCACCACTTCACCGGAGCCGCTTCAGCGACTGGCTTGTACACCGCTCCAGATCTCCTTGACCGCCATCATGGTCGACCACACCGGATCTGCTTAAGCGGCGCCCTCGTCCACCACAGTGTAGCCCTTCACTGACTCCCTCGTCTGTCCCTTCGCTGGCCCTTCATACAAGCCCTCATCCTCCGCAACAGATCCACCTCACTGAAAGCACTGTACAACGCGCCCGCCGAAGCCTTCGTCCACTGCACCGGACCCACTCCACGGACACCATATTCAACTCCACCGGCCCTACTTTACCGACGCCGCAGCCTCATCAGGTTATTTTGATCTATACTCCTTCGGGTTTTCTCTTTATTGTGCAACTGTTCACTTACCACAGATGAGCTTTCTTGTATGTCTACAGGCGCCGCAACCGTAGCACCGGAGCCGCTTCAGCGACAGCGACAGCCGGCCCAAACTCAACCACAACACGAGCACCATCGACGATCCTTAGCTATCAAGTATGCCAACGATACTCATACGCCGCCGAGAATCAGGTACTATTATCCAACGACCGGCGCCTACGTTCACTTTCTTAGCATAAGCACCGCACCTTTGAATTTCTTCAGGGCATCATTCAGTTTTTCATGAGACGCGTTATTCTGCTTGCACCTGTAGGGCCATACTTCTGGCAGTGAACATGTTAGCTGTGCTAAATTACATACCAGTGCACATATAGTTAATATGATTTAGTTTTGTCCTAAGTATTAATGTACTTCCTAGATATCACTGCCTACTATTTTACTTCTTGCATGCTATATTTATGATAATGGTGTTGTTCTGATGCCACCTGTTGGTTCCATCAGACTGCTTCATGTTCTCTATGCTTAATTACACATCATCAAACTAGCATGTGGTTCCGCTGGTTTTTGTTTGTTTTACCCTACATTTTCTGATGCTAGCTATTACATCACTGCTACGAGCCTCTGTTCATTACTTTTTTGTGTGTTCTTGATCTTCCCAAGTTGCATGACTAATTTGATGCTTCTATTAATTATGGAGCTGCCAACCCCATCAAGCAAAATATTTAATTTGTTCTTTTGGGGCTGGCACCTCGAACAAGCATAAAAATAGAGGGAAGCAGATATATTGTCGTGTATGCACACACCCTTCTTTCATTAGTTTAGATGAACCATTGATGATCAATTCGAAGCAGTGCATGCGATTAAAATTAATTTTACCTAAATAGAGGGTGCAGAATAAACTACAACAAGTAGATTTGCATCCACGGGATGCTGACGATATCTTCAAAGAACATTGCAACAGCAGCGAGGCTTCACAGCAACATATGGTAAGCCAGTGTGTTTTAGTACATGTGAAATGCAATGTGTGTGGGCTGCTTTCTTGGCTTGTCCCCTCAACCTGTAATCCTATAGAATAACAAATAGTTCAGTTGTCTGCTTTGCTGTATTGCTTGATTTGAATGCTTGTTTGTTACTTGTTACGCTATACCTGAGTTGGCCAATATGTCAGCAGTGCCTGTTGTACTATCATAAAGAAATGCATACCTAGTTCATTTGAGTCCTTAACTTTTCCTCTGAACTTCATCACAAGACTGTCTTCGTAGTTTATATGAGGCCACACTGTTAAGTGCTTTCTCAGATTATTTCAACTGCTTAGATGCCTTGGCAACTTAAATATAGCGGTGGTACACTCCCTTTCAACTAGGGATGTCAACTGGGTCCCGTTTAATCCCGATTAAAGTCCACTAGTGGTATGATAGTTCAAAAGAGTTTTTGTTTTTTGAGGAAAATGAACCAGGGAGCTAGCAAAAACTAACTAGATGGGACTGGCGGATGTCGTTTATTTGCCACTTCCATCCCTAGTTTCATCTTACCATTTTAATTTCTTTTCAGCTGATGCTGCTTTGAACCATTTAAATATAGCTTGCCATGCTCGGCAATAATTCGTATGTTGTTTACCATGTAAGCTTACTGCCTGGATCATGCGATAACTATCTCTTACTTATGTCCAGTGGAAACCTTTCAGGATGCCGTTCACACTAGGACACAATGTACAACCCCAGAATCTATTTGTGGAAGCAGTGCGCCATCCATGTTACCAGATGGTAGCAGTTCAGAGGAAACACCGTCGGAGAGCAGTCTGAGCACATATATTATAGTTCTTGAGGCTCTACTAGAGGCACAAAGAGATGGTGTGGCTGCCATGAATGTGGTAATCTCGATCTTGAAGCTGGAAATTATGCAATTAGCTGCACGCATTATGCAAGCAACCCAAGAACTGAAGGAAGTAAGAATGTTGCATTTGAAGACGGAGGAGGTCCTACTGCTTCTGCTATCTGAAGCCCAGGGTAATCCCAGTTCTTCTTTAGATAGCAGTTGAAATTGTCATTAGATTATTGTACTTGCATGTTGTGTCATGTCTCTGAATGGATTATGTTGTAAGACCCCCTATGCTGTCCATGTGTTGTAATGATCCGAATTTTTTAGGCGAGGTAATCCACAGTACTTGTATGATTGACATAAGGTGAACTATTTTTCGTGTGAGCATATTGTATTGGATGAAATAACTGTTTGACTCAAAGTGTATCCAACCTACTGAATTTGAAGATCACGACATTTCTAAATCATAATCATATATAAAGGTGGAATAAATCTTTGTTGTGGTTTTGAAGAAATAAATAACAAAACGTAGAATTATCTGTGGATATTCGTAATCGAATAAAAATTGGATTTGGATTTAGTTGTCAGGGCCCAGGGCAAACGTGAATGCTAATTCTCCCAAGTTTTGAACGAAGCGGCTAAACACCCACTATCATTTGTGGGCTGCCCGAAGCAAGTGTTTGCGAGATGGAAATTACTGTCTACCCCTGACACTTACATCCTTATCGACCGGATTTACACTGCTGTCGATAGGGGTAGACTAGTAACTTCAATCAGACGTGACACGAGGGCCTCTGAGCCCATTCAGACACGGTGGGCGCCAAACGTGGGTGGTAAAACACATTTGATTCAAGCTCGTCCGAAAGACATGTGTCTCTCCCTCCATTTCCCCATTCATCCATGGTGGGCGGCAAAACAAACTCTCCCCGTCCGAAATCGATGTAGGCTAATATTTTAAATAGGGGCAGATGTGTAACTTCCCTCAGACGTGACACAACCGCCCTACCTGTCAGTCCCGTTCATACACCGTGGGCGCCAATCGTGGGCGGCAAAACACCCTCTCCTCGCCTGAAATCGTTACCAGCAAATATTTGGGAGATGCGAGATTACCGTCCTATCCCCAACCGACGTGATGTCCGAAATTTTAAACGGGGGATAAGTTCGTAACTTTGCCACATTTCAGACAAGCGCGTCCCAAAGTTTGAGATCCCCCCTCCCCCTCCATTTCCCCATTCATACACCGTCGGCGCCACGACAACCTCCCCACTGCGGCCAGCCTCCTCCGTCCGCCACCCCATCCTCCACCTTGCCGGAGCCGCTACCCCTACCCCGTCGTCCACTGCAAGAGATGGACGTCTCTCATCCACGGCGCCGGACCAGGATCCTTTCATCGCATCGTCTCGCTTCATCGGCGCCGTCGTCCACTTTGCCGTTGCCGCTCCTACGACCGCCTCGTCCACGGCAACAGGATTTATCCCCCAACCCGGCCGTCTGCCATCTAAAGTCTTCTTCCCCGCCGCTGATAGCCATCGCACCCGCAGCACCCTCAACGTATCAGCAGGGGCCTACACGGCGTCGCAAGAGAAGTGGTACTCTTCCATATGTGCTTAAGTTATTGATCTCACCCGGAAAATAGATCTTAAATTGTTTACTGTACTTTTCTTGTCCGTACCAAATCATAGTGGCTAGTTGAATGCAAACATTGGTTGCGAAGTAGCTTTTTACGGTTTGCACCTTCAGATCCGCCATGTCACGGTCACTATACTCGTAAAGCTTATGGTCCCCCCCTTTATATTCACTACCATCATCGTAGGTGCTTCACTACTTCGTGTTGTGCTAGCACTGCTCCTCAAGACCTCAACCCATCAAGCGAAACAACATGCCACTCATAATTCCAAAGCTTACGTGTTGAAATACGAATCTGATATGATGCTCATATTACTAAAACAAAGAACGTTTAATTGGTCACCTAATGTTCCTATATTCATTTCGAAAAGCATGTGTGCCACCCACTGGTCCAGCTAGGTCCACTTTCCTGATTTTACTCTTGATGCTTAGGGTTTTCCCCTTTTATCTACTCTACTATGATCTGTGTAGGTGTTTTCTGTCATACTAGCATTACTCCACCCTTCAAGCTAAACAACACAACACTCAAAATTCCAAAGCTTAGTTGTTCAAATATTATTGTGATATGATACTGATATTAGTTAACAGACACATTTAATTGGTTAGCTAAAGGTCCCACTTGAGTTTCCAAATGCATGTCGCGACATATAGAGAGACAGCAGAATTGCATTTCTTTGTCACTTGTTGACTGTACTTTCTTGTCCATACCAAATCGTAGTTGTTATTTCAAAGCAAATATCAGTTGCTAACTACCCTTTGCGCGGTTTGCAGCTTCAGATCTGCCATCCCACTGCCACGGTCAACACTTTACTCATCATGCTTACGGTTTCCCCATTTTATGATGACCACGATTAGCCTACGTGGTTTGTGTCGTAATAGCACTGCTCCACCCATCGAGCTAAACAAGCTTAGTTGTACAAATTCAAATTTGATATTATGCTGATATTAGTAAAACTGAGAGATGTTTAATTGGTCAGCTAAATGTTCCTACTTTAGTTTCGAAATGCATGTGAGCCACATATGGAGAGACCAGAAGGAATAGTATTTCTCTGTGCGCTCTGGTTCATCATAGGTGGCCAACCGACATTGTATAGAAAGACTTGTAATATCTTCAATCTGCTTGCTCTTCTGCTCTTCTTTAAGATGATCCTCTTCTCTTGCGGTCGACTGGTCAGGTCGAGTTATTCTCCCTTAGTATATTTTGAATCTGTCAGGTCAGGTCGACTTGTTCTACTTAACTATATGTTGAAGCTGTCATCTGCGAAGTATCATCACTTCTGGAGCTCTCATATTTTGAGTAGTAGGCCACATTATATTAATGCCAACACCAAATTACAGCATGCATGGCACCTCTTAGAAGAATTGCAGAGATAGGACAAAGGGGTTTACAGGGAGGAAGTATTGGATTAGAATCACTTATGCATTACAAAGATAATCTCACTTGTTTTTATGTTTTCATGCATGTCAGGTATTGAACTTTATCAAAATGAATATGCGAATGGGCGCACGAGAGGAATATTGCGGAACAATCCACTGGCTAACAAACTTGGCATGGTGGAGGATGGCCTATCTTATTCACCCATCAAGGTGCATGCTCTAACTTGGCAAGGTTGTATTGGTCGCACATATTTTGCATCTGACCTCTTGCATTACTTCTACTTTGTTACACCATCTGCTTAGTTTAAGCATCATATATGAGTATATGCCATACCTATCCATTTTCTGTACCTATTCCATGTGTCGTCATACTATGTTTTTCCAGTCAAATGTTGTTCTTTCGTAATAGATGTCCAAAAGGAAAAGGGTGATTGCAGATCCTCAAGGAGTACAAACTAGGTATTTGGAAAAGGTAGTGATACCTGTTAAATCAGATAGATCAGCAGCCACAGAAAACACAGGCCCAACTGTAACAGACTTTACCCCTACTCCAGTGGCCAAACCCCTATTAGAACTGCTGACAGCCCAGCGTCAGGTACTGCCTATGATATCAATTCAAAATTTGAACTCCTAAATTTCTGCATGTGCCTTACCTTCTCTTGTATGAAAACTAATTTCAGATGAATCTCCCTGCTCAAAGGATCATAGGATCTCACGACAATGCTGGGCTCTGCATTGCTCTTGTCAGTACCTCTTGCCCTTTGTCAGCATACTTACACTCATTGCTGTTTCATTATGTAGCATCACTGTAAATGTTCGCTTCTTTATCCCCCCTTTGCTTGAAATTATAAGATCTATATTTACTCTTAGATAAATGTAGAATTAACACAATGGTTATGAAGTTTTGGATTGCTCATGTAAGTACCTGTTGTCATGTACTCCCTCTGTATCGAATTAATTGTTGATCAATTGGATGTATTTAGAACTTAATAGTGCTAGATACATCCATTTGAGCGACAACTAATGACGGACGGTGGTGGTATTACTGTACATGCATCGCGAGATAGTTGATTGTCTAGCATTACTCTGCATCTTATCTGCCCTGCCCTCCACTTTCTCCAAATTATCATATCTACATTTACTCTTACCAAAATGTTGAATAAAGCCAATGCCACTGCACACGTTGATGTCTGCATTCCTCTTGTCAGTACCTTTTGCCTTGTAACGATGTACTTAATTAATTGCGATTTGATTATGTATCATCAGTCTGCACCCGAGCTTCATTATACTCTATTTCTTCCAATATTATTTGATCTATATTTACTCTTTGCAAAATGTAGAATAATGGCAACGCTTATAAAGAATTTTCTTTGGGGAATTTACTGAATTATCTTTCCATCAACATGGAGAAGGGCTTTATCGAGCCCGTGTTAACATGTAATGTAAGTTCATCCTTCTCAAGCCTTCAAACTTTCTTCTAGTATAGATTTGGATAGGCATCATTTCCTCCACTGCTGTTTACATCTGATTGGATGTTTGCAACAACTACCAGTTTTAAATTGTAGTTGTAAAAACATGTTCCTTATGCAGAACAGATCCATTTATTTGTTTAGATAATTGTGAAACATGTTACGTGTCTCCTTGTTTCTCTTTCAGAGTCGTATCTCTTATGCCAGGCAGAACTTTAGGAAAGATAGTGAGCCAAACCATCTTGAGGACAGCGAGATGACCCCAAGGTCCTGTCTTGATGAAGACAGTGAGTTGAAGCTACTCACCAGCAGGTGTGAGACAACCTCTGTGCAGTCGCTGCCTCAATCAGTTCGACTTCTTCAGTCTCAACTTAAAGCGGAAAGGCTTGCTTCAGCTCAGCTCCAACTTGAAGTCAAATATACAATGAAGATGTCAGGGGACTGCCGTGCGCACTATGGTGCCATACAGCTAGGGATGAAGCATCTATTGTTGACACAACTGAGGTCTCATCAGCTTGTTCGGCTTCTTGCGGGGCCCGAGCTTGCCAGCTCTAGTGCCTTCTGAAGTGCTCTCAGTTTTGTATATTCTTTTGTCGGCGCGTTTATATGCACTGGTGGCGACCTTTGATGCCCATTGTATGTAATCCGCGGTCATGTTGCGCTTTATTATCACCGGTAGCGAACTTTGATTCCCAGTGGATGTAATATGCCGTAATTTCTTTGTTGTATAGTCTAGGTTTATTCTTTGGTCGGTATGCTGTAATTTAGGCCGGAAGGTTCAGTGGATCTCACTGTTGTCGGTCTTCATGCCGGCCCGTTACTCATATGGGCCAAAACGTGGGCCTATAATCATCTTGGGCCATTAGCAGGTCTAAACCTATAGTAGTTTCCCGCCTTTAACAGACCATGGGCTACATATTTACTGTAGTGACACTGGGCTTCCTACGGGCCGTAGAAACAATGGGCCTTCTACGGGCCGTAGAAACAATGGGCCATCTACGGGACGTATCATCAATGGGCCTTAGATGGGCCGTATGATCGATTGGCCAAACATGGGCCAAAAACAGACCGCATTATGGCCGTAAACGGGCTAGAGTTGGAGTCGTCCGTTCATGGGCCGACCATAACGGGCCGTCATTAATAGGCCGTATTTGATGACGCTATGAAAACGGCCCAACGTATTAACGGGCCACAAACGGGCCGACTGTAACCACGGGCTGAATTTGGCCCACAAGCAGAAAATGGCAGTAACAGGCCATAAGTACCCGAATGCTGGAAATGAGCCCAAGAATAAATGGGCGCTGAGAAGGCCGAAAGATAACATGGGCTGGAAACGGCCCAACGGAATAATGGGTCGTTAATGGGTATAAAGTGATACACTGTTCATTACGGGCCAGTTTAACCACGGGCCGTTAATGGGCCGAGGGTTACAATGGACCTCATATGGGCCGAAAGACGTCATGGGCCATACATGAGCTGGAAGTTAAAACGGGCTGGAATTACATTGGACGGCCCAGATGACGCTACTAGGCCTAATTCGGATAGGCCGTAAATGGCCCTGGGTTAGCGGACTACAAATGGGCTATATGCGAACAGGTCGTTAACAGGATTGCCGTGGGCTGGCCTGCCACCTTTTGACCAAGTCAAACGGGCCGGCCTTTTCACAGGAGTGAGCCTCTGTTGGGCCGTGCCACGTGTCGATGTATCATACGCGCTTTGGGTCCAATGAGTGGATGACATCTGTCCCAATGGTTAGCCGACACGTGTTTCCTCCAGCCAATGATGATTTTACACGTGGAAAATCCCCATTGGTCGGGGCTGCTAACGGGTTATCGGATCCAAAACCAGACCCGATAGCTTAATGGCGTTCCGTTACGGTGGATGCCACGTGTCGGTCACCCTTGACGAAAGCACTTCTGTGACGCGCATTTATCGTCATGGAAGTGGACACTTCCGTGATGATAATTTTGGTAATGTCATGGAACACTTCTACGACAGCACAGGTATGACTATCTTGATTCTGTCATAAATTTGTCATGGATGTACATGCATGACAGAAAACGTGACCTACTGTGACAAACACGTATCATCACGGAAGTGTATTTTTTTGTAGTGAATGCCCTACCACTGTAGAAGATATAGAGAAAATGAAAGTCATTCCCTATGCCTTAACCATAGGTTCTATCATGTATGCAATGTTGTGTACCAGACCTGATGTGTGCCTTGCTATAAGTTTAGCAGGGAGGTACCAAAGTAATCCAGGAGTGGATCACTGGACAGCGGTCAAGAACATCCTGAAGCACCTGAAAAGGACTAAGGATATGTTTCTTGTTTATGGAGGTGACAAAGAGCTTGTCGTAAATGGTTACGTCGATGCTAGCTTTGACACTGATCCGGATGACTCTAAGTCGCTGACCGGATACATATTTATATTGAATGGCGGAGCTGTCAGTTGGTGCAGTTCCAAGCAAAGCGTCGTGGCGGGATCTACGTTTGAAGAGGAGTACATAGCTGCTTCGGAAGCAGCAAATGAAGGAGTCTGGATGAAGGAGTTCATATCCGATCTAGGTGTAATACCTAGTGCATCGGGTCCAATGAAAATCTTTTGTGGCAATACTGGAGCAATAGCCTTAGCGAAGGAATCTAGATTTCACAAGAGAACCAAACACATCAAGAGACGCTTCAACTCCATCCGTGATCAAGTCAAGGAGGGAGACATAGAGATTTGCAAAATACATACGGATCTGAATGTTGTAGACCCGTTGACTAAGCCTCTTCCACGAGCAAAACATGATCAGCACCAAGACTCCATGGGTGTTAGAATCATTACAATGTAATCTAGATTATTGACTCTAGTGCAAGTGGGAGACTGAAGGAAATAAGCCCTTAGGCAATAATAAAGTTGTAATTTATATTTCCTTATATCATGATAAATGTTTATTATTCATGCTAGAATTGTATTAATCGGAAACTTGATACATGTGTGAATACATAGACAAAACATAGTGTCCCTAGTATGCCTCTACTAGACTAGCTCGTTAATCAAAGATGGTTAAGTTTCCTGACCATAGGCATGTGTTGTCATTTGATGAACAGGATCACATCATTAGGATAATAATGTGATGGACAAGACCCATCCGTTAGCTTAGCATAATTATCGCTAAGTTTTATTCCTATTGCTTTCTTCATGACTTATACATATTCCTTTAACTATGAGATTATGCAACTCCCCAATACCGGAGGAACACCTTATGTGCTATCAAACATCACAATGTCACTGGGTGATTATAAAGATGCTCTACAGGTCTCTCCAAAGGTGTTTGTTGGGTTGGCATAGATGGAGATTAGGATTTGTCACTCCGAGTATCGGAGAGGTATCTCTAGGCCCTCTCAGTAATGCACATCATGATAAGACTTGCAAGCAATGTAACTAATGAGTTAGTTGAGGGATGATGCATTATGGAACGAGTAAAGAGCCTTGTCGATAACGAGATTGAACTAGGTATGAAGATACCGACGATCGAATCTCGGGCAAGTAACATACCGATGACAAAGGGAATGACGTATGTTGTCATTGCGGTTTGACCGATAAAGATCTTCATAGAATATGTAGGAAACAATATGAGCATCCAGGTTCCGCTGTTGGTTATTGGCCGGAGATGTGTCTCGGTCATGTCTACATAGTTCTCGAACCCGTAGGGTCCGCACGCTTAACGTTCGATGACGATTTGTATTATGAGTTATGTGTTTTGGTGACCGAACATTGTTCGGAGTCCCGGATGAGATCACGGACATGATGAGGAGTCTCGAAATGGTCGAGAGGTAAAGATTGATATATTGGACGATAGTATTCGGACACCGGAATGGTTCCGGAGTGTTCCGGGTACTTATCGGAGTACCGGGGGGTTACCGGAACCCCCCGGAGGATGTAATGGGCCACATGGGCCATAGGGGAGAGGCAAGGCAGCCCACAAGGGGGTGGCCCCCCATGGGGAGTCCGAATTGGACAAGGGGAGGGGGCGCGTCCCCCCTTTCCTTCTCCCTCTCCCTCTCCTTCCCCCTTTCCCCCTCCGATAGAAGGGGGGGAATAGGACTAGGAGTCCAAGCGGGTTTCCCCCCACTTGGCGCGCCCCCTAGGTCGGCCTCCTCCCCTCTCCTCCTTTATATACGGGGGCAGGGGCACCGCGAAGAACATCAATTGTTTCTTAGCCATGTGCGGTGCCCCCCTCCACCGTTTACTCCTCTGGTCATATTGTCGTAGTGCTTAGGCGAAGCCCTGCGCGGATCACTTCACCATCACCGTCATCACGTCGTCGTGCTGACGAAACTCTCCCTCAACACTTTGCTGGATCAAGAGTTCGAGGGACGTCATCGAGCTGAACGTGTGCTGAACTCGGAGGTGCCGTACGTTCGGTACTTGATCGGTTGGATCGTGAAGACGTTCGACTACATCAACCGCGTTAAACTAACGCTTCCGCTTTCGGTCTACTAGGGTACGTAGACACACTCTCCCCTCTCGTTGCTATGCATCTCCTAGATAGATCTTGCGGGAGCGTAGGAAATTTTTTGAAATTGCATGTTACGTTCCCCAACAGCTACTACGGTGTGGTTGTGTCCACAGCTACTACGGTGTGGTTGTGTCCATTTGAGATCGTTTTGTTATAAATACTTGTCTCAGGGAACTCAACATGCGACATTTTCTAGATGTTTGGAGTTGAGAAAGTTGTTTTAGAATTTATACACAAGATCGTATGTAGAAGATTTTGTGTTGCCCCATGTTGGACCATGTATACATGGATGTATGTTGTACAAATCTTGGAGGTGAGGTGGTACATGAATTAATCCAACGAAGCTTAAACCGATGAAGTACATGATGACATGAGATTTACCTAGGTTTCAAGCACCCAAGGTGGGTAATAACCCTAATTCATGACTTTATCGATTTTCTTATTATCTCAAAATAGATAGCAGCATTGTTTGGAAGATAAATGAGCTAATAGTTAATCGACTAGAGCTTTTGAATTGATCCATGGATTCTCCTGTGGTGGATGACCTCAAATAGGTTGTAGAACTTGAACTGCTTGATTCCTGGACTTGGCATCTGGGCCCCAGCGTAAACATCATGCCTTCCAAATCAGACTGAATTCGAGTCAGATTCACAATCTTCCATGACTAAGTAAAGCAAATCTCCTTAGCTCAGACGACCATGTACTCCTTTCCGTATTATTCCGAATTGGCTCCTTCTTCCTTATCATATGCTCAACGAGATATCATGTTATGTAATGCCTTTGTCCTTATACATAAATACATCTTTCGTATCTCTTCCTATCTCATAAAAATGCAGTGTACCACCACAATTGTGAGTCATGGATTCACCCCCCCCCCCACCCCCCCAAAGAGTGAAATATTTGTGCATGAGGTGGCTGGACAATAATCATATGGCTTGATTTGAGCTCGATCTTGGTCATTAGCTCTCAGGGTCACCATGGCATGTGGATATTGATAGAATAATAGCGGTGCATCTCTCGGAAGATCTGTGTTATGATGGTGTGTCTAGAATGTCACTACATGTTGTGGCTGAAAACTAGCCACCTTTCTTTCACTTGTCAGACTGGCAATGGCGTAGTTGCACCGCCTCTTTGTTGAAATTGTTTTCTTTGCTATGATCTTCTAGCCTTGATTGGTCGGACTCGATATCTAGGATGAAAGTCTTTACCTTAACATTCATAGGCTTGACCAGGCAATGTCGGTGCGTGTTCCTACTTCCTTCTTCAAATTTTGTCATGGAAGAAAATTATGAGGTTACAATGCTAGTTGATTGTTTCTCATCTTGTCATGGTTTCGTCATTGCTATATACTTCTTGGACTCTACTTGTAATTTTAAGCACCGACTTGCATCTTATTTAGTTAATTTATGGTTACGTGCATTTGCGAATGCCGGGCAGGAGGCGCAGAAAAAAAGGTTTTGACCCTCCTTTTTTTAGAAGAAAGCAACCGGTTACACATATTTAAAGCAGCAAATCATTAAATCGACCGTGGACGGTGGCGGCGATGGCGAGGGTGAACGCGTGGGAGCTGAAATTTCCCTCCCGCCAATGGTTTTCTGGTATAGAGGGCGCTATAAAATTTTCCTCCAAACCTCCATATTTAGAGGACGGTGCAGTTTTTTAGGGGTGCTGTAAAAAAAATTACAGTACAGGCGGTTTTGCGGGATATGGTCTGGACCTTTTTTCGAGGCGTTTTAGGGGTATCTGCTAGAGTTGCTCTTATATGCACGACATGCTGACATCCAAAATATAGGAGTGCCCAAATCGAAGAGTTCACACGACTGAATGGAAGCTATCAATAAATAAGTTCGATCAAGATTTAAATTTATTTTTTGGAATTTGGGAGCACCCACTCCTCAAATGCTCCCATGCCACCATCTCTCAAAAATACATTTTAATGTTTCAAAAAGTTCCGAAAACATTTGTTTAGTGTTCACAAGACTTGTCTCAACAATCCCTAAAAATTTCAAATCCAAATTCAAAATATACGTGGAGAAACAAAAAGAAAATTCAGGAGGTGAATAGTGTCTTTTTTGCTTTTGTCTTTTTGTGACACTATTCACTGTGGTTTGTCATTTCATTTCTCCTTACGTATTTTGAATTTGGATTTGAATTTTTTGGGATTGTAGGCCCATGTCTTGTGAACATTCATAACGTTCTTCGGGAACTTTTGAAATATTTAAATGTATTTTTGGAAGTTGGGAGCATTGAAGGAGTGGGGGAACCGGATATTTTCCAAAAGATTTTCAATGACTTTTCAAAACAAAAAACTGAGTGACCATATACCGACGACACGCCTACTCCCTGTATTATATTTCGCCTTAGTGTGTGCTGGGCACAAGCTAAAGGCCTGGTGGGCCGTGACATGATTATGACCATGACCACACGCACGATCTGGACAAACTTCCCTTGGGAAATCCCCGATCTAGGCCAGCAGAATGGACAAGGTGGTGAGCAATCGCACGGTGGTCGACGACATGCCTCCTGCATAGCATTCGGTACACAAAATTATTTCAGTTTCTTAGTGTTAGTGCGTGCCATCACGGGATCAAACTGTTTCATGACTTTATTGGAGTAGTATTCGTATATTTTGGGGTGTGCAGCACATCCCAGGGCTCAGGCATCACACATATTCAAACAAATCTCCCTAGTGCATGTGGATGGATTAGTGTTGCAGTATGATGTATGAGACTATGAATTAATGTTATTAGTGAAACTTGGTACCATATTTTATGGAGTGACGGCATGCCTATACATCATTGAGAATTGTTTTTTTATCAAAGGTCATGCCAGAATTCTGTGTGCAAGAATTCCAGCGATGTTGCGAGCTTCACAAGCTAGTCAGAGGGATTGAGCTCGGCTAGTTCGCCGTCCAAGCCATGACCCGGGCCTCGAGCCTCGAGCTTTCTATCCACCCCTGGCACGGCATGATTCATGGTGCAGGCGAGTGGTAGGAATTTAATCAATCATCTATCATGCCTGGGGCTGTCTCACTTAACAATGTTATGATTATCTGTATGGTTTTGCTAGCAATTTTGATGGTGGATGCAGATGGGAATGCGCCGCACGATTTTGTCATTTTCCCGCGTGTACCGTTCTGGTTTTCGGATCTGAATGCAAACGTTACTTTGATGAGTGACTGTGTACATTGGGGGTGTCGACATTGTTGGCTCACTTGATCTTAACTGTCAATTCAACTTTCGTTTAGATGATAGAGGAAAGAATCTTCTGCAGCCTGTGCACCTCCGGATGCACGAACATGCAAATTGAACAGAGAAATATTATAAATTAAATAAGTGGTTGAAACACAGCAAGTTTAGTTGCTAGACTATGAGAAATAAATCTAGTCCGAGCAGCTGATAAAGCGCTCAAGTGGTTGTGCGATCATGCCGACTAATACATGGCAGACTGTTAGTGTATATATAAATGTTTTGATTGGTCGCACACAACTTGCTGAAACATATCGAGGGTGTGCACACAATGACACATAAACAGGACATGCATCCCGGTGCAGATAGTAGTAGAACACATGGTCTATGGCATGCACGAACCAACAATCAAAATGTCAACTGGTTAATTAATCATTGTGCGATCCTGCCGTTGATCTGAAAAAATAGCACACGGCCCATCACAAAAATACGAAGCTGATCTAGACATTTATTTTCGAGGGATTTGCTAGCTCCACGATTTATTCCACGAAATGAGATGCTTGCACGTCTGAAACCCATTCAGCTATCGCACAAGCATGATGAGTTTAGATGTAATTTATATCTTAATGACAAATGTTCCGTCGACTCACTTTATTCAGCCCACACCCCACGCCGATAAACCTATGGATAATTAAAAGGTTATGGATGAAAATGCCTTTAGTAGTGAACATTTTCCATTGGTTTTCAAACCTGATCGTGATCTTCATGAGACAAACTCGCATGTAAGAGCTAGCATGAGTAAATCTTGTGTCTTTGGCCATAATTAACCATGAGTCAACTAAACACCTTTTTTGTGTAAGTTGGCTCACTGTGTCTGACCCATAATTCGGCTAGCTTTAAACATCCGCCCCTCGTAGTGTTTGTAACATGTTTGACAACTGGGATGGTTGAGGGATATTGATATGAAGTTTACATCCTGGATATATCCTTTGTAAAAAAATCAAGAAAATACGAGAATTTTTTCTACCAGTAATAGGTCTTTGTTGCTAGGAGCTAGAAAATACCCTGATACACCTAGGTGTAGATGGACCTGATAAAAAAAATCTGAGAATTAGCAATTCCGGAAAAAGTCAAAAATCTTTGAAACTATTTTCTAATAAATTTGACCAATTGGCGTACTCGTTTAGAAACTTCGACAAAGAAAAACTCCCATAAAAAATCTAAGGAAAAAAAACAAAATTCCAGGACAATAGAGTGAATAGTAACACATTTTTTCCCTGCAAAAAAGAAGTAGTGTTTTTTTTCGTCAACAACACCACGAAAGTCTTTCCTACGCAAAAAAAGTACGCGAGTGTAATGCTTGAGCAAATGTGTTGTAAAAAAAATCATGATTTTCGACCATTTTTGTAATTACAATTTTTTTAAAGGGTGCACCTACCCCAGGTTCCACTCGTTCCCCTCCCTAGGGGCTCTCTATATAAGAATGGTTCAGGTGGCCGTGTAGAGCACACGCCCGTCACGACAGTCCGACAAACCAGAAGCCCTGCAACCGTGTAGAGCTAGCCAGCCCTTTCACTACCTGCAGCAATCAAGACAATGGACAGTGTTGGTGAGGGACGGGAGCAGCCGATGTTGGAGGAGATCAGCAGCCACAAGGAGCATCACTTCACGGCCGGAGAGGTGGTGCGGGACGTCATCATGGGCGTGTCCGACGGCCTTACCGTGCCCTTCGCCCTCGCCGCGGGGCTCTCAGGTGCGAGCGCTCCATCCTCGCTCGTCCTCACCGCCGGCCTTGCCGAGGTCGCAGCAGGGGCCATCTCCATGGGACTCGGGGGGTAATCACTGGTTCTTTTACACCATAACATATCATCCACATACACTGCTAGTTTGCAGGCTAGCCTAGTTAGTTACTTCTCGCTGATGAGTGACGACGCAAAAATTTTATATCGTATCTTTAGGAGAAAAGAACATTCATATTTCACCAGTACACAGTAGCTGAATATACAGAACACATCATTATTGAAACGCTTAGCTTGATCGTAGCTCTTAACCATAATGTGCATATAAGAGAAATATTGAGACACGCCCACTATATGATCCATTAATTCTGTGTGATCTAATGATTCAAATATATCTACGATTCTACTAGTAACCGCGTGTCGTTATTATTGAAGTAAGCTATTGAAATCATATACATAGCAAGATGTGTAGATTGCATGTGGTTATTATTGACATTGCAGATCATGCAAAAAAGGAAGAAAAAAATGTAATAGTTTTTTGATGATTATACGTATTGATTAATATAAGCCTAGTTGAAGATATTGGTTAGATATATACTCATATTTTACTTTTCATATTAGAAAAGTTACACATATAACAAACAGGAGTTAAGAGGGATCGTTTTGGCTTAGGGAGCTGCTGATCCTAAATAATGCTCGTGCATAAATTGGCTACATGTGCCTCATCAGTTTTCTAATATGAAATGTCATCACATTAAACTGAAAAAGATTAATACATTGGAGAAAGTACTAATGTTTTATTCTCTACTAGCTAATAACTCTAGTGTATAGTTGTATTTGACCATATGTCCTTGCATTGTCAATATTTTAGATGGATATGCTATGTCCACTATGCAGTATTAAATACATATCATATACCGAAAAAGGCTATTCGCCCCGCTTTATAGATAAAGCAACGACTGCAAACATACAATTACATATCATATATACAGTTTAAAAGCCACACATGCATTTTCTCCCACTCTCAATGTTACGCATTAATATCTGGCGCACACTTTCCTGGTGCAGAAATTGGTAGTTGTAGGTTATGAAAAAATAATGCTATATGTACCATGATGGTTCTCTTATCCCATTTTAGCGTCATTTTTATTTCTTATCTTTGTTATAATTTGGCCTTGTGTATTGTTGGTTCTTAGACCAGGGTTAATAAATTAAGCTTCCATTTTCTAAAAGAATTTCAGTTTGAGGCTTTTGTTGTGGGAGCGGGGGTGGGGGTGAATATAATAGGGAATGATCAATCATTTATCTTGCTGCAACCATTTATGATCCACTGGCTTGGGAGGAGAGGTGGCAAGTACAATTACTTCCTTGCAAATTTATCCCAATTTCTAATATATGTGCTACGCCATATAAATTGATAAGTTCGTAAGTTTGGATATCCCTATTCGGAGATATAAATATAATTATTGCATACACATGGTATTAAGGTAATGATCTTTAAGAATGTAAAATGTATGTGTTGTGATGTATACAACAGAAGAAATTCAAAAACCGCACAGGATAGCTTACTCAACCGGGTGTAAATTTACGAAATGTTAATTTTTCTGAAAAACACAAAAACATGCAAATGTCCAAGTCATTTGATGTACTTCTAAAATCTCTGAGAAATAATTGGTTTGCACCTTTTATAAAATTCACATCTTTAGTGCTAGACCATTTTCATGTTTTTAGAGCACGGAAATTATACGCGCGGGGGGGGGGGGGGGGGCATCATCTTCGTGCGTAACTTTTAATCATGCATGATGCACGAACATTTATATGTCTAATTATGTTTGAATCGTTTTGACACACCTGGAATATTATAATGTTCATCCTGGGGGAAGCGGGCATGCTACCATATCGCCTCGCATATATATGGGTGTCTTTTATCATTGAGTGGTTAAAACTAAATATATTATTTTCCCATTATTAGGGGTAAGTGGAGAGCATCTGGTAATGAATCTAGTTCACTTGGATGAGAGAGTTGATGTACAATTTCATGGTTTGGTTCACGTCTTGAATGATCATAATTTAGATTCGTACATATATGTATATTGTCGGGTTTTCCACTACATTTTTCCTTGAAGAAGATAGTTGGAGAGCATCTTGAACAATATGCACGTTCAAGATTATTGGTTTGGCTTAACCTCTCATCATCTATTTGCATCTCTCGGATACATTGTCGTATAGGTACCTGGCGGCTAAGAGCGAAGCAGACCATTATGAGCGGGAGTTAAGAAGGGAGCAAGAGGAGATTATCGCGGTCCCTGAAATTGGTAAATTGAGCATGTCTTTCGTGACCAAAAAGATTGGACATGTTTTTTTCTTTCTAGATCAGTTAGTTCGTCAAAAAAGTGCATGAACCTACATATGTACATATTTATATGCGCGTTACGGAATTCAAACTGTTGGGTTCAGATTTTCCTCATTACAATTATGAACTGTATGTCCAGAGGCTGCTGAGATCGGAGAGATCATGTCGCAGTATGGGCTCGAACCCCATGAGTATGGCCCTGTGGTGATGGGCTTGCGTAGGAAACCGCAAGCCTGGCTCGAGTTCATGATGAGGTACGTCGTCTTTATTGACAGGACATGCTTGATGAGATGCGTCTAATTTCACTTTAAATAAATTGTGTTAAGTTGCTTATAATTATTTAATTCAGGTTTGAATTGGGCCTCGAGAAGCCAGACCCTAGAAGAGCCCTGCAGAGCGCTCTCACGATAGCGCTCTCCTATGTTGTCGGCGGGCTGGTCCCACTCATGCCCTACATGCTCCTTCCCACTGCTCACGACGCAATGCTCACATCGGTCGTGGTCACGCTTGCCGCGCTCTTCTTTTTTGGCTATGTCAAAGGCCGCTTCACTGGAAGCCGCCCACTCTTCAGTGCTCTCCAGACTACTTTTATCGGTGCCGTTGCTTCTGCTGCAGCATACGGAATCGCCAAAGTTGTGCAAGTTTGAAGATGTTTAGAATTCTCTCTCATCCAAAGTTTCACTAGCATGGAGCGAATGAATTCACAAAGAAGAATGAGATAGGGAGTATTTCATTTATATTACGTTCATATTTTTTTCCTTTTCTTTGTGTGGATGTGTTTGTTTGCTTTTGAACTGTCATGGGTATGGGTGTCACTTTCGTCCAGCAGTGAATAAGTCAAGGTGAAGAAAGATGGCAGAAGAGGAAGACTGTTATATGGTGGCTTGCGTAAATTAATCTACCGCCCACCTCCGTCTTGAGTATTTGTACTGTAGTTTCCTTCCGCTGGAAGGAATTGTGGTATGTTTATCTGAGCTAAATTTAAGATATACTTCATTTGTCATATAACATTTATACAATACTTATCATTTTATGAGTACAAAAGTGAATCACTTGGAGGTGGGTAAATTTAAATTTTAAATCACATATTTTCTGTAGCATTGTACGTTAAGATGAGGCCATCGTTGGTATGTTCCCTTCGATTGAGCTAGTGGGATTGAACTACTAATGTGCTCCGTGCGAGGCTAAATAAAAAAAAACCATTGGCAGGATGGTCCCCATTTGTTTCTGAGGCTAGGTTTACTAGTACATATTACTGTATTATCTTGTTAGCGTGTCACGGTAGACACTTGTTGGGCTTGATCTCGACATTCATTTGTTCAATGGAACGTGGACTTGTGGAAGGAGCACCATCTTGCCGCGTGCTCTGGTGTCTCCTATTCATCTTGAGATGATCGTGGACTTGGCGGGGTAGGTTATGGACAGCCACGACCTTCCGATCCACGGTGCATGTTAAGTAACAACCTTGAATTGTTTTCATACAGATCCTTAGTCAAGGAGGCACATTGTGTCTCAGCGATCCACGTGTCGCCTTTGCTCATGTCGTTTTCTTCTCCTTAGGTGTACACTTACATGATGTAGTATAGTCCTTTGGTTGTCTTTGGGAGATAACAATTTCAGGGTCGGGTTCACTTCTTGGGGTGTAAGGCTTGCATGAAGGCATTAATCACCTTCATGCTTGGGGTACCAAAAATTTACTTTTTTATGAAATTTCATACTCCCATATAATATATCAGTGGGTGAACAACACATTTGACAGTCAATGTTGCATTAACTTTCCTTAGAACTTTGCACTGGAGACTTCTTGAAGATGGTATCACAACACTGCCGAGTTTTTAATTGGGTTAAAAAACCAGGCAGAACGGAGAAACCGGCCATGTTCCAAGTAAGGGTGAGGCCACCAAATCCAGTTTATTGTGGATACCTATTGTGTGTGCGAGGTAACTTTGTCAATGAGAAAACTCAGAGAACTGCCTCTCATGCAATCTATGAAGAAAATCGAGTGCCTCCAGAGGAAGGCACCGTCCTCCCGCTACCTGCCCCCTCCTTTCTCTCGATAGAAAAACAACAAATACGACCTACCAAAACCACCCAGTGATGTATTTCAAGTTTTCAAAGGTTTTGTGAAGGTTTAGTGTGGTTAGTTTCTACTGTTGTATGAAGGGATTTTTTTTCTCATTTTCTCCTTACATTGCATTGCATGAAAGAGAGGGCTTTCTGCTTAGGAGTGTGGGAACACAAGTAACGCGGTCTATTGTGTAATTTATGATTTTTTTATTCAGCTTTGCTTGCGAACTTGTATTTAACCATGCACTTTTTGATCTTTGTTAAGTATTGGTTGTGTGCATCACTTGTTGCAGAGGCAGGGGGTAATCCTTCTTTTCGGAAAAAAAAAATACACTTACGGGAACGACCACAAGTATGTTCGGAATAAGCCACGGCACGATGGTGACCAGCATGTGTGTGGGTGTCGGTCGAGTCCGAATCAAGCTAGTTTGTGGCCAGGCGTGTGGTCGTGAGGCGTCAGGAGTTGTCCTTGCGGCGATCAGTTGAGCCAGCCGCAACATACGCGCTGGAACGCGTCGTGTGCACGGCCTGGGTGAGCGAGCCGCTAGGCATGCGTGCGCAAAGGAGGCTCGCGTGGGCGCTACATCCAACAGCTTCAGAATCGGCCATATAGGCGAGCTGCATGCACGCATGAGTTGTCAGCTGGATGAGGTTAGTTAGCTAGCTTAGTGCGTGGAGTTAGTGGCTGGTGGCCGTGAGCGTGTGTGTGCACCTGGGTATAAAAATCCCCCACTATGTATTGATGTAGTGCGTTGATGTGTTGCCCATCCATGGTGACGGTATGAGCCGAGCTGGGATACGTGCCCAGTAAAGTAAGGCTGCTCGTGAGGCTAAGGCATCATTCGTGCGGCGGGGCGTTTGTGCGCTGAAAATATTTGTGTCCCTCTCCTTTCACCTTCGTCCGAGTGAGTGTGAGAGCGAAGTAGTCCAGGTTTGTCCCAACAAAGTGTGAAGTAATACAATCAATGAAAAAAATAGCGCGCTATAGCAAAATAGCGGCAACCTCAAAATATGCTATTAACGTGCTATATCGCGCTATAACGTGCTATTAGCGAGATGTTGTACACCGATAAATTTAGCGAGGCAATTCTCAATACGCTATAGCGTGCTATTAGCGACGCTTTAGCGCGCTATTTTTTTCAGTGAATACAATCAGTGTAGCGTGTTTGTGTTACAAAATATCAGAACAATAGTTGAATTCTTCTGCTTGAGTCACCGAACACAATACAACAGGACATGCATACCAGGAGGGAAAAAAACAATGACCGCTTAGACACTCATTGGCCTTTCCTTTCCAATGCTGTGATTGACAGTTTGGATCTTCGGGAGGCCCGTATGTCGGGGCGGCAGTTTACTTGGGCTAATAACCGTTCTGTGCCGACGTATGAGAAGCTTGATAGGGTACTCATGGATACCGAATGGGAGCTTAAATTTCCTATGGTAACCGTGCGAGCCCTAGAGCGAATCGAGGCATTATCGGATCATGCACCAATCATTCTTGATTCTAATTCTACGAGCCATTCTGCCCGTCGCCCTTTCAAATTTGAATTGGCATGGTTGCATTGGGATGGTTTTGTAGACATAATAAAGAGTGTTTGGGAGAGGTCCGTCGTTGGACGTACACCGATTCGGAGATGGAATTATAAAATAAGGGCCATGAGGCAACACCTCTCTGGATGGGCTAAACACACCATTGGATTGTAGAAAAAAGAAAAGCAGCGCCTCTGTACCATCATTGATGACCTCGACAAAATTGCAGAGACACGTACCTTATCTCAACAAGAGATTGAATTGAAAAATCAATCTAATGAGAAAGTTGCCCGTCTACTGTGCGAAGAGGAGATCAAATACTACCAGAGGTCCAAAGCTGACTTCATCCTAATGGGAGATAGTAATACAAAATACTTCCAATTGGTCGCCAATGGTCGACATAGGAAGAAATGTATTCATAGTCTCCAACAGGATGAGGGGCGGATCGAAGGTCAGGAGGAGCTCAAAAAGTATATCACCAGCTACTACAAATCTCTTTTCGGGGCGCCAGATGAAGGGAATGTCACCCTTGACGAGGCCCAAATAGATGATATTTCACAAGTCACGGTGGAAGAGAACAATATCCTCACGGCACCTTTCTCGAAAGAGGAGGTGAAAGCGGCGGTGTTCGAAATGGAACACAACAAAGCTCCAGGCCCTGATGGTTTTCCCACAGAATTTTATCAAAATTTATGGGATATCATCAAGGCTGACCTTCTGGAGTTGTTTAAGTGTCTTCATGCCGATCAACTTGACCTATTTAGGCTAAATTTTGGCGAGATTATTTTGTTGCCGAAAATTAAGGAGGCCGAACGGATCCAACAGTTCAGGCACATATGCCTCCTTAATGTCAGCTTCAAGATTTTCACCAAAGTAGCTACGAATAGGTTAAACTCGATAGCTGACCATGTTGTCCGGCCATCTCAAACGGCCCTCATGCAAGGAAGGAATATACTAGATGGTGTAGTTATCCTTCATGAGACCGTCCACGAGATGCACCGAAAAAACATGAGTGGAGTGGTATTCAAAATTGACTTTGAAAAAGCCTATGACAAGGTCAAGTGGTCTTTTCTCCAACAAGCCCTAAGGATGAAAGGTTTCTCCGATAAATGGTGCAAGTGGATCCAAAATTTTGTAACTAGAGGTAGTGTGGCCATCAAAGTCAATGATGATGTAGGTCATTACTCTCAGACAAAAAAAGACTACGACAGGGTGACCCAATGTTATTTAACATTGTTGCTGACATGCTGGCTATTCTGATTGAGCGCGCCAAGCAGGATGGACAGATTGCGGGAGTAGTGCCACAACTTGTGGATGGTGGCCTCTCTATTTTGCAATATGCCGATGACACGATTCTTTTTATGGAACATGACCTAGACAAAGCTCGAAATCTGAAGCTATTGCTTTCAGCGTTTGAGCAAATGTCGGGCCTCAAAATTAACTTTCATAAAAGCGAATTGTTCTGCTTTGGAGAAGCCGTTGAGGCGGCGGCCGATTATGCTGACCTGTTTGGTTGCGCACTTGGCCAATTCCCGATTAAATATCTGGGAATACCGGTTCATTATTGGCGTCTCACCATTGCAGAGTGGAAGCATGTGGAGGAGTGTCTAGAGAAACGGTTGAGCAGTTGGAAAGGAAAACTACTCTCAGTTGGTGGTCGGCTGGTTTTGATTAACTCCGTCCTCACAAATATGGTTCTCTATATGCTTTCTTTCTTCCAACTCCCAAAAGGAGTCCTGCAAAGACCGGACTACTTTAGATCCAGATTCTTTTGGCAAGGAGACGGTGAAAAGAAAAAAAATACAGACTGGCTAAATGGAGCGTGGTTTGTAGGCCTAAAGAACAAGGTGGCCTTGGAATTCATGACCTGCAGGTCAAGAATGAGGCCTTTCTCAGTAAATGGTTATTTAAACTTCTTACCGAGGATAGTGTTTGGCAAACCATGTTGCGCAATAAGTATCTAGGCCAAAAGGCGGTATCCCAGGCATATTGGAAACCTGGCGACTCGCACTTTTGGGCTGGCCTAATGGCGGCAAAGAAACATCTCTTTCGCTTTGGGTCTTTCGCGATAAAGGACGGGTCGGAGATTCGTTTCTGGGAAGACATCTGGCTAGGGAATGCTAGTCTCAGAGAACAATATCCAGCCTTATATAACATCGCTCGCGATAAGAATAATACTGTTGTGCACGTGCTCGGTTCTTCCCCGCCGAATATTTCGTTCAGGCGGGATTTCCACTAGTAAAAAAGGGCCTATTGTCCCGGTTGGTAAGGGCCTTTTGTCCCGGTTTTTGAACCGGGACTAAAGGGTCGTTACTAATGCCCTAACCCTTTAGTCCCGGTTCTTACACGAACCGGGACAGATGGGCCTCCACGTGGCCGGTGCGGCGAGCCTAGGCAGCAGGGCCTTTCGTCCCGTTTGGTGGCACTAACCGGGACCAATAGGCATCCACGCGTCAGCATTTCAGTGGCTGGGGTTTTTATTTTTTTTAAAGGGGGGGGTTAATTTAGGTGTTTCATATATTGTGTTAGCTAGCTAATTAATAGAGAGAAGTGTCCTCTCTTATCTCCGTGCTTGGTCGACGCTACGTACTATATACGTATGGAGAGGACTAGACACGCTAGCTAGTAATCAAATGAAGAAAACAGAAGATCGTCATGAACATATGCATACAGAGAGAAGTGATATCGACCACCTCTGCTTCTCCGAGAGATTGGTCGAACAACAAGTTCTCGTATATCTATCCGACACTACCGGCTACATATATACAATAATTAACTCTTACAATATAATCTCCTAATTAAATTGTAAGAACACAGGGTCCACATAGTATTCTCCGTTTTCAGCGATCACGTGGTCAAGGAAGAATGCCGCCAATTCCTCTTGAATTGCTCGCATACGATCTGGTGCTAGGAGTTCATCCCGCAACCGAAAGATCTAATTTGAAGAAGGGGGTCAATACATATATATATGAATAAATGAAACTCAACACAAATGATGGTAATAAAATAAAATTGTGAATATTATTGCTTACGCACTTCATATTGTTCGTCAGAGTAGCCCCGCTCACAGGTCATGTAGCGGATGGACTCGCAAACGTAGTATCCACAGTAATTATTCTCGGGTTCCTGCCACAACCACTTTACAAGAAATAGAGGTCAATCAAACTGATAAGCAAGCATGCTAAATGGTATTGATGAAACTAGCGCTTGAATCACTAGGAGATGCGCGGAACATGCTACTATAGTACTTACTTTCGGGTGTTTAAATTGCAGCTTCTTTGGTAGTCCCGGAGCTTTTTTGGTGAATTTTCTCCAAACCCTGCCAGACAAAGAAAACAATTACTTGATATCAGGAAATGAACAAAGTTGCTGATAGTTTGGATAATGATCGATTTAACTTACTTCTCGAGCATTTGAGTCATGTCCGCATAGTCCTGGGGATCTTTTCGTCTCAAGTCTAAGACGGTTACTACTCCCTGCTCAAGCTTAATCTCTAGGAGAATATAGCGGAAGCTGCGCACGCATGCATAAGCCATCAATTACATTACTATAACCTGGACTAATAAGGGAAACCGAATATGCACAAGACAGTAACACTCACTTGGAGTTGTAAGGAAAAGAGTATTATATCTTTGTTTTCATTTATTACCAACGATCGTAGCAAGTTGGCCTCGGTATTTTTGGCATGATATTTAACCTGAGTTGAATCTATGAGATTTGTGTTAATGAACCCAATATCACCGATTTGTCTTTTCTTCAATTCGGCGATCTTCAATCTGCATAATATAGTGAGGATAATTATAAATACATGCAATGAAAGAGCTGACCTATATAGAGAGACTTAATTACAGAAGTAGTACTACTTACAGATAGTAGCAAGTGATCGTTGATTTATCGAGGGCCTTTTGATTGAAAAACTGGAAGAACTCCTCAAATGGAACATTCAACTGTTCAATTCCAACGAGGTCATGCTCCGGTTTAACTCTCAGCGTCAAAGTATCCCTCCCCCCAGACTCTCTGCAGGTTTTCATGTACCAATCATGTAATCTTCGCATCATCGTTGTTAGAGATCTTTCATCTTTGACGAGAGGCTTCCCGTAATGGTATTTGTGTTCGTCCACCTCCAAGATATCATAATGTACATCGTCGGGCAGGTAATCTCCAAGATTGCTATAACCGGGCACCATCCTCGGATCATTAGCGACGATGTCGCTAGACACCTTGAGCGGGGGGGGGGGGGGCACGATTGGTTCGCTTGTTCGCCGAGCTGGGCAATTTTTTTCCCAGCTCGTCGTTCTTTTAACCTTTGATCACTGACAGTACTTCCCGACCGCTCCGCTTCGGCAAATGTCTTTGCAAGAATGCGCTCATAGTTGCCTTTCAGCGGAGACTTTGGTGGTTTTGTCAGGGCAGCCAGAGTGCGCTTCGCTTTCACCGGATCTACCTTCTTCTCCGGAGGTGGATGTTTATTTGCTTTCACCCCTTCAAAGAAGTTCGTCACTTCGGCTCGCACGATCTTCGTGGTTTCCTCCTCGGTCCTCTCGCATGGTAACTTCTCTGGAGTCTTCAGAGAAGGACTGAATCTGTATTGCCTCCCGCCTCTGGCTATACTGCTAGACGCCGGCAGAGCAGACGGAGCGGCTGCGGCTGTCTTCTTTCCTTGCTTACAAGGCGGAGGAGAAGAACTACGACGCGCCGGAGCAGCCGGAGCGACGGTGGGTCTCTTCCGCCCTTGCTGACGAGGCGGAGAAGGAGGAGGCTGGCTGCTCTGGCGCGCCGGCGCAGGCGGAGAAGGAGGCGGAGTGCCGACACGCGCCGGAGAAGGAGGCTGAGTGCCCTGATCACTCGCCGGAGGAGGAGGCGGAGTGCCGCCACGCGCCGGAGAAGGAGGCTGAGTGCCCTGATCACTCGCCGGAGGAGGAGGCGGAGTGCCCTTACTCGCCGGAGGCGTCCAGTTCGGAAGGTTGATGAGCTCCTTCCGCCATAGGCATGGAGTCTTCAGAGCAGAACCCAGCCGAGTCTCCCCTTCACCGGTAGGGTGGTCAAGCCGGAGGTCCTCAAATCCCTCTACTATTTCATCCACCATCACCCTAGCATATCCTTCTGGAATCAGCCGGCAGTGGTAGGTTGCGCCGGGTTCAGGAGGTAAAACAGAGCCAACAGTCGCCTTGACTTTGAAGTTCTGCCATTGCGTCATAAGGTGGCAATGTTGAGACTCCGTGATAGCATCCACTGGGTAGCTAGCAGGAGCCGTCAAGACATGCTCCGGCTGAAGCAGCTAGGTGGAAGCCACGCTGCTTCTCCGCTGAGATGGCGGGGTAGCTTCGGGGGTAGTTTCGGCATGTCGATTGCCGTCTCGTTCCTCTAGTGCTTAAACCCTTTCGTGCAGCTTCTGAATTTGGATCTGCTCCACTTTTTTCCTGCTCTCCTGACTTTTGTAACCGCCTGCGTCCGGAAAACCAGCCTTCCACAGAACGGAGCCTGGCGTGCCTCGTGTCCGTCCAGGGTGCTCAGGATTCCCGAGGGCCATTGTGAGCTCGTCGTTCTCTCTGTCTGGAACGGACGTCCCTTCCTGCGCTGCATCGATATACTGCTGAAGCCTCTTGACTGGTATTCTCAAAAGCTCGTCCGTCCAAACGCACCTCCCTGATACAGGGTCCAATTTTCCGCCAGCCCCGAAGAACCAAGTCCGGCAACGGTCTAGCCAGTTCATTGTCTGTGGTTCGATCCCTTTATCAAGCAGATCATTCTCAGCCTTGGCCCACTTAGGCCGGGCTTTGAGGTAGCCACCTGACCCCGTGCGATGGTGAAGCTTCTTCTTCGCAGCATTCTTCTTGTTTGTCGCTGACATCTTCTTACTCTTTTCCGACGTCTTGTGGGCCACAAATGCGGGCCAGTGATCTCTGATCTTCTCATACCAGCCGATGAATTCTGGTGTCTCTTCTTTGTCGACAAACATTTTCAGCTCATTCTTCCACCTCCTGAATAGGTCTGCCATCTTCTTAAGAGCATGAGACTTGATTAATTGCTCTTTAACTGGCTTCTCCGGATCCTCCTCTGGCGGTAGGGTGAAATTTGCCTTCAGCTCAGTCCAAAGATCATCTTTCTGCATATCATTGACATAAGACACCTCAGGGTCTTCCTTCTTAGGCTTATACCATTGGTGGATGCTGATCGGGATCTTGTCCCTAACTAGAACCCCGCACTGAGCAGCAAATGCATCCTTTGTCCGGATGGGTTCAGTCGGTTGGCCGTCGCGCGCGATTGCTGTGATCTCAAACCTTTCATCCGAGCGCAACTTTCTCATCGGGCCTCGTCTCTTTACCGAAGTTGTGCTTGATCCGGAGGGCTAGAAAAAAGAAAAAAGACGAGAGTTAATTAATATGTGTACATACCAAAACAATGAATGCATCAATTAGCTAGTCAGCACAGGCTTAACTAATATATTTACCTGGCCGGACTCTGTTCGGTCACCGGAGCCGTCACCACACGCTCCTTCTTGCACCAGCATTGGGTCACCAGAGCCATCATAATCATGTCTTTCCTTCTCCACTCTTCGATCACCGTAGCCTGCTTCTTCACCATGTTCTTCCAGACCATCATTGTCGTTAAGATACGACAAGATATCACCTCCGGCTAAGATTATGTCCCCCAACACCTCTTCTGCTTACTCGTCTCGTTCGTGCTCCATTGTCTCTACTAGACTAGCTCGTTAATCAAAGATGGTTAAGTTTCCTGACCATAGGCATGTGTTGTCATTTGATGAACAGGATCACATCATTAGGATAATAATGTGATGGACAAGACCCATCCGTTAGCTTAGCATAATTATCGCTAAGTTTTATTCCTATTGCTTTCTTCATGACTTATACATATTCCTTTAACTATGAGATTATGCAACTCCCCAATACCGGAGGAACACCTTATGTGCTATCAAACATCACAATGTCACTGGGTGATTATAAAGATGCTCTACAGGTCTCTCCAAAGGTGTTTGTTGGGTTGGCATAGATGGAGATTAGGATTTGTCACTCCGAGTATCGGAGAGGTATCTCTAGGCCCTCTCAGTAATGCACATCATGATAAGACTTGCAAGCAATGTAACTAATGAGTTAGTTGAGGGATGATGCATTATGGAACGAGTAAAGAGCCTTGTCGATAACGAGATTGAACTAGGTATGAAGATACCGACGATCGAATCTCGGGCAAGTAACATACCGATGACAAAGGGAATGACGTATGTTGTCATTGCGGTTTGACCGATAAAGATCTTCATAGAATATGTAGGAAACAATATGAGCATCCAGGTTCCGCTGTTGGTTATTGGCCGGAGATGTGTCTCGGTCATGTCTACATAGTTCTCGAACCCGTAGGGTCCGCACGCTTAACGTTCGATGACGATTTGTATTATGAGTTATGTGTTTTGGTGACCGAACATTGTTCGGAGTCCCGGATGAGATCACGGACATGATGAGGAGTCTCGAAATGGTCGAGAGGTAAAGATTGATATATTGGACGATAGTATTCGGACACCGGAATGGTTCCGGAGTGTTCCGGGTACTTATCGGAGTACCGGGGGGTTACCGGAACCCCCCGGAGGATGTAATGGGCCACATGGGCCATAGGGGAGAGGCAAGGCAGCCCACAAGGGGGTGGCCCCCCATGGGGAGTCCGAATTGGACAAGGGGAGGGGGCGCGTCCCCCCTTTCCTTCTCCCTCTCCCTCTCCTTCCCCCTTTCCCCCTCCGATAGAAGGGGGGGAATAGGACTAGGAGTCCAAGCGGGTTTCCCCCCACTTGGCGCGCCCCCTAGGTCGGCCTCCTCCCCTCTCCTCCTTTATATACGGGGGCAGGGGCACCGCGAAGAACATCAATTGTTTCTTAGCCATGTGCGGTGCCCCCCTCCACCGTTTACTCCTCTGGTCATATTGTCGTAGTGCTTAGGCGAAGCCCTGCGCGGATCACTTCACCATCACCGTCATCACGTCGTCGTGCTGACGAAACTCTCCCTCAACACTTTGCTGGATCAAGAGTTCGAGGGACGTCATCGAGCTGAACGTGTGCTGAACTCGGAGGTGCCGTACGTTCGGTACTTGATCGGTTGGATCGTGAAGACGTTCGACTACATCAACCGCGTTAAACTAACGCTTCCGCTTTCGGTCTACTAGGGTACGTAGACACACTCTCCCCTCTCGTTGCTATGCATCTCCTAGATAGATCTTGCGGGAGCGTAGGAAATTTTTTGAAATTGCATGTTACGTTCCCCAACAGCTACTACGGTGTGGTTGTGTCCACAGCTACTACGGTGTGGTTGTGTCCATTTGAGATCGTTTTGTTATAAATACTTGTCTCAGGGAACTCAACATGCGACATTTTCTAGATGTTTGGAGTTGAGAAAGTTGTTTTAGAATTTATACACAAGATCGTATGTAGAAGATTTTGTGTTGCCCCATGTTGGACCATGTATACATGGATGTATGTTGTACAAATCTTGGAGGTGAGGTGGTACATGAATTAATCCAACGAAGCTTAAACCGATGAAGTACATGATGACATGAGATTTACCTAGGTTTCAAGCACCCAAGGTGGGTAATAACCCTAATTCATGACTTTATCGATTTTCTTATTATCTCAAAATAGATAGCAGCATTGTTTGGAAGATAAATGAGCTAATAGTTAATCGACTAGAGCTTTTGAATTGATCCATGGATTCTCCTGTGGTGGATGACCTCAAATAGGTTGTAGAACTTGAACTGCTTGATTCCTGGACTTGGCATCTGGGCCCCAGCGTAAACATCATGCCTTCCAAATCAGACTGAATTCGAGTCAGATTCACAATCTTCCATGACTAAGTAAAGCAAATCTCCTTAGCTCAGACGACCATGTACTCCTTTCCGTATTATTCCGAATTGGCTCCTTCTTCCTTATCATATGCTCAACGAGATATCATGTTATGTAATGCCTTTGTCCTTATACATAAATACATCTTTCGTATCTCTTCCTATCTCATAAAAATGCAGTGTACCACCACAATTGTGAGTCATGGATTCACCCCCCCCCCCCCCCCACCCCCCCAAAGAGTGAAATATTTGTGCATGAGGTGGCTGGACAATAATCATATGGCTTGATTTGAGCTCGATCTTGGTCATTAGCTCTCAGGGTCACCATGGCATGTGGATATTGATAGAATAATAGCGGTGCATCTCTCGGAAGATCTGTGTTATGATGGTGTGTCTAGAATGTCACTACATGTTGTGGCTGAAAACTAGCCACCTTTCTTTCACTTGTCAGACTGGCAATGGCGTAGTTGCACCGCCTCTTTGTTGAAATTGTTTTCTTTGCTATGATCTTCTAGCCTTGATTGGTCGGACTCGATATCTAGGATGAAAGTCTTTACCTTAACATTCATAGGCTTGACCAGGCAATGTCGGTGCGTGTTCCTACTTCCTTCTTCAAATTTTGTCATGGAAGAAAATTATGAGGTTACAATGCTAGTTGATTGTTTCTCATCTTGTCATGGTTTCGTCATTGCTATATACTTCTTGGACTCTACTTGTAATTTTAAGCACCGACTTGCATCTTATTTAGTTAATTTATGGTTACGTGCATTTGCGAATGCCGGGCAGGAGGCGCAGAAAAAAAGGTTTTGACCCTCCTTTTTTTAGAAGAAAGCAACCGGTTACACATATTTAAAGCAGCAAATCATTAAATCGACCGTGGACGGTGGCGGCGATGGCGAGGGTGAACGCGTGGGAGCTGAAATTTCCCTCCCGCCAATGGTTTTCTGGTATAGAGGGCGCTATAAAATTTTCCTCCAAACCTCCATATTTAGAGGACGGTGCAGTTTTTTAGGGGTGCTGTAAAAAAAATTACAGTACAGGCGGTTTTGCGGGATATGGTCTGGACCTTTTTTCGAGGCGTTTTAGGGGTATCTGCTAGAGTTGCTCTTATATGCACGACATGCTGACATCCAAAATATAGGAGTGCCCAAATCGAAGAGTTCACACGACTGAATGGAAGCTATCAATAAATAAGTTCGATCAAGATTTAAATTTATTTTTTGGAATTTGGGAGCACCCACTCCTCAAATGCTCCCATGCCACCATCTCTCAAAAATACATTTTAATGTTTCAAAAAGTTCCGAAAACATTTGTTTAGTGTTCACAAGACTTGTCTCAACAATCCCTAAAAATTTCAAATCCAAATTCAAAATATACGTGGAGAAACAAAAAGAAAATTCAGGAGGTGAATAGTGTCTTTTTTGCTTTTGTCTTTTTGTGACACTATTCACTGTGGTTTGTCATTTCATTTCTCCTTACGTATTTTGAATTTGGATTTGAATTTTTTGGGATTGTAGGCCCATGTCTTGTGAACATTCATAACGTTCTTCGGGAACTTTTGAAATATTTAAATGTATTTTTGGAAGTTGGGAGCATTGAAGGAGTGGGGGAACCGGATATTTTCCAAAAGATTTTCAATGACTTTTCAAAACAAAAAACTGAGTGACCATATACCGACGACACGCCTACTCCCTGTATTATATTTCGCCTTAGTGTGTGCTGGGCACAAGCTAAAGGCCTGGTGGGCCGTGACATGATTATGACCATGACCACACGCACGATCTGGACAAACTTCCCTTGGGAAATCCCCGATCTAGGCCAGCAGAATGGACAAGGTGGTGAGCAATCGCACGGTGGTCGACGACATGCCTCCTGCATAGCATTCGGTACACAAAATTATTTCAGTTTCTTAGTGTTAGTGCGTGCCATCACGGGATCAAACTGTTTCATGACTTTATTGGAGTAGTATTCGTATATTTTGGGGTGTGCAGCACATCCCAGGGCTCAGGCATCACACATATTCAAACAAATCTCCCTAGTGCATGTGGATGGATTAGTGTTGCAGTATGATGTATGAGACTATGAATTAATGTTATTAGTGAAACTTGGTACCATATTTTATGGAGTGACGGCATGCCTATACATCATTGAGAATTGTTTTTTTATCAAAGGTCATGCCAGAATTCTGTGTGCAAGAATTCCAGCGATGTTGCGAGCTTCACAAGCTAGTCAGAGGGATTGAGCTCGGCTAGTTCGCCGTCCAAGCCATGACCCGGGCCTCGAGCCTCGAGCTTTCTATCCACCCCTGGCACGGCATGATTCATGGTGCAGGCGAGTGGTAGGAATTTAATCAATCATCTATCATGCCTGGGGCTGTCTCACTTAACAATGTTATGATTATCTGTATGGTTTTGCTAGCAATTTTGATGGTGGATGCAGATGGGAATGCGCCGCACGATTTTGTCATTTTCCCGCGTGTACCGTTCTGGTTTTCGGATCTGAATGCAAACGTTACTTTGATGAGTGACTGTGTACATTGGGGGTGTCGACATTGTTGGCTCACTTGATCTTAACTGTCAATTCAACTTTCGTTTAGATAATAGAGGAAAGAATCTTCTGCAGCCTGTGCACCTCCGGATGCACGAACATGCAAATTGAACAGAGAAATATTATAAATTAAATAAGTGGTTGAAACACAGCAAGTTTAGTTGCTAGACTATGAGAAATAAATCTAGTCCGAGCAGCTGATAAAGCGCTCAAGTGGTTGTGCGATCATGCCGACTAATACATGGCAGACTGTTAGTGTATATATAAATGTTTTGATTGGTCGCACACAACTTGCTGAAACATATCGAGGGTGTGCACACAATGACACATAAACAGGACATGCATCCCGGTGCAGATAGTAGTAGAACACATGGTCTATGGCATGCACGAACCAACAATCAAAATGTCAACTGGTTAATTAATCATTGTGCGATCCTGCCGTTGATCTGAAAAAATAGCACACGGCCCATCACAAAAATACGAAGCTGATCTAGACATTTATTTTCGAGGGATTTGCTAGCTCCACGATTTATTCCACGAAATGAGATGCTTGCACGTCTGAAACCCATTCAGCTATCGCACAAGCATGATGAGTTTAGATGTAATTTATATCTTAATGACAAATGTTCCGTCGACTCACTTTATTCAGCCCACACCCCACGCCGATAAACCTATGGATAATTAAAAGGTTATGGATGAAAATGCCTTTAGTAGTGAACATTTTCCATTGGTTTTCAAACCTGATCGTGATCTTCATGAGACAAACTCGCATGTAAGAGCTAGCATGAGTAAATCTTGTGTCTTTGGCCATAATTAACCATGAGTCAACTAAACACCTTTTTTGTGTAAGTTGGCTCACTGTGTCTGACCCATAATTCGGCTAGCTTTAAACATCCGCCCCTCGTAGTGTTTGTAACATGTTTGACAACTGGGATGGTTGAGGGATATTGATATGAAGTTTACATCCTGGATATATCCTTTGTAAAAAAATCAAGAAAATACGAGAATTTTTTCTACCAGTAATAGGTCTTTGTTGCTAGGAGCTAGAAAATACCCTGATACACCTAGGTGTAGATGGACCTGATAAAAAAAATCTGAGAATTAGCAATTCCGGAAAAAGTCAAAAATCTTTGAAACTATTTTCTAATAAATTTGACCAATTGGCGTACTCGTTTAGAAACTTCGACAAAGAAAAACTCCCATAAAAAATCTAAGGAAAAAAAACAAAATTCCAGGACAATAGAGTGAATAGTAACACATTTTTTCCCTGCAAAAAAGAAGTAGTGTTTTTTTTCGTCAACAACACCACGAAAGTCTTTCCTACGCAAAAAAAGTACGCGAGTGTAATGCTTGAGCAAATGTGTTGTAAAAAAAATCATGATTTTCGACCATTTTTGTAATTACAATTTTTTTAAAGGGTGCACCTACCCCAGGTTCCACTCGTTCCCCTCCCTAGGGGCTCTCTATATAAGAATGGTTCAGGTGGCCGTGTAGAGCACACGCCCGTCACGACAGTCCGACAAACCAGAAGCCCTGCAACCGTGTAGAGCTAGCCAGCCCTTTCACTACCTGCAGCAATCAAGACAATGGACAGTGTTGGTGAGGGACGGGAGCAGCCGATGTTGGAGGAGATCAGCAGCCACAAGGAGCATCACTTCACGGCCGGAGAGGTGGTGCGGGACGTCATCATGGGCGTGTCCGACGGCCTTACCGTGCCCTTCGCCCTCGCCGCGGGGCTCTCAGGTGCGAGCGCTCCATCCTCGCTCGTCCTCACCGCCGGCCTTGCCGAGGTCGCAGCAGGGGCCATCTCCATGGGACTCGGGGGGTAATCACTGGTTCTTTTACACCATAACATATCATCCACATACACTGCTAGTTTGCAGGCTAGCCTAGTTAGTTACTTCTCGCTGATGAGTGACGACGCAAAAATTTTATATCGTATCTTTAGGAGAAAAGAACATTCATATTTCACCAGTACACAGTAGCTGAATATACAGAACACATCATTATTGAAACGCTTAGCTTGATCGTAGCTCTTAACCATAATGTGCATATAAGAGAAATATTGAGACACGCCCACTATATGATCCATTAATTCTGTGTGATCTAATGATTCAAATATATCTACGATTCTACTAGTAACCGCGTGTCGTTATTATTGAAGTAAGCTATTGAAATCATATACATAGCAAGATGTGTAGATTGCATGTGGTTATTATTGACATTGCAGATCATGCAAAAAAGGAAGAAAAAAATGTAATAGTTTTTTGATGATTATACGTATTGATTAATATAAGCCTAGTTGAAGATATTGGTTAGATATATACTCATATTTTACTTTTCATATTAGAAAAGTTACACATATAACAAACAGGAGTTAAGAGGGATCGTTTTGGCTTAGGGAGCTGCTGATCCTAAATAATGCTCGTGCATAAATTGGCTACATGTGCCTCATCAGTTTTCTAATATGAAATGTCATCACATTAAACTGAAAAAGATTAATACATTGGAGAAAGTACTAATGTTTTATTCTCTACTAGCTAATAACTCTAGTGTATAGTTGTATTTGACCATATGTCCTTGCATTGTCAATATTTTAGATGGATATGCTATGTCCACTATGCAGTATTAAATACATATCATATACCGAAAAAGGCTATTCGCCCCGCTTTATAGATAAAGCAACGACTGCAAACATACAATTACATATCATATATACAGTTTAAAAGCCACACATGCATTTTCTCCCACTCTCAATGTTACGCATTAATATCTGGCGCACACTTTCCTGGTGCAGAAATTGGTAGTTGTAGGTTATGAAAAAATAATGCTATATGTACCATGATGGTTCTCTTATCCCATTTTAGCGTCATTTTTATTTCTTATCTTTGTTATAATTTGGCCTTGTGTATTGTTGGTTCTTAGACCAGGGTTAATAAATTAAGCTTCCATTTTCTAAAAGAATTTCAGTTTGAGGCTTTTGTTGTGGGAGCGGGGGTGGGGGTGAATATAATAGGGAATGATCAATCATTTATCTTGCTGCAACCATTTATGATCCACTGGCTTGGGAGGAGAGGTGGCAAGTACAATTACTTCCTTGCAAATTTATCCCAATTTCTAATATATGTGCTACGCCATATAAATTGATAAGTTCGTAAGTTTGGATATCCCTATTCGGAGATATAAATATAATTATTGCATACACATGGTATTAAGGTAATGATCTTTAAGAATGTAAAATGTATGTGTTGTGATGTATACAACAGAAGAAATTCAAAAACCGCACAGGATAGCTTACTCAACCGGGTGTAAATTTACGAAATGTTAATTTTTCTGAAAAACACAAAAACATGCAAATGTCCAAGTCATTTGATGTACTTCTAAAATCTCTGAGAAATAATTGGTTTGCACCTTTTATAAAATTCACATCTTTAGTGCTAGACCATTTTCATGTTTTTAGAGCACGGAAATTATACGCGCGGGGGGGGGGGGGGGGGGGGGGGGGGGGGGCATCATCTTCGTGCGTAACTTTTAATCATGCATGATGCACGAACATTTATATGTCTAATTATGTTTGAATCGTTTTGACACACCTGGAATATTATAATGTTCATCCTGGGGGAAGCGGGCATGCTACCATATCGCCTCGCATATATATGGGTGTCTTTTATCATTGAGTGGTTAAAACTAAATATATTATTTTCCCATTATTAGGGGTAAGTGGAGAGCATCTGGTAATGAATCTAGTTCACTTGGATGAGAGAGTTGATGTACAATTTCATGGTTTGGTTCACGTCTTGAATGATCATAATTTAGATTCGTACATATATGTATATTGTCGGGTTTTCCACTACATTTTTCCTTGAAGAAGATAGTTGGAGAGCATCTTGAACAATATGCACGTTCAAGATTATTGGTTTGGCTTAACCTCTCATCATCTATTTGCATCTCTCGGATACATTGTCGTATAGGTACCTGGCGGCTAAGAGCGAAGCAGACCATTATGAGCGGGAGTTAAGAAGGGAGCAAGAGGAGATTATCGCGGTCCCTGAAATTGGTAAATTGAGCATGTCTTTCGTGACCAAAAAGATTGGACATGTTTTTTTCTTTCTAGATCAGTTAGTTCGTCAAAAAAGTGCATGAACCTACATATGTACATATTTATATGCGCGTTACGGAATTCAAACTGTTGGGTTCAGATTTTCCTCATTACAATTATGAACTGTATGTCCAGAGGCTGCTGAGATCGGAGAGATCATGTCGCAGTATGGGCTCGAACCCCATGAGTATGGCCCTGTGGTGATGGGCTTGCGTAGGAAACCGCAAGCCTGGCTCGAGTTCATGATGAGGTACGTCGTCTTTATTGACAGGACATGCTTGATGAGATGCGTCTAATTTCACTTTAAATAAATTGTGTTAAGTTGCTTATAATTATTTAATTCAGGTTTGAATTGGGCCTCGAGAAGCCAGACCCTAGAAGAGCCCTGCAGAGCGCTCTCACGATAGCGCTCTCCTATGTTGTCGGCGGGCTGGTCCCACTCATGCCCTACATGCTCCTTCCCACTGCTCACGACGCAATGCTCACATCGGTCGTGGTCACGCTTGCCGCGCTCTTCTTTTTTGGCTATGTCAAAGGCCGCTTCACTGGAAGCCGCCCACTCTTCAGTGCTCTCCAGACTACTTTTATCGGTGCCGTTGCTTCTGCTGCAGCATACGGAATCGCCAAAGTTGTGCAAGTTTGAAGATGTTTAGAATTCTCTCTCATCCAAAGTTTCACTAGCATGGAGCGAATGAATTCACAAAGAAGAATGAGATAGGGAGTATTTCATTTATATTACGTTCATATTTTTTTCCTTTTCTTTGTGTGGATGTGTTTGTTTGCTTTTGAACTGTCATGGGTATGGGTGTCACTTTCGTCCAGCAGTGAATAAGTCAAGGTGAAGAAAGATGGCAGAAGAGGAAGACTGTTATATGGTGGCTTGCGTAAATTAATCTACCGCCCACCTCCGTCTTGAGTATTTGTACTGTAGTTTCCTTCCGCTGGAAGGAATTGTGGTATGTTTATCTGAGCTAAATTTAAGATATACTTCATTTGTCATATAACATTTATACAATACTTATCATTTTATGAGTACAAAAGTGAATCACTTGGAGGTGGGTAAATTTAAATTTTAAATCACATATTTTCTGTAGCATTGTACGTTAAGATGAGGCCATCGTTGGTATGTTCCCTTCGATTGAGCTAGTGGGATTGAACTACTAATGTGCTCCGTGCGAGGCTAAATAAAAAAAAACCATTGGCAGGATGGTCCCCATTTGTTTCTGAGGCTAGGTTTACTAGTACATATTACTGTATTATCTTGTTAGCGTGTCACGGTAGACACTTGTTGGGCTTGATCTCGACATTCATTTGTTCAATGGAACGTGGACTTGTGGAAGGAGCACCATCTTGCCGCGTGCTCTGGTGTCTCCTATTCATCTTGAGATGATCGTGGACTTGGCGGGGTAGGTTATGGACAGCCACGACCTTCCGATCCACGGTGCATGTTAAGTAACAACCTTGAATTGTTTTCATACAGATCCTTAGTCAAGGAGGCACATTGTGTCTCAGCGATCCACGTGTCGCCTTTGCTCATGTCGTTTTCTTCTCCTTAGGTGTACACTTACATGATGTAGTATAGTCCTTTGGTTGTCTTTGGGAGATAACAATTTCAGGGTCGGGTTCACTTCTTGGGGTGTAAGGCTTGCATGAAGGCATTAATCACCTTCATGCTTGGGGTACCAAAAATTTACTTTTTTATGAAATTTCATACTCCCATATAATATATCAGTGGGTGAACAACACATTTGACAGTCAATGTTGCATTAACTTTCCTTAGAACTTTGCACTGGAGACTTCTTGAAGATGGTATCACAACACTGCCGAGTTTTTAATTGGGTTAAAAAACCAGGCAGAACGGAGAAACCGGCCATGTTCCAAGTAAGGGTGAGGCCACCAAATCCAGTTTATTGTGGATACCTATTGTGTGTGCGAGGTAACTTTGTCAATGAGAAAACTCAGAGAACTGCCTCTCATGCAATCTATGAAGAAAATCGAGTGCCTCCAGAGGAAGGCACCGTCCTCCCGCTACCTGCCCCCTCCTTTCTCTCGATAGAAAAACAACAAATACGACCTACCAAAACCACCCAGTGATGTATTTCAAGTTTTCAAAGGTTTTGTGAAGGTTTAGTGTGGTTAGTTTCTACTGTTGTATGAAGGGATTTTTTTTCTCATTTTCTCCTTACATTGCATTGCATGAAAGAGAGGGCTTTCTGCTTAGGAGTGTGGGAACACAAGTAACGCGGTCTATTGTGTAATTTATGATTTTTTTATTCAGCTTTGCTTGCGAACTTGTATTTAACCATGCACTTTTTGATCTTTGTTAAGTATTGGTTGTGTGCATCACTTGTTGCAGAGGCAGGGGGTAATCCTTCTTTTCGGAAAAAAAAAATACACTTACGGGAACGACCACAAGTATGTTCGGAATAAGCCACGGCACGATGGTGACCAGCATGTGTGTGGGTGTCGGTCGAGTCCGAATCAAGCTAGTTTGTGGCCAGGCGTGTGGTCGTGAGGCGTCAGGAGTTGTCCTTGCGGCGATCAGTTGAGCCAGCCGCAACATACGCGCTGGAACGCGTCGTGTGCACGGCCTGGGTGAGCGAGCCGCTAGGCATGCGTGCGCAAAGGAGGCTCGCGTGGGCGCTACATCCAACAGCTTCAGAATCGGCCATATAGGCGAGCTGCATGCACGCATGAGTTGTCAGCTGGATGAGGTTAGTTAGCTAGCTTAGTGCGTGGAGTTAGTGGCTGGTGGCCGTGAGCGTGTGTGTGCACCTGGGTATAAAAATCCCCCACTATGTATTGATGTAGTGCGTTGATGTGTTGCCCATCCATGGTGACGGTATGAGCCGAGCTGGGATACGTGCCCAGTAAAGTAAGGCTGCTCGTGAGGCTAAGGCATCATTCGTGCGGCGGGGCGTTTGTGCGCTGAAAATATTTGTGTCCCTCTCCTTTCACCTTCGTCCGAGTGAGTGTGAGAGCGAAGTAGTCCAGGTTTGTCCCAACAAAGTGTGAAGTAATACAATCAATGAAAAAAATAGCGCGCTATAGCAAAATAGCGGCAACCTCAAAATATGCTATTAACGTGCTATATCGCGCTATAACGTGCTATTAGCGAGATGTTGTACACCGATAAATTTAGCGAGGCAATTCTCAATACGCTATAGCGTGCTATTAGCGACGCTTTAGCGCGCTATTTTTTTCAGTGAATACAATCAGTGTAGCGTGTTTGTGTTACAAAATATCAGAACAATAGTTGAATTCTTCTGCTTGAGTCACCGAACACAATACAACAGGACATGCATACCAGGAGGGAAAAAAACAATGACCGCTTAGACACTCATTGGCCTTTCCTTTCCAATGCTGTGATTGACAGTTTGGATCTTCGGGAGGCCCGTATGTCGGGGCGGCAGTTTACTTGGGCTAATAACCGTTCTGTGCCGACGTATGAGAAGCTTGATAGGGTACTCATGGATACCGAATGGGAGCTTAAATTTCCTATGGTAACCGTGCGAGCCCTAGAGCGAATCGAGGCTTTATCGGATCATGCACCAATCATTCTTGATTCTAATTCTACGAGCCATTCTGCCCGTCGCCCTTTCAAATTTGAATTGGCATGGTTGCATTGGGATGGTTTTGTAGACATAATAAAGAGTGTTTGGGAGAGGTCCGTCGTTGGACGTACACCGATTCGGAGATGGAATTATAAAATAAGGGCCATGAGGCAACACCTCTCTGGATGGGCTAAACACACCATTGGATTGTAGAAAAAAGAAAAGCAGCGCCTCTGTACCATCATTGATGACCTCGACAAAATTGCAGAGACACGTACCTTATCTCAACAAGAGATTGAATTGAAAAATCAATCTAATGAGAAAGTTGCCCGTCTACTGTGCGAAGAGGAGATCAAATACTACCAGAGGTCCAAAGCTGACTTCATCCTAATGGGAGATAGTAATACAAAATACTTCCAATTGGTCGCCAATGGTCGACATAGGAAGAAATGTATTCATAGTCTCCAACAGGATGAGGGGCGGATCGAAGGTCAGGAGGAGCTCAAAAAGTATATCACCAGCTACTACAAATCTCTTTTCGGGGCGCCAGATGAAGGGAATGTCACCCTTGACGAGGCCCAAATAGATGATATTTCACAAGTCACGGTGGAAGAGAACAATATCCTCACGGCACCTTTCTCGAAAGAGGAGGTGAAAGCGGCGGTGTTCGAAATGGAACACAACAAAGCTCCAGGCCCTGATGGTTTTCCCACAGAATTTTATCAAAATTTATGGGATATCATCAAGGCTGACCTTCTGGAGTTGTTTAAGTGTCTTCATGCCGATCAACTTGACCTATTTAGGCTAAATTTTGGCGAGATTATTTTGTTGCCGAAAATTAAGGAGGCCGAACGGATCCAACAGTTCAGGCACATATGCCTCCTTAATGTCAGCTTCAAGATTTTCACCAAAGTAGCTACGAATAGGTTAAACTCGATAGCTGACCATGTTGTCCGGCCATCTCAAACGGCCCTCATGCAAGGAAGGAATATACTAGATGGTGTAGTTATCCTTCATGAGACCGTCCACGAGATGCACCGAAAAAACATGAGTGGAGTGGTATTCAAAATTGACTTTGAAAAAGCCTATGACAAGGTCAAGTGGTCTTTTCTCCAACAAGCCCTAAGGATGAAAGGTTTCTCCGATAAATGGTGCAAGTGGATCCAAAATTTTGTAACTAGAGGTAGTGTGGCCATCAAAGTCAATGATGATGTAGGTCATTACTCTCAGACAAAAAAAGACTACGACAGGGTGACCCAATGTTATTTAACATTGTTGCTGACATGCTGGCTATTCTGATTGAGCGCGCCAAGCAGGATGGACAGATTGCGGGAGTAGTGCCACAACTTGTGGATGGTGGCCTCTCTATTTTGCAATATGCCGATGACACGATTCTTTTTATGGAACATGACCTAGACAAAGCTCGAAATCTGAAGCTATTGCTTTCAGCGTTTGAGCAAATGTCGGGCCTCAAAATTAACTTTCATAAAAGCGAATTGTTCTGCTTTGGAGAAGCCGTTGAGGCGGCGGCCGATTATGCTGACCTGTTTGGTTGCGCACTTGGCCAATTCCCGATTAAATATCTGGGAATACCGGTTCATTATTGGCGTCTCACCATTGCAGAGTGGAAGCATGTGGAGGAGTGTCTAGAGAAACGGTTGAGCAGTTGGAAAGGAAAACTACTCTCAGTTGGTGGTCGGCTGGTTTTGATTAACTCCGTCCTCACAAATATGGTTCTCTATATGCTTTCTTTCTTCCAACTCCCAAAAGGAGTCCTGCAAAGACCGGACTACTTTAGATCCAGATTCTTTTGGCAAGGAGACGGTGAAAAGAAAAAAAATACAGACTGGCTAAATGGAGCGTGGTTTGTAGGCCTAAAGAACAAGGTGGCCTTGGAATTCATGACCTGCAGGTCAAGAATGAGGCCTTTCTCAGTAAATGGTTATTTAAACTTCTTACCGAGGATAGTGTTTGGCAAACCATGTTGCGCAATAAGTATCTAGGCCAAAAGGCGGTATCCCAGGCATATTGGAAACCTGGCGACTCGCACTTTTGGGCTGGCCTAATGGCGGCAAAGAAACATCTCTTTCGCTTTGGGTCTTTCGCGATAAAGGACGGGTCGGAGATTCGTTTCTGGGAAGACATCTGGCTAGGGAATGCTAGTCTCAGAGAACAATATCCAGCCTTATATAACATCGCTCGCGATAAGAATAATACTGTTGTGCACGTGCTCGGTTCTTCCCCGCCGAATATTTCGTTCAGGCGGGATTTCCACTAGTAAAAAAGGGCCTATTGTCCCGGTTGGTAAGGGCCTTTTGTCCCGGTTTTTGAACCGGGACTAAAGGGTCGTTACTAATGCCCTAACCCTTTAGTCCCGGTTCTTACACGAACCGGGACAGATGGGCCTCCACGTGGCCGGTGCGGCGAGCCTAGGCAGCAGGGCCTTTCGTCCCGTTTGGTGGCACTAACCGGGACCAATAGGCATCCACGCGTCAGCATTTCAGTGGCTGGGGTTTTTATTTTTTTTAAAGGGGGGGGTTAATTTAGGTGTTTCATATATTGTGTTAGCTAGCTAATTAATAGAGAGAAGTGTCCTCTCTTATCTCCGTGCTTGGTCGACGCTACGTACTATATACGTATGGAGAGGACTAGACACGCTAGCTAGTAATCAAATGAAGAAAACAGAAGATCGTCATGAACATATGCATACAGAGAGAAGTGATATCGACCACCTCTGCTTCTCCGAGAGATTGGTCGAACAACAAGTTCTCGTATATCTATCCGACACTACCGGCTACATATATACAATAATTAACTCTTACAATATAATCTCCTAATTAAATTGTAAGAACACAGGGTCCACATAGTATTCTCCGTTTTCAGCGATCACGTGGTCAAGGAAGAATGCCGCCAATTCCTCTTGAATTGCTCGCATACGATCTGGTGCTAGGAGTTCATCCCGCAACCGAAAGATCTAATTTGAAGAAGGGGGTCAATACATATATATATGAATAAATGAAACTCAACACAAATGATGGTAATAAAATAAAATTGTGAATATTATTGCTTACGCACTTCATATTGTTCGTCAGAGTAGCCCCGCTCACAGGTCATGTAGCGGATGGACTCGCAAACGTAGTATCCACAGTAATTATTCTCGGGTTCCTGCCACAACCACTTTACAAGAAATAGAGGTCAATCAAACTGATAAGCAAGCATGCTAAATGGTATTGATGAAACTAGCGCTTGAATCACTAGGAGATGCGCGGAACATGCTACTATAGTACTTACTTTCGGGTGTTTAAATTGCAGCTTCTTTGGTAGTCCCGGAGCTTTTTTGGTGAATTTTCTCCAAACCCTGCCAGACAAAGAAAACAATTACTTGATATCAGGAAATGAACAAAGTTGCTGATAGTTTGGATAATGATCGATTTAACTTACTTCTCGAGCATTTGAGTCATGTCCGCATAGTCCTGGGGATCTTTTCGTCTCAAGTCTAAGACGGTTACTACTCCCTGCTCAAGCTTAATCTCTAGGAGAATATAGCGGAAGCTGCGCACGCATGCATAAGCCATCAATTACATTACTATAACCTGGACTAATAAGGGAAACCGAATATGCACAAGACAGTAACACTCACTTGGAGTTGTAAGGAAAAGAGTATTATATCTTTGTTTTCATTTATTACCAACGATCGTAGCAAGTTGGCCTCGGTATTTTTGGCATGATATTTAACCTGAGTTGAATCTATGAGATTTGTGTTAATGAACCCAATATCACCGATTTGTCTTTTCTTCAATTCGGCGATCTTCAATCTGCATAATATAGTGAGGATAATTATAAATACATGCAATGAAAGAGCTGACCTATATAGAGAGACTTAATTACAGAAGTAGTACTACTTACAGATAGTAGCAAGTGATCGTTGATTTATCGAGGGCCTTTTGATTGAAAAACTGGAAGAACTCCTCAAATGGAACATTCAACTGTTCAATTCCAACGAGGTCATGCTCCGGTTTAACTCTCAGCGTCAAAGTATCCCTCCCCCCAGACTCTCTGCAGGTTTTCATGTACCAATCATGTAATCTTCGCATCATCGTTGTTAGAGATCTTTCATCTTTGACGAGAGGCTTCCCGTAATGGTATTTGTGTTCGTCCACCTCCAAGATATCATAATGTACATCGTCGGGCAGGTAATCTCCAAGATTGCTATAACCGGGCACCATCCTCGGATCATTAGCGACGATGTCGCTAGACACCTTGAGCGGGGGGGGGGGGGCACGATTGGTTCGCTTGTTCGCCGAGCTGGGCAATTTTTTTCCCAGCTCGTCGTTCTTTTAACCTTTGATCACTGACAGTACTTCCCGACCGCTCCGCTTCGGCAAATGTCTTTGCAAGAATGCGCTCATAGTTGCCTTTCAGCGGAGACTTTGGTGGTTTTGTCAGGGCAGCCAGAGTGCGCTTCGCTTTCACCGGATCTACCTTCTTCTCCGGAGGTGGATGTTTATTTGCTTTCACCCCTTCAAAGAAGTTCGTCACTTCGGCTCGCACGATCTTCGTGGTTTCCTCCTCGGTCCTCTCGCATGGTAACTTCTCTGGAGTCTTCAGAGAAGGACTGAATCTGTATTGCCTCCCGCCTCTGGCTATACTGCTAGACGCCGGCAGAGCAGACGGAGCGGCTGCGGCTGTCTTCTTTCCTTGCTTACAAGGCGGAGGAGAAGAACTACGACGCGCCGGAGCAGCCGGAGCGACGGTGGGTCTCTTCCGCCCTTGCTGACGAGGCGGAGAAGGAGGAGGCTGGCTGCTCTGGCGCGCCGGCGCAGGCGGAGAAGGAGGCGGAGTGCCGACACGCGCCGGAGAAGGAGGCTGAGTGCCCTGATCACTCGCCGGAGGAGGAGGCGGAGTGCCGCCACGCGCCGGAGAAGGAGGCTGAGTGCCCTGATCACTCGCCGGAGGAGGAGGCGGAGTGCCCTTACTCGCCGGAGGCGTCCAGTTCGGAAGGTTGATGAGCTCCTTCCGCCATAGGCATGGAGTCTTCAGAGCAGAACCCAGCCGAGTCTCCCCTTCACCGGTAGGGTGGTCAAGCCGGAGGTCCTCAAATCCCTCTACTATTTCATCCACCATCACCCTAGCATATCCTTCTGGAATCAGCCGGCAGTGGTAGGTTGCGCCGGGTTCAGGAGGTAAAACAGAGCCAACAGTCGCCTTGACTTTGAAGTTCTGCCATTGCGTCATAAGGTGGCAATGTTGAGACTCCGTGATAGCATCCACTGGGTAGCTAGCAGGAGCCGTCAAGACATGCTCCGGCTGAAGCAGCTAGGTGGAAGCCACGCTGCTTCTCCGCTGAGATGGCGGGGTAGCTTCGGGGGTAGTTTCGGCATGTCGATTGCCGTCTCGTTCCTCTAGTGCTTAAACCCTTTCGTGCAGCTTCTGAATTTGGATCTGCTCCACTTTTTTCCTGCTCTCCTGACTTTTGTAACCGCCTGCGTCCGGAAAACCAGCCTTCCACAGAACGGAGCCTGGCGTGCCTCGTGTCCGTCCAGGGTGCTCAGGATTCCCGAGGGCCATTGTGAGCTCGTCGTTCTCTCTGTCTGGAACGGACGTCCCTTCCTGCGCTGCATCGATATACTGCTGAAGCCTCTTGACTGGTATTCTCAAAAGCTCGTCCGTCCAAACGCACCTCCCTGATACAGGGTCCAATTTTCCGCCAGCCCCGAAGAACCAAGTCCGGCAACGGTCTAGCCAGTTCATTGTCTGTGGTTCGATCCCTTTATCAAGCAGATCATTCTCAGCCTTGGCCCACTTAGGCCGGGCTTTGAGGTAGCCACCTGACCCCGTGCGATGGTGAAGCTTCTTCTTCGCAGCATTCTTCTTGTTTGTCGCTGACATCTTCTTACTCTTTTCCGACGTCTTGTGGGCCACAAATGCGGGCCAGTGATCTCTGATCTTCTCATACCAGCCGATGAATTCTGGTGTCTCTTCTTTGTCGACAAACATTTTCAGCTCATTCTTCCACCTCCTGAATAGGTCTGCCATCTTCTTAAGAGCATGAGACTTGATTAATTGCTCTTTAACTGGCTTCTCCGGATCCTCCTCTGGCGGTAGGGTGAAATTTGCCTTCAGCTCAGTCCAAAGATCATCTTTCTGCATATCATTGACATAAGACACCTCAGGGTCTTCCTTCTTAGGCTTATACCATTGGTGGATGCTGATCGGGATCTTGTCCCTAACTAGAACCCCGCACTGAGCAGCAAATGCATCCTTTGTCCGGATGGGTTCAGTCGGTTGGCCGTCGCGCGCGATTGCTGTGATCTCAAACCTTTCATCCGAGCGCAACTTTCTCATCGGGCCTCGTCTCTTTACCGAAGTTGTGCTTGATCCGGAGGGCTAGAAAAAAGAAAAAAGACGAGAGTTAATTAATATGTGTACATACCAAAACAATGAATGCATCAATTAGCTAGTCAGCACAGGCTTAACTAATATATTTACCTGGCCGGACTCTGTTCGGTCACCGGAGCCGTCACCACACGCTCCTTCTTGCACCAGCATTGGGTCACCAGAGCCATCATAATCATGTCTTTCCTTCTCCACTCTTCGATCACCGTAGCCTGCTTCTTCACCATGTTCTTCCAGACCATCATTGTCGTTAAGATACGACAAGATATCACCTCCGGCTAAGATTATGTCCCCCAACACCTCTTCTGCTTACTCGTCTCGTTCGTGCTCCATTGTTTCTGCAAATATTACAACATGGCAATTATTACACAAACATGACAGCAGGTGGATATATTAGTGCAAACGTAGACCTAGCTTATTCCGGGTTTGGGGTGGCCTCGGCAACGCTTCAAGGGTAGGGGCGCGGCGGGAGGGGGTAGGAGACCGACATTGTTTTTTTCTAGGTTTGGGTGTCCTCGAGAGTTTTGGTCGAGCGAGAGGGCCGGGGGTGCTCCCGTGGTATAAGTTATCACGGTCGAGAGGGGGTATAAATATCGACCGTCCATCATGTCGAAGTTATCTGGGAGGGAGTTATATATATCGACAACGACGACATACATACATGGGAAAATAATGTTATCAGGGAGGGGGTATATCGACAACGACATACCCGATAAAAAATAAGAAGACGAAGAAGAAATAAAAAGAGGAGAAGAAGAAAGGAATAGAGGAGAAGATCGAAGAAAAAAAGAAGAAAAAGAAGAGGAGAAGAAGAAAGGAATAGAGGAGAGTCTTCTTTTTCTTCTTTTTTCCTCTTCTTATTTATTTCTCCTCTTTTTCATCTCCTCTTCTTCTCCTTTCTTCCTCTTCTTATTTTTGTTTTTCCTCTCCTTCTTTTTCTTCTTCTTCCTTTCCTAGCTAGATACATAAAACTTTTCTAAAAATGTAACTTTTGCATATATAAAACTTTTCCTAACTCTTTTACAACCACAAAAATTACTCCAACTTCATGACAGTACCCACACTCCATTTCACCAAAAACCTTTTGAACCATAGTTCAAAATTTTCAAATTTCATTCAAATGAAATTAGAACCAGATTCAAATTCCTTGCTGAAAACCTATTCAAATTCCTTTCTTAAAATCTAACTTTTGCATATATGTATTTTTAAAACATCATTACAGTTGAAAAAATACATACATACATACAAAAAACATGTAAAAAATACATACATACATATATGAACATACATAAAAAAATACATATATCTAAAATATATATTTAAAACATCATTACAGTCGGCGACGGCGAGGGCGCGGGCGACGGCGACGACGGGCGCGGGCGACGGCGACGGGCGAGGGTGCGGCGACGGCGAGGGCGTGGGGCAGAGGCGGCGCGCGTCGGGGCAGGGACGGCGCGCGGCGACGACACCGGCCGAGGGCGTGGGCGACGGCGACGACGGGCGCGGGCCACGGCGACGGCTGAGGGCGCGGCGACGGCGAGGGCGCGCGGCAGGCGCGGCGCGCGTCAGGGTAGGGATGGCGCGCGGCGACGACGTTGGGCGAGGGCGCGGCGACGGCGAGGGCGCAGGCGACGGCAACGACGGGCGCGGGCGACGGCGACGGCGGGGGCGGCGGGCGGCGTCGGGGCAGCCTGGCGGCGTCGATGTCGTCGAGGGGTCGTCAGGGGCAACCGCGAGATGAAGATGAAATTTTTCACAAGTGTTGGTTATATACCAAGAGCTTTGGTCCCGGTTCGTGGCACCAACCGGGACCAATGCACCCTTTAGTCCCGGTTGGTGCCACCAACCGGGACCAAAGGTCTCACCAACCGGGACTAAAGGGGGGGCATTGGTTCCGGTTGGTGCCACAAACCGGGACCAATACACCCCTTTAGTCCCGGTTGGTGCCACCAACCGGGACCAAAGGACATGTGCTGCCCGCTTCGCAGCCAAAGTTTAGTCCCACCTCGCTAGTTGAGAGAGCTCGAGAGTGGTTTATAAGCGCTGCTGCGCCAACCCTCTCGAGCTCCTCTCCATTGCAGGCTTACGGGCCTAATCTTGCACTGCTATGCCTGTGGGCCTGCTGGGCCTTCTGCGGGCCTGAATCCTGGCCCATTGATGGGTTTCTAGTCGTATTCAGGTCGTGGTGGCCCAGTAGGTGGCATTTTTATATTTTTTTCTCAGTTTTTTTGTTTTCTTTTTTGCTTTATTTATTTTATTTTTTTCTACTTACAACAAAATACTTATTTATTTTATTTTATTTTGTTTCTAATTACTTATTTATTTTACTTTATGATAATTCTTTTGCTATTAAAGTTTCTATCAAGAAAAGCTTTTTATGAAAATTCTTTTTGTTTTTAATGAATTTGAACAGAAAATACTTCGATAATTTTAGTTGCATCAATTTTATATGATTTTAGTTTCAATAATACTAGAGGTTTCTTATAATGTTTTGAACAGAAAATACTTTGTTAATTTTAGTTTCATAAATTTTATTAAAGTTTATTTTATTTTGTTTCTACTTATATATTTTAATAAAGTTTATATTATTTTGTTTCTAATTACTTATTTATTTTATTTGTTATTTTTCATTCACCATTTTTCATGCATTTACTAATTATTTTGAGCTATAAGACCCTAAAATTGAAAAGCTTTCCAAATGAACTCTGAAAAGGTTGAAAGTTGGCATGGTATCATCATTTCATCCACATAGCATGTGCAAGAAAGTTGAGAGGGTTACGGCAAAAACTAGATGCACTTCATGTACAAAACGGACAATGGTATCATACTCGTCTGTTACAAAGTTGGCATGGTATCATCATAATAGTTGCGGGAGAAAGTCTTCACTTTTTCTTCGCTTCTGTCATTTGCTTATTGCGCCGTAACCATGGATAATCTTCATCGTTTATCAGGATGCTTGGGTCAGCCTTGACTTTGAAGGGAGGAATTTCATGAAACTTTTCATAATCTTCAGACATGTCTGTCTTGCTCTCCACTCCCACAATGTCTCTTTTCCTGAAAGAACTATGTGGCGCTTTGGCTCATCGTATGATGTATTCGCTTCCTTATCTTTTCTTTTTCTCGGTCTGGTAGACATGTTCTTCACATAGATAACCTGTGCCACATCATTGCCTAGGACGAACGGTTCGTCAGTGTACCCAGGAGTGTTCAGATCCACTGTTGTCATTCCGTACTGTGGGTCTACCTATACCCCGCCTCCTGACAGATTGACCCAGTTGCACTTAAACAAAAGGACTTTAAAATCATGTCCGTAGTCAAGTTCCCATATGTCCATTATGTAACCATAATACGTGTCCTTTCCCCTCTCGGTTGCTGCATCAAAGCGGACACCGCTGTTTTGGTTGGTGCTCTTTTGATCTTGGGCGATCGTGTAAAATGTATTCCCATTTATCTCGTATCCTTTGTAAGTCAATACAGTCGAAGATGGTCCCCTGGACAACGAGTACAACTCATCACAAACAGTGGTGTCACCTCTGAGACGTGTTTCCAACCAACTGCTGAAAGTCCTGATGTGTTCACATGTAATCCAGTCGTCACACTGCTTCGGGTGTTTGGAGCGTAGACTGTTCTTGTGTTCATCGACATACGGGGTCACCAAGGTAGAGTTCTATAGAACAGTGTAGTGTGCTTGAGACCAAGAATGCCCGTCCCTGCATATTATTGAGTCCGCTCCTAGCGTGCCTTTTCCAATCAGTCTCCCCTCATACCGCGATTTAGGGAGACCTGTCTTCTTAAGGCCAGGAATGAAGTCAACACGAAACCCAATGACATCCTCTGTTTGATGGCCCATGGAGATGCTTCCTTCTGGCCTAGCGCGGTTACGGACATATTTCTTTAGGACTCCCATGAACCTCTCAAAGGGGAACATATTGTGTAGAAATACGGGCCCCAGAATGACAATCTCGTCGACTAGATGAACTAGGACGTGCGTCATGATATTGAAGAAGGATGGTGGGAACACCAGCTCGAAACTGACAAGACATTGCGCCACATCACTCCTTAGCCTTGGTATGATTTCTGGATCGATCACTTTCTAAGAGATTGCATTGAGGAATGCACATAGCTTCACAATGGCTAATCGGACGTTTTCCGGTAGAGGACCCTCAATGCAACCGGAAGCAGTTGCGTCATAATCACGTGGCAGTCATGAGACTTTAGGTTCTGGAACTTTTTCTCTGGCATATTTATTATTCCCTTTATATTCGACGAGAAGCCAGTCGGGACCTTCATACTGAGCAGGCATTCGAAGAAGATTTCTTTCTCTTTTTTTGTAAGAGCGTAGCTGGCAGGACCTTGATACTGCTTCGGAGGCATGCCGTCTTTTTCGTGCAAACGTTGCAGGTCCTCCCGTGCCTCAGGTGTATCTTTTGTCTTCCCATACACACCCAAGAAGCCTAGCAGGTTCACGCAAAGGTTCTTCGTCACGTGCATCACGTCGATTGAAGAGCAGACCTCTAGGTCTTTCTAGTAGGGTAGGTCCCAAAATATAGATTTCTTCTTCCACATGGGTGCGTGTCCCTCAGCGTCATTCGGAACAGCTAGTCCGTCGGGACCCTTTCCAAAGATTATGTGTAAATCATTGACCATAGCAAGTACGTGATCACCGGTACGCATGGCGGGCTTCTTCCAGTGATCAGCCTCGCCTTTGAAATGCTTGCCTTTCTTTCGATATTGATGGTTTGTCGAAAGAAATCGACGATGGCCACGTACACATTCTTCGTGCATTTGTCCAGGTATATACTTTCAGTGTCATCTAAACAGTGCGTGCATGCGTGGTATCCCTTGTTTGTCTGTCCTGAAAGGTTACTGAGAGCGGGCCAATCGTTGATGGTTACAAACAACAACGCGTGCAGGTTAAATTCCTCCTGTTTGTGCTCATCTCACGTACGTACACCGTTTCCATTCCACAGCTGTAAAAGTTCTTCAACTAATGGCCTTAGGTACACATCAATGTCGTTGCCGGGTTGCTTAGGGCCTTGGATGAGAACTGGCATCATAATGAACTTCCGCTTCATGCACATCCAAGTAGGAAGGTTATACATACATAGAGTCACGGGCCAGGTGTTGTGATTGCTGCTCTGCTCCCCGAAAGGATTAATGACATCCGCGCTTAAACCAAACCATACGTTCCTTGGGTCAGCTGCAAACTCGGCCCAGTACTTTTTCTCAATTTTTCTCCACTGCGACCCGTCAGCGGGTGCTCTCAACTTCCCGTCTTTCTTACGGTCCTCAATGTGCTATCGCATCAACTTGGCATGCTCTTCGTTTCTGAACAGACGTTTCAACCGTGGTATTATAGGAGCATACCACATCACCTTCGCAGGAACCCTCTTCCTGGGGGGCTCGCCGTCAACATCACTAGGGTCATCTCGTCTGATCTTATACCGCAATGCACCGCATACCGGGCATGCGTTCAGATCCTTGTACGCACCGCGGTAGAGGATGCAGTCATTAGGGCATGCATGTATCTTCTGCACCTCCAATCCTAGAGGGCATACGACGTTCTTTGCTGCGTATGTACTGTCGGGCAATTCGTTATCCTTTGGAAGCTTCTTCTTCAATATTTTCAATAGCTTCTCAAATCCTTTGTCAGGCACAGCATTCTCTGCCTTCCACTGCAGCAATTCCAGTACGGTACCGAGCTTTGTGTTGCCATCTTCGCAATTGGGGTACAACCCTTTTTTGTGATCCTCTAACATGCGATCGAACTTCAGCTTCTCCTTTTGACTTTCGCATTGCATCCTTGCATCGACAATGACCCGGCGGAGATCATCATCATTGGGCACTGGTTCCTCTTGATCTTCAGCAACTTCCCCCTTGCAGCATCATTGGGCACATCATCTGGTTCCTCTTAATCTTCAGCAGCTTTCCCCGTTGCAGCATCACCGTATTCAGGGGCACATAGTTGTCATCGTCCTCTTCTTCTTCGCCGTCTTCCATCATAACCCCTATTTCTCCGTGCCTCGTCCAAACATTATAGTGTGGCATGAAACCCTTGTAAAGCAGGTGGGTGTGAAGGATTTCCCGGTCAGAGTAAGACTTCATATTCCCACATATAGGGCATGGACAACACATAAAACCATTCTGCTTGTTTGCCTCAGCCACTTCGAGAAAATCATGCACGCCCTTAATGTACTCGGAGGTGTGTCTGTCACCGTACATCCATTGCCGGTTCATCTGTGTGCATTATATATAATTAAGTGTGTCAAAAACCATTACAGAACATCATGAATAGATAATTAAGTGACCAAATTAATAGAAGTTCATCATCACATTAAAACCAAAGTACATACATAGTTCTTATCTAACAACATATAGCTCTTCAGAGCATCTAATTAATTAAACCATACATTGAAACTATGTAAAACATTTCAATGCGAAAACAAATGCGATCATAATCGCAACCAAGGTAACAATTGATCCAACGGCATAATGATACCAAGCCCCGGTATGAATGGCATATTTTCTAATCTTTCTAATCTTCAAGCGCATTGCATCCATCTTGATCTTGTGATCATCGACGACATCCGCAACATGCAACTCCAATATCATCTTCTCCTTCTCAATTTTTTTTATTTTTTCCTTCAAGTAATTGTTTTCTTCTTCAACTAAATTTAACCTCTCGACAATAGGGTCGGTAGGAATTTCCGGTTCAACCACCTCCTAGATAAATAAAATCTATGTCACGTTGGTCGGCATATTTGTCATAAACAATAAATGAACCAAATAGTTATAAAAAGATAATATATACCACATCTGAATCATAGACAGGACGAGGGCCGACGGGGGCGGATACCAAAACCATCGCACTATGTAATAAGAAGGAATAATAAAAGTAACAAAATTAGACAAGTATCTATCTAAAGTAAGAATTTTTTTTCTTTCAGAAAGAAGATAAGAACAAGAGGCTCACCACGGTGGTGCTGGCGACGAGATCGGCGCGGGCGATCGACGGCGGTGAAGACGGGGACGGGACATGACGGATAGCTAAACCTAGACAAATTTCGGGGAAAATGGAACTCGGGGGTCGAGTTTCGAGAGGAGAAAGATTAACTAGTGTGGCTCAGACATTTCATCGAACACCTCATGTGCATAGGAGGTGAGCTAGAGCACCCAAATGCCCTCCCCTCGCCGGCCAGAAAAAAAAGAGCACTGTGGAGTGCTCTGCTGTGGCGATGGGGTATATATAGGCAACTCATTTGTCCCGGTTCGTGGTAGAAACCGGGACTAAAGCTCAGCCTTCTATCCCGGTTCGAGCCACGAACCGGGACCAATGGTTGTGGGCCAGGAGCGAGGACCATTGGTCCCGGTTCGTGCCTAAAACCGGGACAGATGGGTCCATACGAACCGGGACCAATGCCCACGAGGCCCCGGCCGGCCCCCTGGGCTCACGAACCGGGACGAATGCCCCCATGGGTCCTGGTTCGTGACTGAACCGGGACTAATGGGCTTGCCATGCCCGAACGAAAGCCCTGTTTTCTACTAGTGTTCATTGGCCCCCGACTTGTGTCACGGCATAATCTTTTATCCCGCCTGGATTCGATTAACCTGACACAAGGTCGGGATGTGTTTCGGTGGAACCTTACTACATCAGGGTGTTTCACAGTGGACTCTATATACCGTGCACTCACGCATTCTGAGGTACCAACGAGTAATAATAAGAAAATTTGGAATTCTAAAATTCCACTAAAAGTGAAAATCTTCATGTGGTATCTTCGTGGGGGAGTTGTGTTAACCAAAGACAACCTCGCACGGCGAAACTGGCGAGGGAGTAAGAAGTGTTATTTTTGTACTCATGACAGACAATCAAACACCTCTTTTTCCAATGCAAGTTTGCACGTTTTACATGGTCAGTCATCCAAATAGCGTCAAATTTGTATCCGCCCACAAGTGTTGCCAATATTTTTGGTCATTGGTTATACGGTATTACAAATAGGTTCAAAACGCTAATAAGGGTGGGAGCGTATGCCTTAATTTGGTCGCTTTGGCTATGTAGAAATGATTTGGTTTTTAATGACAAAAATGCTTCTCCTCTACAGGTAATTTTCCGTTGTACGCACTCGCTACGTATGTGGTCTATGCTACAACGGGCGGAGTACCAACCGCTGTTCATGGTGGTGTGTACGCGATTGGAGCAGGTGGTTACGGAGGTTTTTTCCCAACATGGGTGGCAGCATAACCTACGGATTGATCCACCACCTTCTTCGATATAGGCATAGTGTCGATCTAAAGGACTCTACTGTTGCCGATTTGTCGATTTTTATTTCATGAATTTTTGACAGACGCCTGGATTTGGCTGTGTGCATCTTAGAGGCCGGGTGTTACTCATAATAATTTGTATCCGCTTGATGCTATATTTTGAGATAATAAAGTCGTCCTTTATCGAAAAAAAACAGGACATGCATACCAACACGAAATTATAGTGAGCGTGCTTTCCGAATGCTAACAGGCAATAATATCGAACTTGAGGTCAACCCAAACTGAATATGTAACCTAGCTAGAATGACAAAAGTTTCAGAAATGCTATCCAGAACTCCAATAGCTGGACCTTCACCCTAACAGAACTGCTCAAATTTCCCAAAAAAAAAAAAAAAGAACTGCTCAAATTCACGATGATGTGCGTCAAACCTTTGAAAGCAGAGCGGCGAGTTAAGTTTTTATTAGTCTGCTCAAGTTGCTAAAGCATTCTCTCACCGCCAAACGTCGGGTCCCTCGCTCTCCCTCGCTCCCCCGCTAGGTCCCCCCCCCCCCTCCCCCGCCGCCGGTGGCGAGCTCCGTCGGGCAAAGCCCGGTGGGCGCGGCGGCGGCGGGGCCCTCCCCCCCCCCCCCCCCTCCCCCAACGGCGGCGCCTTCGAGTGGCGACGCTGGACGTCCGCGGGGCCCAACGGCGTGGCTCGCGGGGCGGAGGGGTGGCCTGCTGGTGGCGGCGCACCGGCGACCTTCGTTCCGCGCGCGGCGGGGCGACTGTGGTGCTCCCGTCTCGGGAGGTGGCGTGCGGCCGGTCTCTTGTTGGATCCGGCCGGATCTGGCGTTGGGGGCCGGCCGGCAGCGCGTGGCTCGGCTGGTGCGTGCCCGGCGGCTCCGGCGTTTGGAGCTCGCCGGGCGACGCGAGATGGGCAGCGGCCGGGCGTGGCCACTGCTCCGGCCGTGGGCGGCGGCGTCAGGAGGTCTCGGTGGTGGCCTCCTGGTGTCGTGGCGGCTTCACGGTGGCTCGACGGATCTGCCCGCGGCAGCGGCCGGCTTCTCCGGCGTCAGCTCGTCTGTGTTCGGGCCGTCTTGACCTTCACCCCATCTCCTCGTCGCCCGGGCGCTACTCCCATCAATGGGCTGGTCCTCTCCTAGCTGCGGTCCACCGCTCGTCTTGCGCCCGGTGCTGCAGGACCGAGCTCGTCCCGCGCATGATGCAGCAGGACCGAGCTCGTCTCGCGCACGATGCAGCGGGACTGACCTCGTCCCCCTCTCGATGCGGCAGGCCCGAGCTCGTCTCGCGCTCGGGGCTGCAGGACGGGTCGGTGGATGCCGGTTCTGGCCGGCCTATTGGGTCTCGACGTTGGGGGTCGCCCAGGGGTGCGAAAGGTGGGACCTTTCCGCTCGTCTCTTTCGCTGGGGTTGGGGCGGGTCTCAGGTGAGGTGGTGTCGAGGTCTTGGATGCTGGGGCGGCGGCCCTGGTGGTGGTAGCGCGGTGCTCTTGGGCAGAGCCCGTGCCTTGGTGCTGCCCAGTCACCATGGCCGTGTGCGCAGCGTGGTTGCCGGGGTGTGGCTTTCGGTGACGGTGAGTGTTGGCCGAGGTGAAAACTTGTTCTATCTTCGGATGGACCGGCGGCGGCGAAGATCGTTCCCTTTTTGAAGGCGTCGTCGCGGCTCTCATTACCCGTCATGCGGCTCTAAGGGAAACTCTGATTCTTGGATCGGGCGGTATCGGCGCTCCGGTGTAGTACCCTTCCTGAAGGCACCGCCTTGGAGCGCATGGTTCGTCATATGTAGCTGCACCTCTGCGTGGTGGTAGTGCTAGGGATGATGTTGCTGCGCTCAGCGCCTATGTATCCTGCCCTAGGTGTGTATGCGTGTGTTGCGGTGGCGTGGCGTGTGTTTGTATTGGGTGCTTGATGATTGGTGCTTTATATATAGAGCGGGGCAAAAGCCTTTTTGGGTAAAGCAGAGCGGCTCAACAAGCAGTGCAAGGTTAATCTGTGAACCTGGAAGTCTGATTTCCATCTTTCTCTGTGTGGCCTAGAAAAGGCATTGGTTGATGTAATATTCTGCTGCTCTATGTATATACTGTTCATATTTAATATTTCTCCACTCGCAAATGTAAGGTGGTTTGCATATTTCAATATGAATTACATACGGACTGAAATGAGTGAACACTAAAATGCGTTATATACATCTGAATCCAAAAAAGTTATATCTTATAGTAATGAACGGAGGGAGTAGAAAATTACTGTAGAACAATTGTATAAACCAGCAACGTCTTTATTATTCGCAAACATAGAGGGTTAAAAAATAAGCTCTTCTATTTCTGTATTGTGATCTTTATTATTCACAAACATAGAGGGGTCAGACACTGTGATTTTTAGCTATTCAGTAACATCTCAAAAATAGAGGAGTAAAAAAAATGTAAACTAGCACAACCCATGGATGCAGAAATCTCTATTATTCACAATAACTTGGAATGCGGTATGTATCTACACATTGCAAGGAGGCATCTAGGACCAGAAGCAAGGCTGTCAAAACTCCATGAGCATAACCGAAAACAGAACAATGCAACGTGAACGGACATGCCCACTCCTGGTAGCGTCAGAGCTATCCAACTTGCAGCGCCTCAGGCATCATCGGCAATACCGCAGTTTGAACCAAACACAACCCGGCCGATATAAGCAACAAACGTAGTCTTCCTTGTACACAGAAACCAATAGTCCCCAGCAAAGAGAAGATAAGCTGTTCGGCATGTCTTGAAAGAGAAAATCAGCACCAAGTGTGTTACTCGAGTCCCGAACAATGCATCCGCACAAACACTTGTAGAGACAGAAAATATGATGAAAAATGAAAGCAGTAGCATGACTAATATTTAGAGGAAAAGTAGCATGAGTATTGCTCGAGTCCTGAAGCAATTATTCGCACACACATTTTAGATACAGAAATGATAATGATCAAAATAATCTCTTCATAAGAAATGGTTTGTGCGTCGTAACTGAGCTAGATGAACAAAACTAGTTATAGGTACTCCCTCCGTAAACAAATATAAGATGTTTTAGGTCACTACTTGAGTGACCTAAAATGTTTTTCATTTGTTTACAGAGGGAGTACATTGCAACTCGCAAGTACTGGATATAGCTTATGACTATTTGCACGGCATATATAGCATTATACTAGCATTATACCCGAGGGAAAATACACAGGACCTCATGGGTGCTTCACATCCCTATACGATTATTAACTGTAAAAAATACCCAAAAATACTGAAATTTGAGGATATCAAACCTGGATTTCCAATCTACTTCTGTGTGAAGTTTCGTGAAATACCAGAAAACGTATCTGTGGTGAAGAAATACTGTCCGAACTAAAATCCGTCCAAACAGTTTTTTCTATACATAAGAATTTTTTATCCTTTTCGCCACGGATACGTTTCCTGATATTTTTTCATGTAATTTCACACGGAAATAGATCAGACACCCAAGTTTGATATCCCTAAATTTCAGTTTTATTTCAAATTTCTCAGTATTGTTTTTGAATTTAATGTTCATTTAGGGGGTGGAGCACCCAGGTGCTACAAATCATCTTCCTATACCTGAGATGTTATCTTATTTTTTTCGGCTTGAAGACTAGAGATGGACAAAGGTCATCTGTACAAGAAAGAATCAAGGAGACACTTGTCCACTATATGCCGTCATTAGTTATTACCAATGGCATACTATTCCCAACTTGAGAATCAGATCCGCATACTAATGAAAGCCGTTCATAACGGCCCATTATAAAACAACCTAAAGTACAATAAAAAATATGGCAAGGCTGGTGCATTATGAAGTTCATGGGCAGGAAATGAATGAATAGAGTGCCTATTAAGGAAAAGAATAGCGAATTATACAAAATAGCACCGCCCCTTAAATTACGCTATTAGCAAGGTATAGCGCACTATAGTGTGCTATTAGTGATACATTGTAAACTGGTTTTTTTATCGACACAATTATCTACATGTTATAGTAATGCTATTAGCGGCGCTATCGTGCGCTTTATTTTTCAGTGGTGTCTAGTGACAAACTGAATTAATACTACCACACTGATGATCAGTTTCTGGAAAAGGTTCAGTAATGCTATGAGCAGCTTATTGAAAGGCAAAAGTAACTAGCAGTTGCCCCAAATTGATGTTGCTATATAGAAAAGCTCTTCTCATATCAAGAAAAAAAGAGCTCTTTATTTTTTAGGACAAGGCAGGCGCTTTGCCATTTGTACAAGAAATTTTTTGTCTACTGAACACACAAGATAAGTATAACTAACCTGCCTTCACCTCTTTACATCATCGGGCAAACCTGGGAGCCACTGGTTATTTGCAATGTCACCGGCAGCTTGACCCAACAGCTCGCCACTCATAACACCATCGTCATCCATTGTCGTGGCCTGCATAACTGCGGTAGAGCGGCTCGTTGCATCTGAGCCTGACCTGCTGGGCACCACCACCAAGGAAACTTCCCTGGTCAGCCGAATCGTTGTTTCTCATAGGCCGCTGGCAAGGGAAAACTCCGAGCTCTCCTTCGATCCTCCCTCTAATGTCGACAAGCAGGTAGCGGAGCCTGGAGGCCTCAGCCTGAAGCGCCGAGTGACTCTGAATCTTCCTCACGAGCTGCCTGTTTAAGGCCTTGAGGCGAGCCACCTCTTCCTCCAGCAACGCTGTGCGGGCCTTCCTCTTGTCACGGTACCTCCTCACAGCTGCTCGATTACCAGAAGGGCGCTTCTTGGCCCCGCTATTCTGTTGCGGCGACTCGGATGTCTCCGCGACATCGTCGGACTCTGCCGGGTGGATCTTAGTGTGGACATGGACGCAGGTGTGCGCGTGGTGGGCAAGGTCCTCGACATGCGGGTTGCAGCAGGCGTGCTGCGTGTCTTTCAGGACGTCGTCGAAGTAGCTGTCCATGGCCGGGCGCGGGTACGTCTCTGGATTGGTGAAATCTATGTCCGCGTCGTCCATGGTCCGCAAGAACAAACCTGATAACATGAACACGGCATGTATGAGATGCTCTTGCTACTTATTTTTATTCATTCGGTAATCGAATGCAATTGACGGCATTGGGAAGGGATGATGATTGGTGCAGGCCAACCACGATCGTTCTTGTGGTGACAAGCAAGAGGAAAACGAAGAACAAGCTTGAGTTGAGCTTACCCGCAGACGAGAGGAGTCGCGTCCTGGTCCTGGATGGCCACGGCAATCCGGAGTTGTGGTGGAGGAGGATGATTGGTGGGCGGAGAAGGGTGGGGAATAACCAGCAACGTTTTTGTGTGTTGTTCCTTCTCTTGTTCGCATTGACTTGGTTTCCTTTCTCGGGTGGAATGCTTTTCCTTCGATGTCGTCATCGATGGATAGGGGGAGAGGGGTCCGTAATAACGTGAAGACAAGCAAACCAGTTTGCCCGGCCGGTAGGTTGATGTGCGCCGCGCGCGGCGGAGATATTTTCAAGACGGACTGATGGACGCGTGTGCGGCTCTACTACCCCACGGGTCAAGTGTCAATCAAGTAGAGTAATATAAAATGGTGAATATATTCCGTGGGAACAAAAACGACATCATGTTGAATAAGGGCATCTACAACGGTAACCCAACCCGCCAAAAAACCTCCCGCATCCGTCCGCGGACAGGGGGTCAGTCTGCGGACATGGAGGTGGGAGGCGGACATGGATATGAGAGGCAGTCATCCAACGCTAGCCGCGTACTGTCCGTCAACAAATTTAAATTTAAATCTATGTTGATCCACATAACGCGCCAGCTCACATCCCCGCCGGATCACATCCCCGATCACAACCAAAATGAGACAAATATGCGTAGTTTTTACATGCCGGAATCCAAAAGAATATCAGTTCGGCAGTCCGTGCATTTCTGCCCTGCCGGATCAGCCATCCTAGCAAGATGCTTCCCGATTAAGGAGGTGCCCTCGTCGCGGCGTAGGCAGCCTCCGTGTCCGCGTCCACCTCCGCCTCCACCGTGTCCTCATCTTGCACCGCCGCCAACTGATCTTTCTGCCGCTCCAGCGTGTGATACCGGACGAATTGCACGATAATTTTAGCATCAGCATCCAAAGACTCGATATTCAAGGTCAACATCTTGGTGTCCTCCGTATTGGCGGCGATCTTCACCCTATTTCCCTCGAGCGTGGTCTTCTTCTCCTCGAGCGCCGCCTTCTTCTCCTCAAGCACCGCCTTCCCCTCCTTGATCATGGTCCTCCTCTCTTCGAGCTTGATCTTCTTCTCCGTCGCATCCATCAACTGCTTGAACCTCTCCGCCTTCCGCTCCTCCTTGATGTCCGAGCGCCTCAAGCATGCCTCTTCCTTCTTCGCCAAGATTTCCTCGAACCTCTCCGTCAGCTTGGCCGCCGCACCTTCTCGCTTCGCCCTCTCCTCCTCCCACTTCTTTCCCAGCAGATTTCTTCTAACCTTTTTCGGCGGTTCTTGGGCTGGGTCGGTAGGGTCATCGGTTTCATCCTCGTTGGCTTGGGCTCCCGTCTTGGCAATGAAAAGGTTCCACTTCGGATGCCCATTCAATTTCAACCAACAATGCATGATGGTGAACGACTTCTTCTCCAACTTCTTATACACCACACAAGCACGAGTAGGCTACAAAAGTGAAACAATGCAATTCTGTCTAATGAGCAACAAAACAATACATATCTGGCTACTGATCAACAAAAAAAGAGCATATCCGGCTACTGATAAAAAATAGAGCATATCCGGCTACTGATTAACTAAATCAGAGCATATCCGGCTACTGCTCAACTTACTTGCTCGGCGATGCACGCTAGGACACCATGCGATGAGATGCTTCAAGTGCCCGCAATACTTGGAGACGGCCTCTTGGATGGTGTACCATCAATGATTGAGGGATTTCCACTCACGGTTGCAGACCAATGCGTCGATGTAGGGCACGAAATGCTTGTGCTCGTGGAACCTTTTGGAATTTTCCTCCAAAAGGTTGTGCCCTTTTGCTCCGCCATGGACAGGATTGAGGCTAGTTGCCAATGATGCGTCGCACAACAGCTCGTCCTCCCGCATCTTGAAGCTTTCTCTTCTACCCTTCTTCTTCGGATCGCCGATTGTATCTTTCGGATCATCGTCGTCGCCGTCCTCCTCCTCCTCCCCCTCCAGATGCTGCTCTCCGCCGGCCCAGTGTTGCTGTTGCTGTGTGCCATCGCCGTTCTGGGTGTAGGACTGCTGCGTGGCCTTCTGGGTGTAGGACTGCTGCTGCTGGTACTTGCCGGACTTGGTGGGATTCGAGTCTTCCACTAGCCCGTCCTCGTAGCCCCTCCTCCTCCCTCGCCCCCGTCGTGGATGATATTGAGCATCTCCCTTTCCGCGTCATACACCGGTTCCCCCGCTCTTCGCATTGCAGAAAACAACACGCGGGCACCCATCTGCTCTTTCCCTGCCGTCCTCACTCGAACAAGCGATGACGAAGAAAACTCAGACAAGAGTGGCACCACGTTAACATCAACGATGTAAGGAACCGTACCGATAGGGTTTGTGAGCTGCTTGGCAGCGTAGTAGTACAGAGGCTTGTAAGGCTGCGTCTGCCACGGCCTCGCCGTCCGCCAAGACCATCGCCACCACCAATCCCACCGGCGGCCAGATGCTTCCTCATCTTCTCCTCGTTTGTGGCCTTCTCTTTGATGCGGCGACTCTGCCACGTCTCCGAGCTGATGTTCCGGGCGAGCGTGAATCTTGAATCCTCCGGCACCTTTGGCGCCCCCATCTCCGGTAGGTTCTCCAGCGGTTCCATGCGTCGTCGGTGGAGGAAAGGAGAGGGTGGGAGAAAAGAGCGGGACTTGGGCGGAGAGCAATATAGGGAGTGGAAAAAAAGAGTGGAGGAGTTTTGCGCAGAAACAGTGGGGGAGTTTGGCGCGGAAACAGTGCAGGATGCTACAAAAGCGCAGGCTCGGCCCTCCTTTTGGGTAGGCCAGGGGGCGGAGAGAGACATTTCACGTGTCCGGACTCCCGCAACCCCCCCCCCCCCATGTTTGTCTCCGGTTTGCGAAAAAAATCTGCGTCTGGGCCGCTCCGCGCACCGATACAGGTCAGCGTTGCATGGCTTCCACGGTCCGGATAGCCCGGTCAGGACGGTTGCGGGAGATTTACGGGTCGGCGTTGAAGATGCCCTAATAATGGGCACCATAGGCTCCGATGCACCGGCCAAACTTTCAGCCAATCACTGTGCACTGGTAGATCCAGACACATAAAGCCATCCCATTGGGCAAGCGAGCGCAACCAACTTGAAGCACGGCCACCCTCATCATCAGTCGCCGCCGTTGCCGCTGGTTGCTGCCTACGTTTCTCGTGGCTCCACGCATGTAACCGTGTGCACCCGCGGTGGCAGCTCCAGTGGCGATGGTGGCAGCTCGCCATAGCACCCCGATGGACCGTCGAAGCTCGCTGCACGGGGTTGCATGAGCGACGGCCAAGAGTCGACGCCGTTCATTTTTAGAGAAAGGGCGCTTTATTACTTAAATGATTTAAACATTACACCTGTCCTCTGCATAATTAAGATGCACACAGTCAAACAAGGTGTCTCGTAGAAACGGAAAATAAGAAAGGCGAAATACAAAGAGACATGTAGAGTCAGTATAACGCCTAAAGCGGGGCTGGGGGGGGGGCAATCCTAAGATCAAGCTGCCAGCCATGTTGGGTAAAAGTATCCCTCGTCGTACCCTCTAATCATGTACACACCTCCGTAAACATGTCTCGATTCTCCACACGTTGTAAAGATGACCATAAACAGAGAGTCCCGGTACATCTGTAGATAACCTGCATCAGAGAAGTACTTTTATCATTAAAACCAGTATAATTTCTACATAGCCAAAGCGACCAAATAATAGTAAGTTCTCCCACCTTGAGAAGAATTCTAAACCTATGGTCAATCCCATGTAACCAGTTGCCAAATACATTAGCAATACTACAAGGAGGATACAAGCGAGCAGCTATTTAGATGACTGACCATATAGAATGAGCCAATTTGCATTGCAAGAGTAAATGTTTTATTGTCTCATCATGGTGACGAAAGACACATTACGGGCTTCCATGCCAGTTCCTCTTAATAAGGTTATTTTTAGTAAGAATGACTCCGCAACGAAGATACCATGTAAAGATTTTATTTTAAGAGGTATCTTCATCTTTCAAATCTTTTTATTATTATCAACTGGCACATCAGACAGAATTAACGCTCTATACATGGACTCCGCTGAGAATGTCAACGCCGTTCATGGATGTAGCAGAAAAGATCGCCAGTAGTAGCAGAAAAGAACGACGGTTGCAGCAATTGGTCGTCGCCGCCGTCGCGGGTCGCGGTTCCGCCATGATGGATGTAGCAAAATCCCTCGCCGGTAGTAGCTAAATCTGAGGACGGTTCCAACAAAAAAAGCCACCGCCGTAGTAGGGCGCAGCTCCGCCTTGATGGATGTAGCAAATCCGTCACCGGTAGTAGCAAAATTCGATGACGGTTGCAGCTTATGGCTTAGCTGGTTGCAGCTTCCAGGGGTGGAGGTTTTCTCGTCGGCGTGGAGCTAGATGGATGGACGGAGCGCATTCAATGGCGGTGCTGCGGGGGAGCGCGGCTGGGCTGTAGCAGGATGTGATGCTGGTTGTAGCAAATTGCAATAGGGGAGACGCCAGGGAGCGGAGACCCGTAGTGATGAGGTCGATGGTGCTCCGCTCCGGTCCTCGACTAAGCGGCCTCCACAGCTGCAGGTAAGCGCGCTCAATCACAAGTTTAATACAAAATCATTAAGAGTGTCCAAATGAGGACTCCGATACCCAGCCACCTAATGTGGCGGTGTCCGACCGTAGAGGCTTGCAGTTCCGAGAAGAGTTTGGTGAAGTCGGTGTGGCACCATCCGCCACCAGCTACTTTACGGAAGCAACACCAAAAAAATTGGGTCGTCGCACATGTAAAGAATATGTGGTTGGAGTCCTCCGTCGTATGGCACGGGGGGCAATTACCATCGCTGAGGCCGTTGCGCTTAAGAACCTCGACCCCAGAGGGGATGCGCCCGCGGATCCATTGTCATAGGAAGATCCTAATCTTCAAAGGACGCCGGATTGATAATCGGCCAAAGCATTCAATTATCCAAAAACAGTTTGATATATAACAAGATTTTTATTTACAATCCACTTGAATGCCAAACGAAGTCTTAGTACTGCTAAATTTGACACCACGCGAGGAAGGCATCCCTGAATAAACTTTATCATATAGGCGACCTAACTGATAAAAGTAACAGACAGAAGCCAGGATGCCCGAGTTGTCTCATACAATCATATGCTCGTGAACGCTCTGCATTGTCTTTCCCAATGCTCCTTGGCCAAGCGAACACGCTCAACACGCTCGGTTTGCATCCTCTTCTCCCAGTACTCCGGGTAACTGTAGGAAGGCAGAAATATTTCACTGATCAGCAATGTCAACTTAAGGAAGGGTTTCTACGTAAAAAATAGTGCACACGTTTGTGTGGGAGAGAGAGAGAGAGAGAGAGAGAACTATTACCCCCTTTATTATTACCTGTTTCTAAGCAGAATGTTGAGCTGATTCAGCCGCACAGCGTTAGGAAAGACACCGGCCTAAAGCAAAGCGAAAGAGATGCGTTTCTGATCAGGTGACCTTGGTAGAAAATATTGAGCAAAAATTTGATAGATTTACCCGGCGACAAATCGGGCATTTTGATCCAGGATCTGCAGACTCGAGTCCATCAACAACTGTCACAGAGGCTGCAGCGCTGCAACACAGGTAGCAGAAGATGTGGCCACATGAAAGAGAGACTGCATCGAACACTGTGTCCTGCAAAACCAAACATCGAACACTGTATAGCTCAAGTACTCTCCTCTACAGTACTACCCTCTAAATTAGTTGTTGACACATGGGTCACGTATCGGCCGCCAAGTAAAAGCTAGCATGTGAGAGGATTTATTTCCATGACTTACCAAGCAGATTGAACAGGTTAAGTCGATGTCGACCCGCATGGAATCCAAGAGGTTACAAGAGAGTGTCGGCTTATCCTCATCGCCGAATGTGAGGGAGAGGTCCACTAAGAGGTCCATTGAAACGGTTTTGTTCCACCTCAAGTTGATGTACAAAGCCATGAGCTCGTGCAGCCACGGGGATTCAAGTATCTCGATGTGCAGTCTCCGCGCTTCAGTTCTGAAAGACTGCCCTTGTTTTGAGCAACATTTCTGCAAGTTTGTTGTGCTAGATGTTATCATTATGGTTATAAGAAAATGATTTATCATTATGTAGTTGCTTGTGACTATCTAATTATCAAAGCAGGGAGCAGTAGATGGAATGTTGCCACAATGATCACCATTTCACACCAACAATATTGATGAGACTAATAATGTATAGTGTGCATCTTCAAATAAAGAGACATACAGGGGCGCAGCTAGATTGGATCCCGCCCGGGCCAAACATGATGAACAATGTTGAACAGTAGCAGAAGTGCTACGGTCAATGAAGGACTCTAGGGCCATGACCTGGGTCTAGGCCCTGGGGGCCTTGGGCCATTTGGCACCTTCGGATAGATAAATAGAGTGTTCACAACCAAGTATTACGACTTATTAGTCATCCATCTATCAATTTTTCTTCATCAACAAAATTGAGTAATTTTAACATGTCCCTCTTACCTCCTCTTTTCACATGGGATGTAAGAAAGTAGGAGTTACTCAGACCACTACCTAATGAAATCAACGCCTCAGATCTATTATACACTCTTACCTCCCGTGTGAAAAGATGAGGTAAGAGAGACCATCTTAAAACTGCTCGCTTTGCTTTAGAAAACATATATATTTAACGAAGGAAAACTGAATTATTGAGTTAGGGGCCATGCCTTGTCATACTTCTTTGTGATTTTCCTCATGGCTACAGCATTTACAATAGCATAGGTAACTAGGTCTTTTCCTTGCCGTACTAGTGCCTCATCAGTCCTTAGAGACCTGTTTGTGAACCACATGAAGTACTTCCTCAATCCCGTGGATGCTACATGCAATTTAAGTAACTTTTCGACCCTTTCATTGAAGCAGCGAACGATTGCTGACAGCTCATTGGAAAGGGATGGAAAGAAACTCTCATCACGTACTGCAGATGCAACAGCTAGTGTCAAATATTGATCATGGGCCATTAGCCTATACCTTCACTAATAACACTTTAAGTATTCAGGAACATATAGATTGGAAAACAAGTAAAAATGCATGTGCAAGAATAAGGTGTTTGATTCATATGAAGAATGCATGAACTGTGTAGACTTAGGTGTTTGATTCATGAAAATGGAAAACAAATACAAAGGAGTCATAACAAAGGTGTTCACATTAAATGCAAAGAACATACAAAGTAAAGTTGTGAGACATGAGGTGTAGTGTGTCATCTCTACTATGGGTAGCATGTAATCTCTATTGTGGTTGTTGTAGTCCCGTCGAGCTGTGTGGTTCCCATGTACTTCCATTTTTTGCTACTACCTGTATAATACCTTAATACTTTGCAATAAAATGGATGTATGTATAGCCGACATAGAGGTTGGGAATTTACCCTCTTTTGGGGGGAAAGAATAAGAAACATATAATTTTATTTTGGCAATAAACACCTTCATCTTATTCTCTGCAGACAAAAGATCTGTAAAGAGGTTTAAGTGGATTGCACAAATATGGCATTTCTCTTTGAATCGGAGATCAAAATAAAATTGTTCTTGTTTCTTCTTTGTAGCATTAATTACGATGAACCCAATTTTGATGGATAATGGCACCAAGAGAATAATTCCTCATTCTTATTATTTCCTTCACATTTTCGATGAATCAAGGAGGATCCTACATCGTCTACCTTTATCCCATAATATCACCACATATGTAGGAGGTGCAAAGTTAAATGATATCGCCCAAAATGGAATAATGCATGTTTTCACAAGATACTCCCTTAGGGCTAGAGGAAAACTATCTTATTTTTTTCAATCATGTTGCCATAACTTAGTAGCACCATGTGTTGGGCATTAATTATTGATTTCACAAACGACACAGAGGGGTCACTAATTTACTTGATATTTAGGGATAAGCTTAACGAAAGATAACCTTGTTAGGGATCGACAACTATAACGGAAACCAGAAGTGATGTTATTGCCATGAGGGAGAGATGACTCATGTGGAGATTGTGCACGGGCTTTCAATTGACCTGCGCCTACTTGTTTCTCAAAGCATCTTAAAATTAGTTATCCAAGATAAGTGGACAGCCTAAGGCAAAAATTCGGGTGGGGTGTATGCTCTATGTTGTGCTATTTGAAATTCTTGTAATGATCTTGAGTTTAAAAAAAGAGCCTTTCTATTTCTTGCAATTTATTCATATGGCTACCCACTGGAACCATATGCAAAGGTGTAGGATGTTAATTATGTATTTTAGGTGGACGTATTTGAAGATGGTAGAACAAACTATGTTCAACCGACATAGATGGTGGTCTCTAGCAATAGGATGCATGCACTAGTAGAAAAAGGGCCATTAGTCGAGAACCGGGACTAAAGGCCCTCCACACCGGGACTAAAGGGTCGTTACTAAAGCCCCCCCCCCCCCCCCCTTAAGGAGATTTCTTTTTTTGAATTTTTTTCCGATTTTTAAAATTTTGAATTATTTCTATTTAACCTCTAATCACCTCTCATCATTCCAAATTCACTAACTTCCCGGCCGGTCACCCATCCTCTCAGTACTCCAGCCTGAGCACGCTTAACTTCCGGGTTCTATTATCTCTGATTTCCAAGTCTGGACTTGTTGTTTTCCTGACAATAGTAAGATGTCAATCCTATTAACCCTCAGGAGTTTAGCTTGAGCATGAAGTCACACGATTTCACTGTTTGAGTTTGAAACTATTATTCTAATAAACAATAATTATTTAGTAACACTAATATTTCTTGAGTAAGTAGTTTAACCATAGTTTGACCACATTTTGACCATAGTTTGACCAGATTTGACCAAAATTAAAAAAATAATATAATTATTTGGTAACAATAATATTCTTGAATAATTATGTAGTAACACTAATACTTCTTGAATAAGTAGTTTGACCAGATTTAACCAAAATTCAAAAAAACTGAAATTTGAGCATATCTTTTTTTCCTTTTGGAATTTGAGGATTCTAAAAATTTGCAAACAGGTCGTAGGCTGTCAAAATCGGATGCGGATTTTCGTGCTGAACATTTTGATATATTATACGTTTTTTTCTGACATCGTATGCAAAAGAAGTTTTTATCATTTTCTTTTGCTTTTTACAAAACTGGAAAGGCGATCCAGGGGGGTAGAGTTTGAAAATGGGACCTTTAGTCCCGGTTTGAGACACGAACCGGGAGACCTTTAGTCCCGGTTTGAGACACGAACCGGGACTAACTAAAGGGCACTTAGTCCCGGTTCGTGTCTCAAACCGGGACTAAAGGGCTCATCTAAACCGGGACTAATGCTTTTAGCCGCACGAACCGGGACCAATGCTCACATTAGTCCCGGTTCGTATAAGAACCGGGACTAATGGGCTTATCTGGCCCGAACGAAAGCCCTGTTTTCTACTAGTGATGCTACACAAGTGTATCTTGCGATCCATATTGTGTTCGCTCAAACTATTTTTGAGACTTTGCTTTTCAAACACTTTCTACTGATATACTTTGTAAGAATAAAGTGCATTAGTCGGTCAGAGAGGCTGGGGTTTCCATCTTTCTACAAAGAACAGCTAGCCTTCTGGAGAACAATAGAGAACAGATTGAGAATAACAAGCACAAAGTAAATACCGCCGGCCCCGGTGCACTGGCTATGCCCCGTGACGACCATGGTGGTGTCGTCGCCGGGGAGCTGAGGGCAATAGGGAATAGCGTTGCATTTCTTAATCATTTGTTTCAGACGCTTCAGCCCCAAAGTGGGCAGTTCCTCCTTCATCCCCTGCATATATCTCTTGTACTCCTTGGCGAACTTCATGGCTACAATGGAAGACAAGATCATCACCAGATCGAGATTTCAGGAAGGGAGCGAGAAGAGAAGTTGCTGCAGGGCAAGCGATTACGGACAGTTTGATTACCTTGCTGCTAAGCGGCTTAACCGAATTTAGAAAGAGTAGCCAACTACAAAGGCGCCCTTGTATTTGAGAAGTCAACGCTAGCTTGTATTTGAATGAAGAGGTAGGCCCTTGCATTTGAATGTCAACGCCAGGTTGTATTTGAAAGAAGAGGCAGGCCCTTGCATTTGAATGTCAACGCCAGGTTGTATTTGAAATAAGAGGCAGGCCCTTGTTGCAAGGTCAACAGTTATGTTTCGATGTGCACATTATGTAGTGTTATGTGCATGCTTGTGTTAGTTATTTATCAAAGCAAGATGTATGGCGGCAAGTATAAAAGGAAGTTTATATGGCCGAGCTAACTAGAGAGCACGGATAAGCTTGCGCACAGACACAGCTAAGGAGTTGACATTGAAACTTTTAAATCACTCACAAGAGCAACAAAAATAGCTAGGTGCCAACCGTAGGCAGTAACTCGACCATGATGGCACGCCCATCCATGATAAACTATGTAAAAATATCTGGATGGTACAAATATGAGAAAGAGTAGCATCTAAATTAGAGCTATGCAATTACTCCCTCTGTTCCTAAATATAAGTCTTTCTAGAGATTTCACTACAGACTACATAAGAAGTAAAATGAGTAAATCCATACTGTAAAGTACATCTATATACATCAGTATGTAGTCTGCATTGAAATCTGTAAAAAGATTTATATTTAGAAACGGAGGTGGTACGTAATAACGATATTTTTTCGGGTGGCTGGTCCAGCAGCCGCTGGCGTGGTGGAGGCCACCGGCTTCGCTGCAGCCAAGGCTCCAGCCTGCGTTGCCTGCTGCTGCTACGGCTCACCTTGTGCTTCGTTCGGTAGGCCTATGCACAATGGGCTGTGGATTCCGGCGCCATCGCCGGCGCTTCCGACCACAACCCCCCACCTCTAGTGCTCCGACTGTGCTTTCATCGACTACTGTTGCAGCTGCGGCTCCACTGACATCGTTGAAGCCTTCACAAAAAGTCCAGCAGGAGACGCCGAGGGCTTCTATGTCTGCAAAAATGATATGATTTTTAATAGAGAATCTTTTGTAATTTTTTTGCAGGTTATATCCAGAGCCACTGCTTGGATCCGTACGCGGTCGTTCCTCTCATGAGGAAGCCAAGAAGCATATGGCTATTGGAAACAACCGGTGGGAGATGGTAGCACAGGATACTTACAACCAATTTGAATGACGGTCCAATAATAAACTAGGTGTTTAGTTATCTTGTTCTATTCTCGCCGGTTGTGGCAACTATATTTATCATTTTACTTTGAATCTTTTGGGAGCGACTACTGTATCACAAAATTTTTGTGGGACCTTTTGCTTAATAATATGGCTGCCTGCATCATTCAAATGCAGACGCCGGCGGTAATCCCTCTTTCAAAAAAATGTCTGTAGGGCCGGCTACGCCCTTTCGACGTAGTATTCGCCACCCCGTCTCCGCTGATGGGTTCTTCTTCGACTGACAAACACTCCATGTTGAAGGCTATGTGTTGTCAGGCTGAGCGCAAGTTGGACTTCACGCCAGGTACTTCGTCTATCAAATATTTTCTTTCCTTTTCGGATACGCATATTTCTACTAATAAATAATCATGGTGTGTCTATGGAAAACAATGAAAATGAAGTTAGTTTGTCGGTTGGGGCACTGAATATATGAAGATCGTCCGTTTAAAGGTTTCTTCGGAATGTCCGAGCACCCCGCCTACCCTTGATGCCTACGAGAAGGAGACAGATGCCACATATGATGGTCCGCTTTTATCTCACTTTGTTGGCAGGTTATTCAGGTCAGATTCGATGATGCAAGACATGAGTCTATGTTTTATGACTTCACAATGTCTTTGCAAAAATCACATTCCTAAGAAAACGTCCAAAATGGTGATGGTTTCAACTCTGACCGAAGTTTTCACATCGGAGACATGAGTTGAATTCCCCGACATGGAAGGATTTTGATTGAGAAGTCATACTGGCATGAGAGCCTCAGACCGGGTGAGTAATTTTGGGGTGAATCCACCTCCAGATAGCCGGAACCATGGTACAATGCTTGGTTGAGACACATCCATGCTATAGGCCCGATATATTCTGGATAAGGGAAGGTAATCGGACTAGAAAGAACTTGTTGGATGGATCCTTAAACTGTTTAGTATCCGCCATTGCTAGAGCCACAAATGTCGATATAAGTCTCGTCATGATAAAACGGACAGTTTGGATCATACGTCGAAAACTCCTTCTCGTTGAGAGAAACAGGGCACCGGTTGATGATCATGATGTTGACCAGGTCCAATACGATATTGTGACGTCCCCAAGGTCGGCGCCAGTTGTTGAAGGATTTTTCGTTGGATCCTAGTAGCTATACTAGAACAAATTTCTAGAAGGAGAGGGGCAACTGTTTGCCACCAGATATCCGAGAATGCGGAAAGAGCAGTTGTGAAAAGCAAAAAAAAACATTAAAAAAGTCACATCGGGTTATTGGTGGATCTAGAACATAGTAGATAAAAGAAGGAAAGATGATATACCCATGTTCAGGCACCAAATGTCGGTAAAATTCCTATTTATTGCTTTGTTCTCTTTCTTTATATGTGGCGTGACATCTTCTTTGGGCAGTGGGAGGCGATGTCCGCACCGATGCGGGGCAGGGAGTGCACGAGCTAGGTCATGGCCGGCAGCGGCTGTGGTGGCGTGCCGGGTGTCCGGTGTACGGTGATGGGAGAATCTAGGGTTAGGTTGTGGAGGACCTCTAGGGATCGACCGGATCCGGCCCGTGGGAGCCCACTGGTGTGACGGCCCGTCTTCTAGGGCTACCTCGGCGATGATGCTAGATTGCCTCTTTGATCCATGCCCCGACCAAGGTAGGTCTCCCTGCGCGTGGACCGACATCGGGATGCATGGTTCACGGCGGTTCTGCTATGATGTTGTCCATTTCTTGGTGCCTTGTTCTGGGGTGCTATTTTTCTATCATGGTGGTGGTGAGTCCGACTTTGATTCTGAGGCATCGACCCTTGTGGTCCGGCTACGTGGTTGGTCTGAGCATGGTTTTCAATTTCAGTTTCAGAAATTTTTTAGCACCAACCGAAATGGCCGAAATTCAGTGAATTTCAGTGATTTCAGTTTTCATTTCAGCCAAATGACTGAAATATTCACTTGAATTTAATTACAAATTTGAAAATTTTGAAAACTATTTTGAAAAAATTTGAATTCTTGTGTTGTACTGAAATTGCTGAAATATTTTGGCTGAAACGTAATATTTCAGTGCCTATTGAAATTCAGTGAATTTCACCGAAATCTCACTGAAAGTGAAAACCATGGGTCTGAGTGCCTATGGTGGCATTGGTGAGCATCTAAGTGAAAACTCTGTGCTTTGGCACATAAGACAGTTATGCACGCAGGTGTCGCTTACCCATGTGGCATCGTTGCTGGTTCCGTGAAAACCTAGACAGTTGTTTCGTGCTTGGCGGTGACGACACTTTGCATTGTTACCCTCTTGGGGCGTTGGCGGGGAACTCAGATAGTACCACCCAATTGCAGTGTGTCGACGTCTTCGGGGTTGCCTTGATCCTGGAGTGAAGCTTCGTCGGCTCCACAAGGAGTGGATGTGTTAGTCTTCCATCATTTACACATGTCCTCGTGGTCAACGTTCTCAGCCCTCATTATCTTCTGTTGGGATCGACGTTCCGCGAGAATGGCATATTTTGCTTGACGCACTTGCTCGTACAACCTCGCGAAATAGGGAGTGGTTTTCATTGTTACTGCATCGGTTGTTAAAATTAGCCCTGCTTGCAGCTTGCTTAGGAGATGATCTTTCGTAGCAGTCCCTTACCATCAAAGTCGAATCATGAGACTTATCATTGACATATTATTTTATGATGAAACCTTATGGTTGACACATTGGGTTCTAGATTGTGCACGAAAAGTGAAAGCAAACACAACAACGCCCCGCTTGGAATCGGTGTATAATTTTACACCCGTATATAATTTACAGGTGTAAATCACTGGCCACGCATGATTTTCATCTGGAAAAGAAAACGACGGAGGCAGGAGTGTATATTTTACAGGGGTTTAGCGCTGAGAAACGACGATCCAATCAGCGCCCAACTGTGTCGACATAGTACCTTCGCGTCCAGACATCGTCATTGTGTCGACATCGTACCTCCGCGTCCTGAAATCCACAAACATGTTTTTTATGCCGTCACCCAGCATGTGGACCCACCCCCCGACGGCCCACCAGGCGCGGACGCGGCGGGATGACAACATGCGCCGCGCTGATGTAGTGGATACCATGTGTTCATGCGTGCGTGTAAACTCTGCCCTGTGTCTCAACTCTCAACTCGCATCCTATTGTTCTGCGGACAAGAGCTAGACGTACGACCGCATTGTAGGCCGGCGTTCGTCGAGAGACAAGGAAATGGAGCAGTACGTCGCCCTCTTAACCTACCTACAACGGTTCGCAGGTATGTACGTACATATCATGTTACTAATTAGTTACGGCGGCACCGCTCGATGGTTCTTGGTAGCATGACTATGACGCGGCGGCACCGCTTGATATATGTGATGATGATGGGTGGCAGATTCGGTTTCCGCGGTGAGCTGCGACGCGGAGGCGACGGGGGATGGCGGCAGCGATGTCTGCCGCAACGAGGCGGCCGCGCTGCAGCTCAAGATGGTCGCCGTCGCCGCTATCCTTGTCTCGAGCGCCGCCGGCGTCGCCATCCCGCTCGTCGGCCACAGGTGGCGTGGCGCGGTTCGAGCCGGTGAGGGCGGGTGGGCGTTCGTGCTCGCCAAGGCGTTCGCGGCGGGGGTGGTCCTGGGCACGGGGTACGTGCACATGATGCACGACGCGGAGGAGAAATTCTTGGACCCGTGCCTCCCGGACTCGTCCCCGTGGCAGCAGTTCCCCTTCGCGGGCTCTGTCGCCATGCTCGCCAGCCTCGTCACACTCGTGGTCGACTTCATCGGCACACAGTTTTACGAGCGTAAGCAGCGCGATAAGGCCGGTGCCGCCTCCGCCACAACGAGCGCCCAAGATGAGACGGGGTCGCCATTGCTGCAGGACGGGAGGACTACAGGGGGCCAGAAGTGTGAGGCCACCCTTGGGCACAGCCATGCGCACGTCTACGAAGGAGTGGTGCGCAACGGCCATGGCCACGAGAACGAGGAGGGCCCGTCCCAAGCTCGTCAAGTGGTGGTTTCACAGGTACGAACACAGTGGTTGCCTTGCCCCTCCTGTCAAGCTCAAGCATAATCGATGCTGTTTTTTGGGATAGCTTACCAAGCAAGCATAATCGTAATTAACGAACTCAAAACACTATATCACTCTCGCTTAATTAATTAGTTGCTTAAGTATGTGTGCAAGAACAAACTCTCTCAAAGCAGGCTTTCACCGAGCTTTATAGATATATCAATCATGCAGTTCATACAACAAGTTCAAGTGTACCAAAGAAAATAATAATGTCTGCTGGGCGTCAACACAAACACACCCAAGGGGAATGCAAAGAAAGAAGTAAAAAGGCCGCCAAGTGGCCGGCGCCTCGGGAACTCTGAGGTGAGGCAAGGCGGCATACGGCGACAATCATCGCGTCCATCATGCTGCCAAGCCGGTCGCTATCCCTCGGTCTAGATAGCGGTTGCCAACACTGCTAAACGGCCATGAATTTGAATAGTCAGAGGCCGTAGAAGAAAAACGCGATCAATAATCATCTTGTTGCGCGTCATCCAAAAGGATCGACGCCAACGTCGCGAACACAAATTAGAAGAGGCGTCTCCTCCCAATTTTCTTGGCCCGGTATTGGAGAAACCCAACCAGGTCCAGGGCCTTCAAGTCGGCCCCAGAGCCTCACCAGAAAAGCACCACATAAACCACGTCGCCGGACACGAGAAGAAGATGTGGTGTACCCTCTCTGGGACAACAAAAGAGGGGGCAAAGACCATCCCTAGGTTTGTTCCGCTTGGTCACCTCTGTCCGTGATGGGATGCGATCCCGCAGCAACTGCAAGGTGAAGATCTTGATCTCAATGGTAAGGGTGCTTTCAACAAAGGAAAGGTCCAGGCGATACGGCCACCGACATAAGGCATGATACGCCAAGCCAACAGAAAAGAACCTTGAGGGTGTCAAACACCAAGATACAACATCTGAATAGTTCCAGGAGTGCTGACAGATCGCTGCCCGCAAGTTGGCCCACTCAATGGTCCCCTTGGGTCCAAATGCTAGCCGAGACAACACATTCTACTGGCAATTGTGAGCAACAGAGGAAACCAACAACATCGGATCCGAGGAGATAGCAAACAATAATGGGAACTCCGTACATAGCGGAGACCCGCCGACCCACGGATCAAGTCAGAAGAGGGTCACATCACCATTGCCAGTAGAGATAGAGAGCCCTAAATGAATCTCATTCATGATCTATTGAATGGATCTCCAAGATTGAGATCCCTCCCTGCACTCACATGCAAGAAGAGGGCGGCCCTGCACATACTTTGCTTGAATAAGCTGCAGCCTTAAGCCACCCTCCCCGCGGAGCATCCGCCAGACTCATCGCATCATAAGGGCCACATTCATGTGATAGTCATATCTTTAATTTGACAGGGACAAATAAAAGTAATTACATAATTTTCATTCTTTGGCCAACTACAGACTATAGGAGGTGATTAGTTTGTTGTAGCCTGGTCAAGAAAGTAGTACCCCACAAAAACAAACATGGTAGTGTTTGGTTTAGTACACAATTATATTAACTTTCTTTGCATTTCCCTTAAAAAATACACTTTATGTGTTTGTGAGTTATGTTCCACAGGCTCATATAAATTTGGTATTTACTTGGTCAACTAAAAGTTTGTATATCAATGTTGTTATAATTTGTTTTGAAAAGATAAAGTTAATTGTGTTGATACCAACTCAAATTTAACCTGGCCTAATGTAATAGCTCAGCCAATAGGCATATTTTTTTGTAAGAAACATAGTACAAACATAAACGCTCTGATCCACGCACATGCACTCACCACAATAAACCATGCAAGCACACCCTACCCCTATGATCACTTCCGAGACACTAAAGTCGGCACATCCTGAAATTGACGAAGTCCCACAAGCACCCTATAGTCGATGGGAACAACGTCTCCCACTAAATACTGAACAAACAACTCTGGAAACCTAAAATAAATTTAGAAAACTAGGAGCACCGGTGTCAAGTCTAGAAGTTGAAACCTGGTAGGCTGGTTCCACCATAAAGAATCTAGCCATCTGAGTTATTCTCAGTTGGCACCAGTAGACATATAATTGCGGCTAACTAGTAGTAATGTATTCGAGAAGATCACCAAATAATTGCTATTTAATTTAATGTGTCATCTTTAAATCCAAATACAGTTCTACATTTTATAGCACGTGCCACTCTGTAGTCAGATTAGATTTTTTTAATGACCCATTTTAATGCATTTAGTATGAGAAAATTAAGAAGTTCATTTTATATCTTCAAATATGTACAGTCAAATGTTTATGTTAACACTGTCTTCTAGTAGGAAGTAAGAGTTATTCGCAAAAAAAAGAGTAGGAAGTAAGAGTTTAGTTAGTATGGGATTTTCACTATATAACGAATAGGTAAACATGTGTCACAACACTAATACTCATCACTTAAGCTAGTGCAGTGGTATACGAGGAAATAATGGTCAAGACTAATTAATAAAGCTAGCTTAGTATTTGTTTGATACATATACTTATTCATTTCTTTATATTATTTTCACTCCAACATGTCATCCTACTATGAGTAGTGTGCATGCTTTTACTTGACAACTGTTTTTTATTTGAAAAATTGTAATTTTTATTAAGTTTTAATCACCAACATGTCATACCATGGATCTAGAGTTGCGCATACTGAAAGGAGAGCAGCTCACGTTGTTTTTCATCAGGGTAAATAGTATGTCACTATTGTTCCTAAACCCTAACTCCAAATTTTCTTATCTTATAACCTATTTTTTTGTTTTTCTTATACCAAATTTTACGTAGTGAATCAATATGAATATAACTATTTGTATTCCAAACGTAATTTGTTTATGAAGCGATTTTAAGATTACCTCGGGTGCAGAATAACTTATTCTGCACCCTGGGTGATGAATAATCATTTGCTGCACGTATGGCCAACCTTCAAGATTTTGGAACTTGGAATTGTATCACACTCAGTGATCATCGGGCTATCACTGGGTGTTTCGCAGAGCACGTGTACCATCAAGCGTCTGGTTGCTGCCCTTCACCAGTTCTTTGAGGGTTTCGCACTGGGTGACTGCATTTCTCAGGTTAATTAACTATCTCCATTTTCCCAAATCATGCTTAAGTGTGGTCTTTCAGAAAATGAAAAGATGATTTTTCAAAGCCTTTGTATTGTAATTGAGATGTACCTGCTCAACCAATAATAGTACGTATGTGCTAAACATAACAGTTCCTCACTTTAAGCAAGGTATGTCATGAAACAAATCTATGCAGGCTCAGCTGAAGGATCTCTCTATGCTTTTGATGGCATTCTTCTTTGCTATCACAACACCCGCCGGGATCGCTGCAGGTTCCGCCATGGCATCATTCTACGACCCGTACAGCCCCCGTGCGTTGGTGGTGGAGGGTATTCTTAATGCCACGTCGGCTGGTATATTGATCTATATGGCACTGGTGGATCTCATCGCGGCTGATTTTCTTGGCCGGAGGATGAGCAACAGCCCAACCATCTTGCAGGTTGGCGCATATGTCTCCCTGTTTCTTGGGGCCCTAGCTATGGCATCCCTTGCAATCTGGACTTAGTTAGTGTTGGTGATTGGTGTGAGTATCTATACATACTTGAAATGACTGAGATGGAAAATAAGATGAAGGATTGGAGTTGTGGAAGCTGGACGTACACATGGCATTCAATGCACTAGGAGTTGCTCTATAGTCCCTTGGAGAAATGGAGAAGCTGCTTCTTTTTTCGTTGGTTCTTTTGTTTCTTGTTCTTGACATGGTAGTGGTTGGATGTAAAGGTGCCTTTGTTGGTAATAAACAACAAAGTCCCTCTTTGTGATGCATTGTGAATTTGTGATGGATGGTAACACAGGAGATGAATTAGTACCGGGGATGAGGAGCTCCAGGAACTGACTTTGTTCAAGTCACTAGCTCACATTTGAAATCGTAATTATGCCACAAGTTCACTGCACGGATCCAAAGTGTGACGCAACCTACTCCATCTGATTGCACCTCCATGCGGTGATTCTGGTTTCATCTCCTGCCGTCACCCCCCATAAACTCATCGTGATATAGTGCATTGGTTTTTGGTTTGAACTGCTATTTCGACTTCGTTTGGAGCGCATGCAGTTCAATTGTTCCTCTTGTATCTTTCCTTCATTTTAATAGTTAATTAAAATCCATTAAAAATGAATAATACATTCCCTTTTAAACCTTTATTTTTGAAATTATTGTGAAGAGTTAATTGCTATAATGAATAGTACTGAACTATGTGTCATTCTCATTCATGATGTTCACATATTTATGCAATCCCCAGAGGGGCTGTTCCAAGAAGAAGAGAGGGGGAGAGGACCTTACTGCAATAAGTAAACCCAACTAACCACATATTAATTTACTCTTAACACTTCACCTAATCACCTCCTATCCTTGTTGTCATACACCATCTTGTTCAAAGTCTCCTCGAAGAACCATGTAGGGAAAATATATATGTGAGGAGATATACATAACTGGCCATGAAAAACTCCTTCCAAAAACCAAGTGAGAATATAAGGAGAAAATGACATATCATAATACTTGTATTATTATTGTTTCTTGAAAAACCTTCTTTGAGAAACCATTCAGAAAAAAACATATAAAGGAAAAGAGTACAATATCAAAGATTCAATGGTCTCGAATAGGTTATCAACCAGGAGTGCGCTCCCCTTGGTTCTGCAAATCACGAATTCGTTTGTTCCAATTCGATTAACAAGTTCTGGAATAAACAACTTAGTAAGGACTTTGTGAACAAGTCACCAAGATTATTGCATGACTTCCTTTGAAAAATTGTTTGTCTCCCTATTTTTCTGTGACTCAATGTGGTAAATACTTCTAGAGCAATACACTTTGTAATATAAGGAGGATAAAAATTATTTGTCCATACAACATGTCTACACCTGAGTAATACAGACAACATTATCTTCATATATAGAAAATGGTGTCAGATTCTTACCAATCAAAGTTCATCAATATGTGAATGCACACACGTTCACTTGATGTTACATACAAATCAATTATTTCAGAACCATTAGTGGATGCAGCTAGTAAAAAGTTAGCCTTGTCGATTTCTAAGGGGCAGATGTACCTCCACGTCACTACAAAGATTTCGGTCTATTGCAACAAAATTTATTGCTACAAGTAAATTCTGTTGCGATAAAATGCAATATTACCACAAATTCTTCGGATGTGGTAATAGGCTGTGCATGCTGCCATAACCTAGTTTTGTCACGATAAATACCAACTTTGTTGCAATGAAGGCCTCATATTGCAACGAACCGTGTCGGCGTTGCAATATGGTAGCGATATTGCAACAAACAAATTCCGTTGCGCAAGGATAGTCATTTTGTTGTAATAGAGACTAGGTATTTCAACAGAATAACTATTACTGGCAATATTCGGAAAGATATTGCAACATCAACGTGTCGTTGCGTTAGTTACAAAATTGTTGCAAAAAGTGGCTACCTATTGCAACAAACCGCATCGGCGTTGCAATATGGTATCGATATTGTGACAAACAAATTGCGTTGCGCGAGGCAGTCATTTTGTTGTAATAGAGACTACGTGTTTCAACAGAATTACTATTTGTGATAATATTCGGAAAGACATTGCAACATCGGTGTGACGTTGCAGTTACAAGTAAAATAGTGGAAAATATATTATTCTAATTTATGAAGTTCTTCCAACAACAAATTCTCACACGCCCATCGTCTCAGTGAGCACATTGTAGGATCCTACAACAGTCACATGTGGATTGAATACAACAGTAACACGTCCATTTATCGCCAAGTCATCTCGAACCACACGCCTAGGTATGCATACATGTTTTTCTTTTTTATAGTAAATAAAAGAATAGGTTGTTTTTGACAAATCTGTGATATGCCAATAAGTAAATCTCAAAACTAATTTGGTTTGGTTGATAATTTACGTGCTTGAATCTCTATGATTTTTGTAGAGGTTAGGCGAAACGAACCTCAACATCGAAATCCCTGTCAATTGTACCTTAAACTATGCAATCCCGGTCTAAAACGAACCCTAGGTTCTTTGGAACACCGGGATTGTGTATCATGCCCAGGATTGGTAGCGCGCCGAAAAAACACTGGGCTAGCCCAGTCTGGCCCAGCAGGCTATCCACGTCATGCAGTCTGTGAAGCCCAGCAACCTACAGAGTTCCCTCAAAAAACAAAACCTACAGAGAATGCAAAAGAAAAGAAAAATGCTCAACAATTAATATGCGAGTAGCAAGAATCGAACTGCAGTGCAGAACGTTGACCGTTGTAGCCATTAACCACTACGTAAACTTCAATTATTTGTGCGCAGGTACAAAATCAGTACTATTTGACCCTTCTTTAGTTCACGGAAATGGAAAAGACTATAAAAATTTGAAATAGTTCACGGAAATAAAAAAAGATCATGAATTTGGCAAAAAAATCACGACAACATGATCAACACTGCGGCTTAAAGTTCATAAATGTAAAAATCATCGATTTTCAAAAACTCTCATCCATATTCAAAAAAAGTTCACAGGTTTGGAAAATTTTCATCTATTTAGAAAACAATTCTTGGATTTAAATTTTTTCGGAGATTCTGAAAATTCCACGAGCTTTGTAAAACAAAGTTCACAAATTGAAAAACATATTTAAAATGGTTTCATGCATTAGATAATTTTTAAGTATTATATAAAATATAAAAAACATGAATTAAATAAGTTTTTCACGGATTATATAAAAAAGGAAAAAGTTTCCTGCATTAGATATTTTTTAGAAGCATAATAGAAAAATGGGCCGGCCTGTGGGGACGGGTGCACACCGTGGTGAAGCGGCTAAAAGTTCATATATTTTTTCTTAAAGTATCGATTTAAAAAAAACTCATAAAGTTTCAATAACAGTTCATATGTTTGGAAAAAGTTCATTAATTTCGAAAACAATTATGAATTGTGAAAAAACATGGATTTTGAAAAAGTTCAATGATTTTGAAAAAAATCACGGATTCCGGAAAAATTTCATGGATTCTAAAATGTCCACCAGATTTGTAAAAAGGTTCGCAAATTTTAAAAACAAGTGGAAAAAAGTTTCATGCATTAGATATTTTTTTCACGGACTATATAAAAAAGAAAAAAAAGAAAATAATCATGCAATATATATTTTTTCACAGATTATATAAAAAAGAAAAAGATTCACGCTTTAGATATAATTTTAGCAGTGTAACATAAAAAATGGGCCGGTCCAGCACGCTGTGGACAAGACTGCCGCTTTTTGGCCCACTAGTCAGGCGAATCCCGGTTGACACCTGTCAGGGTTCGATTTAGACCGGGATTGCATAGTTCAGGGTGCAATCGACAGGGATTTCGACGTGGGGTTCGTTTCGCCGAATCTCTACAAGTTCAAGGTTTAAAATAGACTTTTTCCTAAGATGAAAGATGTTGAGATCACTCCCTCCAGAGTCGCCCCCGCAGGCGACGGGACGGATCCCTAGCCGCCTCCCCGCGCCCCGCCTCCCCCTCCTACCCTCCCCTGTTGCCGCTAGAGGGCATGACTGGGTGAAGTCCGCCTAATGGCGGCGGCAGGGCTCCTTCGCCCCCTCGCCCGTGGATCCGATGCGGGACGGATCTGACGGGTAAGGGCGTCACGATGCGGAGGGTCGCGGCTGCGTGGTTTGGCTTCTAGTGGCTACATCAGGAAGCGGGCGACCTTCGATGGTGGGATGTGCTGGGTCATGGTGGCGGCGGTGATCTCGCCCAGATCCGTGGTCCCAAGCACCAGGTGGCGCGAGCTGCGGACGGCAACGAGAGGGATCCATTGACGCCTCCGAGTGCTGCTTCCTACTCACCCCCTCCTCTGTCACCGCCAAAGGGCGTGACGGCGGCAGGGCTCCTTCGCCCCCTCGTGCGTGTCCCGGTGCAGGACGGATCTCACCGGCAAGGGCACAAATATTTGACATATATCCCAAGTTTGAATTTTGTAATGGCAACTAGCGAGTAAACGAAGATACACAATTGTTGGTCCATGATGTAACAACACGTTCCGAATACAAAGTATCTCAAAACGAAATTGGTTTGGTTGTTAATTTAAACAGTTGAATCTCTATGGTTTTTGTTGAAACAAAAATGACATGATTATGTTGGACCTACTCTGACGTGGAGGAACCCTCCACGGACTGGCTGGTAAGATGAAAGATGTTGAGATCACCCCATCTCAAGATCAAAATGTGAGATTGAGGCTGGCATAGATCGACTGTCTCATCAACCCATCCCATATGTACTTGTGTTTCAAGGCAAAAGTATAACCTAGTAGTTTTCAAGTAAGGGTTACATGAGGTTTATGTGAGCTCTAATTCAAAACTGACCAAGTTTTTGTTGCTTTCTGAAATTGTAATGCAAACCTGGTTGTATCTACAGCCGGGTTGTCGGGCGACAACGCGCTAGCACCGGTCGTGCCCCCTACTTTTGTGCGACGGTCGCCCCTGCCAGGCTGGAGCTAGCACCGTCCTTACCCGGGCGGCAAGCCCCGGCTGGCGAGTCGCCGCTCTGACCTTGCACGCCGCTCCTGGTCGGCCATGGTTCCCGTTGCTCTCTTCCTCCATCCTCGTTGCTGACCAAGCATGTAGTTCCGCCGCCCCTCTGACCTTTGCACGCCGCTCCTGGTCGGCCATGGCTCCCGTTGCCCTCTTCCTCCATCCTTGGTGCTGACCAAGCAATTCCGCCACCCCTCTTCCCGACCTTCGCCCGCGAGCTCGAGCCTCTCCATCAGCCATGGATGCGAGCTCACACGCCACCTACCACCGGACTCAGGGAAGATGAAGAGCGTGAGACAATTTTGTCCGGAATCTCCGTATCTAGTTCGGAGGGAAGATGACGGTCGTGAGAAGATTTGTCGGGATTTGAAAATACTCAATGACAACAACAATGCAAAATATCATATCCTCTAAACATATGATGCCATGGATTGGTCATGTTGAACTACTTATACTTACCAGACATGTATACTAAATAACCGGGAAACAATGTATAAATAAGAAAAATACAAATATAGATGGCGAGAACGTTAGAGAGGAGGGCACGGGATTGCCCCTCAATGATTCTCGGATTTGGTGATTTTTTCACCAAGAAATAAATTTTTACAAGAATATTTTAGCAACAATATTTTTAGCAGCATATATATATATCATATTGCTTTGAAATATTATCTTTTCAATTTATCTCATTATTCTAAACATTCCCTCCAAAAAGAATTACTTTCCCACCACCTAATTTCGTTTGCGCCAATATTTTGTGTTCCCACCAAAAAATAGAGTCTATTTATCCTTGCCGCTAAACACCCTTCCTAACTATCCACGATTAGTTCTCAAAATAAAAAACTACCCATGATTACTATTCCAAACCAAATCGCACGGCGTTTTCACGGGCGATTAAATCTGAGCTCTAGTCCCTGGTTCCCCGTGCTGACCGCGTCATCACAGCGAACCACACTGGAGTCAACGGCGCCCTCCTCCCTCTCCTCTGCGCCCGCCGATGCGGGCCGCGTCTTCGTGTCCTCGGCCATGCTGCCAGCGGCAGCGATGCGGTCTGGCGTCTGTGCCGTCGGAGTTCCCGTCTTCTCCCCTGCATCGCGAGCGCAGTGCCGGCCTGCCTACGTCGGGGTTGCTCGCCACATGGCCGACCCGGAGGTGGAGACGCTGTGACCAGGTTCATCACCAAGCTGCATCCCTGAACCTCCATAGCCAGCGTTGTAGATCAGTTTTTTTTATGTATCTCCTACTCTCCTGCTTCAATTGGCAGCTAATTAGATCGATCTGTCCCTTTACGCAATCTTTTCTCTCTAAAATTATAGGAAAAAAAGGAAAGAGATCTCACGATGTTAGCTTTCCTTCTCCAATACGTACTTAATCTCCATCAAATCTCTAATCTTCCAAACTGAATATTTTTTTCTATGCAGATTCATGTATAGCCATCTCTCTGGAATTCTGGAGTGGCCTGTGGACGAGCAGGAGTAGCTGTCTCACTTCTCAAGTTTCTACTGCAGACCGTCCGCAGAAGACGCCGATATAGATCCATCGCCAGCGTATATCCTTTTTGCAAGTTATGGGTACCTGCATGCGTCCCTCCCAATTACAACCAGAATTTCTATAACATACTAGATGTGATGGCTTCAGAAATCAGGCGATTCAGACAGAGATGTCGGTGACAGCTGGAGGCTTCCAACATCTCGCCAAAACAAACTGCCGAGTGCCTACTGCCTAACAAAGTAAGTTGGGAATCAAATTTGTGAGATGGTCAGTGGACGTATTACCATATCTTTCAAATTCTAATGTACGTATTCATTCCCTACACCTATAATTACTTGGCCTACCACTTGCAAGTTGCAAGCTGAATGTGCTTTCCAATTCGAACCCATGTGTGACCTAAAAACTAGAAAAAGTTCGATTTGCTAAACATCTTCATTTGTTTTAGCTACGTTCACTGTACATTTACCAATGGTTTAGACGATAGTTAGTTCAGAACAGTCTCAGTGTTCGAATTTGATTCATTATTGTTTGCAGTTTTTAGGATACAAGATTTTGAACGCAGCAGTTTTAGTTCTGCTTTCTCCCATATTAGACTCTTCGATTGAATTAGTTAGCTCCTTCTGTGCTGATATATTAGGTTTCAGATTTTGTAAATGTCTACAGGTTGTCGGACAAGTCTTTCAGACATTCATCTAATCCACAGGTTCACAAAAACTTCGGGTCCCTTACAATTGGTTTGCTCTGCTGTTTTCATCTGTCATGTAAATGAATGCATTCCCAAACAAATAATGCCAATGAACTAGACTCATTGCTGAGTGTATCACGTCACTTCAAAAGGAAGAATTTGGCTCAACTGCGATTAATCTTTAGTGAAAAGAGAGAGTAAAACAAGGATTGGGAACCTCCTGTTGTCCTTTAATTCATGTTGTCAATATTCTATAGGATCCTTGCACTGCCTCCTGTCCGGGCGATCAATTTATTGAGTCTATGGTTGCTATAGCCAATGGCTACTACATGATCGATATGGCACTGCAGGGTGAACGTGCCGCAATACCTCATGCGCTCTCAGGTTTCCCAAGCTTTGTGTTCTACTACCCTTGTAAATACTAATACAAGTCGTATTAACTGCACGAAGCCCCCATAGCGGCCAGATAATCTCTGCCTCCATCGATATCGACATGATCCATAACATCTCATAAGAAAACTAGCCTTTTGTGTGTCTGTCATTCGACATTTCTACTTATCAGATTATTATATGGTTTAGGGAGCAGATAAGAACCAGCTAGGTGGTTTGCATCGCCTAAAGTGCCACCCTGCAGCAAGCATGCATTAACTACATTTACATCAACCACCCACGAGTATATCGGTTGCTCTTATAGAAGCTTTACACATAATTAGTTGATGATTCCTATTTTGATTTTGTATGTTATTTCTTCCGAGTAAACACAAACTGTTAGATTATCTACGTGGTAGCATGCGGTGTGTGCGAGCGCCCTCTTATCTAATACATTAGAGTAGGAACTACAAGAAAAATATTAGCAAACTTAATTACCATACTATTTGTACATAGATTGAAAATAGGATGCATAATCTTTATCTAGAATTTAAAATGATTTTAGCTTCCTCCAATTTCAGTATGGTCGCATTGTTTCACATTTTGACTGCTCCTGCTATTGCAAGCTAGACTTGAATTTTGGCTTCTATAGGTATGCATAATTGATTCACCTCTCCATAGGTTTCTACCTCTCTTAATTCCTCTTCCTATTGCCACATAACTACATCATTTCTTTGGGGGAAAATCAACATATAGATACATTGTTTTTGTACTGATCTTCCATTGATTTTATATACTATTCCTACTATTGTCTCTCTGTGCAATGCGCATGCTCTTCTATTTTCTTTTGGACCGATTATTTCATTTTGGTTTTCTTGCCATGCTTGGTTAATTAACTAGAATACATTAATTAGGAATTACCCAGTCTTCTGCTATATGTTGACTTGCATAGACGGCTTAATACATAAGCTAAACCGATGACTACATATAGCACATACATTGGGTCATTTCTCCTAAGAAGGTTAAGCCACCTGAACTTTTAGCTTTAGTTACAAAGAAGTTGCTGAATGATCTAACATTTTTGGGGTTTTACTAAATCTAATTCTAAAACATGTACCAATGTCATATAATATTTTTATTTCTTAGCTTAACATATACCTTTCAGTTTCATACCATATTTTTGTAATGTACTCCCTCCGTATCAAAATATAAGACGTTGGATTATTGGTTTCTGCAGGTTTTAGTTTCATACCATATTTTTGTGAGTCACAGCTTAAAAAGACAAATATGTGCTAGCTAGGGACATGAACTTAACTGAAATTATAGATTGAGTCACAGCTTAAATCAAGAAGCTTTTAGTACATGTACTTGTGCTTATGCTTAAGACATTTACTTGTGAAACTGTTCTGATCCCTCAGTTACATGCTTGCTAACACAGTATCACTCCAGTTAGTCTAGCGATAGTTCTTTTTAACAATGGTGCTGGAATAATTGTATGGCATATGTTATGTGGGACTCATGAACTAGAACTATTTTTTTTATTTCTTGATTGCAGGATCCAAAGAACTAGCTCGACTGGACTCTAGATCACGGACAATTAGTCTTGGCACTTAATTAGGATGACTAAATTACATTTAAGTTTCATTTGATGGATATTTGCTATGAGAATTATGAATCTACATATTATACATATGGTTTTGAATATTGTAATTGAATGCTTGTATTTTTTTTACGATTGCAATAGGCTATTACAGCAACCCACTTTCGGTTGCCACATGTTAGCACCATGAAAAGTTTAAATGGTCGCAATAGTTTTTCGCTACAAACATTTCACCCGTTGTGATACCAATTTATCACCACCAAAACTAGTATGTTGCAATTTCCTGTTACAACGACTGAAATATTTGTTGCCATAAGTTAATGCCACAAGTGTAGCGGTTCGTAGCAAAATGCCTAATGCCACGGAAACAAGGATTGTTGCAATAGTTTATTGCGACAATTAACTATTGCCATGGAAGAGTATGCGCCACGAAACGAACGTCGTTGGCATAGGATGTTGCCACAAATGTCTATCGCCAGAAGCTATCAGTCGCGATGATTCGTTACATGTTGCATTAAAGCTATCTCCACAAAGCAAATTGTGGCATCAGGTGAGTGTTGCCACGAGAAAACATGTGGCGACTTCCCACATGGTTGTTGCAATAGCACACTTTATTGCCACGATTTCTTTTTTGTGGCAATAACCTATTACCATGTGTCCAGTCGCAACGGCTGCCAACGAATGTTGTTTCGTGGCAATAGGTACTTATCGTCACAAATCATCATGTATTGCGACGAACGATTTTGTTGCAATAGACCCGGATTCTTGTAGTGCACTCGGGAAGACAATATCGGTCGGAGATATGAAACTATGGGGGTCTGATATATGCCTAGTATCGTTATATTATACCATGATCAAATCAGGATATAGCTTTTGTTCGGGACATATATAAAAAAATTGTTCACACCAGCCTAAAGTCTTCTCATTGGTCTAGCCATACATACATACACCAGCCTAAAGTCTTCTCATTGGTCCAACCTAAAGTTCCTCTTGCTTTGTTTCGAGGAAATGTCTGGGCTTAAGATTAACTTTTCTAGAAGTGAGGTGTTGGTTTTGGGGGCTCCTGATGAGGAAGCCAGACAGGTTGCTTGCCTTCTTAACTGCTCTCTCGGCTCTTTTCCATTCAAATATCCCGGGATGCCCATTTCCCCTTACAAACTTTTGTCTAGAGATTTCGCTTTCTCTGTCTCCAAGGTCGGGAATAGGGTGACGCCTTGGAGGGGCCGTTACAACTCCACTGCGGGTAGGGTTTGTCTTATCAACGCCTTCTTATCGTCTCTTCCTATCACTACTAGGGAAAAGTCTAGCAGCAGCGCGGGTTTTAGGACTATCAGTAGCGCGGCCAGGAGCGCTACTGGTATGACGCTACAGCTAAAGATTAGCAGTAGCGTTGGTTAACCCACGCTACTGCTACACCGACTTAGTAGTAGCGCGTTCCAGACGCGGCGCTACTGGTAATTACTAGTAGCGCTTCTCCCAGCCCGCGCTACTACTATTATTCCGTATTTTATCTCTTTTTTATTTCATGTTGTATTCATACACCTCTATACAAGTTTTCATACAGCAGCAATTTAGAGATTGTTTTTACATCATAATGAGTTATTACATCATTGGGTGAAAGAACTGTGGACTAGTTTCAAGTGGATGGACATCTACTTGAAACTAATATGCGGTTCTTTCACGCAATGATATAATAAATATCATCATCATCATCATATCATTAACAACTTATCATCATAATACATCATTGTCATATAACCCCTCCTCATGATCATCGTTTTCATCAATGAGACATCACATACCAAGTTGGTCACTAGTCATAATCACAACTACTCCTCATCATCAACTCTAACACATTGTACCACATAATAAAGATATTGTACCTCAGAGGACCTACTACATTCTCTTAGGACCTACTATATTCTCTAAGGTAAAATAGCAAAAAATAAGATAGCCCCTGGCTCTCCATTATGGAGAATGCAGATTATCCTGTCTCCAATTCTTGCCTTTCGCTTAATGTTGCTTCCAAGAACCTCCTTACGAATGTCCAAATATTTTTTCCACTCTTTGATTAGCATGTGTTCACCCGGTTTCAGAAATCCGATATGCACAGGTCAGATCCGTAGGATGACCTGACTATATGTTCAGAACTTCAAGGCGACCATTGTAATACATCATATGAGGCACACAATCCATCAGGATTTTCTATTGAAAAACATAATAATAACTTCGTAGTTAGCAATGATGTACTAGTTTTAGAAATATGCAAAAGATGCACGGATGTCGTAATAGTAAAAAATCTTACCAGGGTATCTCCATAGAAGTTATCGTGGTTCAACACGTGCACTAGTGGCACGTATTCACCATAATTTGGAGGAGTTCGATAATAGGTATTGTAATTCTCAAAGAAAGTACAAAATGTGATAAGATGATTTTTCTTCTTATAAGTTAATTCGGAGCCATCGGTGTAGTGGGTTTTGTCTACCATCTTCCGCACATTCTTTGAAGAATCAAAATAAGCTGTCAATGGAAATAAGCTGTCAACTATTTTGAAATAAACAATATAAATTAGTTAATAACTATGTTTGAGAAACTCACATAGCGGTAGAATCGGAAGCGTATCAACAAGGACCCAAATGTCCATATTATTTTGCTCGATGTCAGGATCACCAAGATCCATGGTGACAATCATACCCTCATAAAAACCATACATTTTGCAAAGTGCTTCCCAATTTTGGCAACCAAAATGGGTTACGCTCTGAGAATTGTACAGATTTACTTCAAAATCCATATCATGATGGGTCCTTAGGTGTATTTTCTTTGTTTCAAAATTTTCATGGTCTTCAAAACCGATCCTCTCCAAGACATAGCGTCTTGCATGGCATGGGATAAGCTAGTCGAATTGTAAACGATGAAAATTAGACGTTGAAATAGTTGAAGTCGTGCTTAATTACGAAAAAAACACTTGTCGTCGTTGCGTACCGTTTCAATGTTGAAGGTCTCCTCGAGCTTAATGCTGAAGTGCCGATCATCGTCCAGGTGAGGGCACCTGTCGCACAGACCTCGATCGTCGTGGCACCAGCTGCACTCCCCCGGGAGACTTTCGTCATCCGAGTACGACATTTCCTACGTTCATAATTCAAAGATTAAACTTGTACAATTAAATATATGTACTAAAAACCTAAATTAGATCATTATTTTTCGAGAAAATCCAGGCCACTCGATATTTCCTACATATTCTAGCACAAGTCATGCCAGAATTCACGGAAAAATCCGGCATGACCTTTGCTAAAAAAGGACATATCGAGCGCCTGAAATTTGCCGGAACGGAAATTAATCAACACTCCGGCAAAACATAGGCCTCTCGGAGGTGTAACTTGAACATGACCGGCCAGTTGGGCAACCACATATCCTATTTGAGCAACACAGGATATACATGTTTTTATCTACATCATATATATCTTATAGGACTCATATTGACATGGAGATTTGGCTGGTCTCACCTCGAGGTCGGAGGGGGTCGGTGACGGGGACGACGGCGGGGATGATGGAGGGGCTCCTTGATTTCTGCAAAAGACAAAACCCTTTAAGTTATCACTAATACATCCCGAATAATTGCTTAAAATAAAAAATAACAACAAATATGACATGTTCAACTAGTTCTATTAATTCAACTAGTTCACTAAATATAAACTTACTATAAGTAAAAAAACTAGTTCTTTCTAAAAATAAAGTAGTTCAACTAGTTATATTAATTTTCTTACTAAAAATACATTAGTTCTATTAATTCAACTAGTTATATTAATTTTCTTACTAAAAATAAAGTAGTTCAACTAGTTATATTAATCACTTACTAAATAAACTATTTCTATTAAACACTTGCTAAAAATTCTACTACCCTAGTTCTACCCTAAATTTTCTTACTTCTATTTTATTCAAAACACCTAAAATAGTAAAAAAAATTATTCTATTAAAAAACCTACATTCTACAATGTCTACATTCTAAAATCTACATTTAAATTACCTACAATTTGCAAGAACAGAGACAAGGGAGGGAGGGAGGAGAGAGGAGGGGGAGGGGGCATCCGGAGGAGGAGGGGGAGGGGCCGGCCGGAGGAGGAGGGAGGGAGGGGTGGTGGGAGGAGGGCTGCCGCCGGAGGAGGGAGGAGGGGCGGCCGGAGGAGGGGGGAGGTGCCGGCCCGAGGAGGAGGAGGGAGGGGCGGTGGGAGGAGGGCTGCCGGCGGAGGAGGGAGGAGGGCGCGGTGGGAGGAGGAGTGAGGGAAGGAGGGAGTACCTCGGTGGAGGACGGACGACGGCGGCGGCGGCGGCGTACGACGGGTATCGGCGCGGGCAAGAGTGACTGAGAGGGAGAGTGAGTGAGAGAGGGTCGGCCGCGTGGGGAGGATCATGCGCTACTGCTAAAGTTATAGCAGTAGCACGGTTTATTTACGGGCGCTGCTACTAAGTAGCAGTAGCGCATGATTTTGTCCAGCGCTGCTGCTAAGATGATGTGTATAAAGTTTTCCCTAGTAGTTTATGTTTCTCATGGGCTTCTATCGTCTGCTTGAAGGCATCCACGCCGGATATGATAAGCATAGGAGTGGATTTTACTGGAACACCGCAGATAATAAGAAGAAATACAGATTGGTTAAATGAAAAATCATGTGTAGACCTAAGAATCAGGGTGGGCCAGGCATCCTGGACACTTGCCTTATGAACAAATGCCTGATTCTGAAATGGTGGTGGCACTTGCTCTCCTCACCCCCAGACGCGCTGTGGTGGCATATTCTTAAAGCTAAATACTTCCCTACCTCCTCCTCCCTCCTTTGTAACTCGACGGGCTCCCCCACAGTTTCCCAATTCTGGCGCCAAATGCTCAATTTTAGAGACGATTTCAGGGCTCTGGTTAAATTTTCTGTAGGTGATGGTGCTTCGGTTACCGGTTTTGGCTTGATTGGTGAGTGGGGGAGGCGCCACTTGCGGCGGCCTTCCCTACCTTATTTTTGTATGTGGCATTTTCTTTTGTCTCCATCGCGGAGCTCACGGCCAGGGAGTGGGACTTTGGCTTTCCCCGGGCCATGTCTCCAGTAGAGTAAGAGGATTGGCATCGCCTTGTTGCCATCCTCCATTCGCTCTCGGAGTCTCAGGATGTGGTCTCTTGGCCGCATGCTGCCTCTGGTCGCTTTTCTATTAAGTCGTGTTATCATGTGTTGGCCCTGGGTTCGGTCGCTAACAAGTTCATGCCTATTTGGGCGGCTAGGGTGCCGCCCAAGATTAATATTTTCATGTGGCAGGTCATGCGTGGCCGTCTGCCGGCCACGGACCAGATCAAGAAGCAGAATGGGCCGGGTTCGGAGTTTTGCGCCTTATGTGGCGAGCGGGAGGACACTGATCACATCATTTTCCGCTGCCCCTTGGCCATGTTTTTCTGGAGCTGCCTCCGTGAGTGGTTGTCGGTCTCCTGGGCCCTGCTTAATTTTGCTGACCTTCGATCCAATGTTGCTTCCCTTCATAGACAAACCAGGAGGCTGTTCTGGTTCGGGTTTTCGGCCATGTGTTGAACCCTATGGACAACCCGTAATAAGTTTATCATTGAACAAGTGTTCCCTAACAAGGCGGTTGACTGCTTATTCAAATTTTCTAGCCTATTGCAGCAGTGGAAATCTCTGATTAGAGAAGGCGACAAGGCGGCCGTGGAGCTTCTGATCTCTTGCGTTGGTGCTTCGGCTAGCAACATTTTGGCCGGTCTTCATACTGGAGCTCAGCAGCCGCACTAGCTGATGTCTTTGTCGGCGTCGGCGTCTCAGCTCTTCTGTCATCTGGACTTTTGTTGTGTGGGTTTGTGGGCCTGCAAGCCTAGCTGCCGGTTGTGGCCTTTCTTCGGATTGTTGTTCCCTTTGCGGTTGTTGGGTAAACGTTGTGGATCTGTTTGTGTGTGCTACTCTGTTGCCGTGTGGCTTTATTAATTTAAAGTCGGGCTAAGGCCTTTCCTCTAAAAAAAGCATCGCCGAATACGAGCTTAGAAAAACTCTAAGAGAGTCATCATATTGGTAGCATCATATTGGTAGCATCTCAAAATATTATGGAGACTGCCGAGGCAACGCTCAAACTCAAATTCGCCACATTGCAGCCTCCATATTATTTCTTTTCCTTATATTTTTTAGTTGCATCAAGTTAACACTCATACACTCAATTTCAAGATTTAATACTTGCATAGACTATATATTGTGTTAGAAAGTTCTTACATAGAGAAAGAAAAGTCGACTAACAAAATTTTCATATCATAGGTGTTCACAAAAAATGATTTTACATTTAAGCAACTGTAACTTGAATTTGAGCCCAATCGCGTCGACGGTGAATGCTACGCATGGGGCACATGCATGTGTGATGGGTCTAAGTGCCGCGGTGTAACATCCCTAAGTAATACCCTACTCCAAATAATTATTATGTTACTTATTTTGCAACCATCATGGCATCATGCATTCTTCCACTATGCAATATCCTCAAAGTCATGACAAAAATATTAAATGTCTTTAAACCATTTGTTTTTCCCATTATTATTATTTGATTTTATCAAACCCATGTTTCTTTTTTGTCTTAGGCTTTGAGATACAGTATTAACTTTTGCACACACTCTTGTATATGTATGTAGGGCCTTCACACCAAGTTTCACAATTTTAGCACAACCCTAATGTAGCACCTCGGCTCAGCGAACATGATGTGCCTTGCATATTAGCCCAAGGATCCGAGTCTTCCGGTATAAATTGCAAATTGGAATCAAGCACAACCACAATATATTACATCACATGTGTAGGGCTTTACGTTACAACAGTTAGAGAGGCAGAGGCGGCACTATGCGTGTGCCGACAATATGTACATTATTTATCTAACATGGTATTGTAGTCTAGCAGCGGAATACACGACGAATTGACAACGATAGTGGGGCTCCTTACCAAAGGGTCCCTGTTGGGACATGATCCTAACGCTAAAGCATGATCATCCTCAGAACACTGACAGTTAGCATCTGCTGCATCTTGCATAATAGGCCAAGTGAGTTGTACTCACAAACTCACAACAATCATTGCAAGCATCATGGTAAGAGCATAGCACACATATGCATAGGCATATAAGAATGATGCATCTTGGTCTAGTTTTATTTTAGCACAAGGACTGTTGATCAGAACCCCTGCATAAAACCAACAAATAAATTGGTAATCCCCCAAAAAGGTCATTACAACTTGGATCTTAGATCTGGGACATCACTGTAATAGCTCAACAGTTGCCCAAGACAATTTTCCAGAAGACAAGTGTCAAGGGTGCTACCCGGAACATGGAAGCAGTGTTGATAAAAAATATGTAGCAGCTGCCCCATATGGTTGGCCACAAGACAAGTGTCAGGGGCGCTATTCTAAACACAAGAGCGGTGCCACGAAGAGAAACTCAACAACTTCCTAAGAAGGTTGGCCACAAGAAAAGTGTCACGGACTCTACTCAAGACATGGGACCATTTCGAGCAAAAATAAAGTCAGCGCTTCCCAAGTAGGTTGGCCACAGGACAAGTGTTAGGGGTGCAAAACATGGGAGCCGTGTCGAGCAAAAATAAAGTCAGCAATTCCAAAGTCGGTGTTTAGGGGCACTAAGCAAAACATGGGAGCCGTGTTGAGCAAAAATAAAGGCAAACGAAAATCCATCGAGGCCATATGTGCTTTCGGTACAAGTGGCAAGCCGGGCTAAAAGTATATAGAACAACACTTTACCATACCCTCTCCCTTGCTTGAAATAGCGAGTTCTGCAAGGGGATAGAGTGGGATTAAAGGGGTTGGATTCACTTCTATTTGACTCTGTGTTCTTTTCTTTTAACTCTCCAACCTCTTTATTTATTCTGTGGTATAAGAGGTACCAATGCGCTTGGGGCCTCATCAAACCATGTGCTAGGGGGAGAGAATCTAGCGAATCTTGCTAACTCATGAGCAACCGAATTTGCTTCATGGAGGCAATGCTCAAATCGGACTTGACCTAGAACGCGTGGCATGTGGTAACAATCATCAATCATTGCTGCAGCCGGGCCAGCAAATAAACCACCATCTTTCATTGCTTGTATCACATCACTATTATCTGAGTTAATCACCAATCTTGAGCATGCAAAGCTTTGCGCCAGATTGAGTCCAAACTGGAGTGCAAGGGCTTCGGCCTTTCGGCCATTAAGGCATCCATGCATTCACCTGCTACATTATTTCCTGTCGCCAAAAAGTTTTCAAACTATCCCCAAGTACAGCACCCACTCTGCCTTGCAGAGAGTCCGGGTCAAAGCCCACATCAACATTAAGCTTTACTGTCCCGGCAGGTGGACACACCCAAGGGTTTCTCTGAATTTTTGCTTTTGGCTTAGAGGCTGCAATGCCCGCATCAACTATTTTTGCTTTTGACTCTGTGTCTTGATTAGTCAGGCTCATTATGCTACCATAATTTTTTACTTTTAACCAAACAAAAAATAGATAATTGCCGGCAAGGGGCATCGCGAGGCGGTGCGGTGGCCGCCGTGCGAGGCAGTGTGGTGGCAGGCGGCGGCGCGGGTGCGAGATGGCATGATGGTGGGCGGCGCAGCAGTGAGGCGGCAGGCAGCGCCGGCGTTTATGGAAAGTTGGGGCAAAAAATGTTTCTACAACGGTTCCGTAAAGTGACCATAATTTGATGGGAAAATGATCTTCTTGTAAATGTGCGGAAAGAAAGGGCCTAGTTTATGGAATCTTCTAAAATTATAGATGATTTAAGGGAACTGTTGAAGAGATTTTTTACCTTAATTTTCTATAAATGATAGTACGGGAGCTGTCAGTGATGCACCCGTCCGAGCAGCGGCACTGCCGTCCAGGAGGGACCAATCGCGGTCATCCCAACCATCCGGGGCACGCGCCAGACACGTCCCGCCACGTTCAAGGCGCGCGCGTGGCGTCACCATGTCGACACCCGACACCGCGGCAGTACGGGACGCAGCGCCAGTACGCAGTGTGATTAAGATATGCGCAGCCGGAATCCTTCCTCGAGATCGTGTGGTGCGGTAATATAGTAATGCCGTAACTACTATACTAGCATAGACAAATCTTAATGGACCAAGCAAGTTGCAGCAGCAGCTAATCACAGGAGAGATCCGATAGTGCAGATTAAGTACACCTCTTAATCTCTTATAGTATATGCACAATTAGGCTAGCAGTGTCGAATTTCACGAGCAACCTGTACTCAAAAGTATATATGTACGGCCTGAAATCATTTTCTTGGTGTTTTATCTTTAGTGGCGACCATTACCCCAGTTTGCCACTGGTAACTCGTTTGGGAATCTTGTGAGGCCTCCATCTCGACCTAAAGATGCAGGCAGACGCGTCCGTGCCGTCCCTATCCGTTCACACCGCCAAAAATGCACTAATCTTTGTTATTTGAATAATCATGCTTGTTCTAATTATGATTCCGTGGACAGACGCAGACATACCGACCCTGTCCAGTTGCATCCCTCGACCTCCGAACCCATGTTGCTCTTTTCAATTGGCCATAAAGTCCCTACATTACTCAGCTGAAAGGTGTATAAGAGCATCTATAGCGGACGCCTCAAACCCTCTCTCGTACGCCCGCGGCCCGGTCAGTGACCGGATAGGAGAGGGAAGGAAAAAGTGACCCAATCGGATCCCACGTCATTCCTATATGTCCGGGCTGTCCACGAATCGTCATATTGAGGACAAATGTAGGGAGGATATGAGGGCTCGCGGACGCGCCCAGGCGAGCCCGGTCAGTCCGCCATGTAGGACGCGGCCCCACCCGGGACCATCTTTTCTCTTTCTTTATTCATTCTTTTCTTTCTCTATCTTCATCTCCATCAATTATGTGCAAGTGCCTGATCATATGAGGAAGAAAATGAGAAGTGTGGCTGCGCGAATGAACAAATAAGGACTCAAAACGGACACTCCCGATCACTGACCAGGCGCGTCCGCGGGCTTTTAGGTGCTCATATTTGCTAAGTCCGGCTGTAAACGCTCTAAGTTTGCGAATGTGTCCCTAGACCCAAATCTCTTGCGTACATCAATTCCATGTATGTATGGCCCTATCACACTTCAGTTATGACATGCCTTAGTTTTGCAATGTTCAACGCAAATCTCAGAAGTTTGATATAATTAGTGACCAACAACCGAAATTGAATAGCATAATTTTGCATGCATATATACACTTATCTTGTTAGTTAAAGTCTGGTCAAAATTAAGCTAGGCTTAATCCTAGAGGCTGCCTTATTATTACAAACTTAGAAGGAGAGAGTAAGATTTATGTTTCTTTATTACATGTGGACTTAGACATATTTAGCTAAATGAATTATGTGCGGTCGTATATGACACTGACGCATGTGATGACATCAATCATTTGCATATAGATATAACTAGGATGTGACCACCTAATTGTCCCAAGCTAACTCCATCAAACATGTCATGATCTGATAGTTAATGTTTACAATCTCAATCTCCCGCAAAAAAAAATATTTACAATCTCAATAGAGAACAATTAGGGACCTCTCTAACCCGTTCGGGAAGATTCACGCAGAATAATGCCTCAATGCCATATATAGCCCGTAGGGAGCTTGCTATCTAATACTAGGCGTGATTAGGTTCCCTCTCTAACCTCTCCACAAAAAGTTCAATGGATCTGCAGCAATTAATGGAGCATCAACTGTTCGACGATGGCGCCGTCCCGAGCTGCATGATCTCGCCGTTAGAGGCAGACAACGGTTTCACCGACGAGCTGCCGTCTTTGCAGTTACCGGACCTGGACCTTGACTTCGACATCCACGAGTTCTCCGCACCGGCAACGGCACCGGCGAAAGCGGCCACCTCAGGTGGCTCCGGATTGGTTGGTTCCGGTTCGGGATCGCACAAGAAGCTCAACCACAACGCGTACGAGCGCGACCGGCGGACGCAGCTCAATCAGCTCTACTCGACTCTCCGTTCACTCATCCCCAACGCAGATCACACAGTAAATCATTCCTTCACTCATTGATGCGAGCTAATTTGGACGTACTAGTAGCCCTAACGATTAAGATGAAATATTTACATATTATGACCAATGTGTATCTCCCTATCTCGTGCGGCATGCAGAAGAAGCTGAGCATTCCGACGACCGTCTGTCAGGTCCTTGACTACATCCCCAAGCTGCAGAAGCAGGTCGAGGATCTGGAGAAGAAGAAACAGGAGCTCACTAGAGCCAAATGCAGAGAAAGACTGCAGCGCGTCAAGGACAACACATGCCGTATTGTTTCTGCCACTCCTCTCGATGGCAACGAAATCATGGTCCAGGTTAGACTGCTGAGCAACATGGCTGCAAGTCTTCCTCTGTCCAAGTGCATAAACGTATTTGAGAACGAAGGCCTTCACCTCATCAGTTCATCGACTTTCTCCACCGAGGTCAATAGAACATTTTACAGCTTCCACTTTGAGGTACGTTATATATACATATATATATATATATATATATATATATATATATATATATATATATATATATTTACGCTTGTCCCCCCCCCCCCCCCCCCCTCCTCCTCCTCATTAATACACGGTATTTTAGACATTGGCACGTTTATAAAGTTGTAAACTTAACCTTTATTTTTGTATATGAATATAGATGATGTTTGCTAAGAGACAACAAGAAAATGTGAAACACTTTTACAAAAATCTAGGATTTTAATAGGACATGAACATCAGCTCCATAGCACCGCGAACCCACTTGCAGTTTGCATGCATGCAGATCAGGAGAAGACAACCTGGTGTCATCGAGATTCTATTGAATCTTGAAACTCTAAAATGTTTTAATTATCAACTGCAAACCCAATTTACGACAAGTCTTGACTATTGGCTCTTGTCTCGACGAGAGCTTAGATAGAATATCCCATATATGTGTATGTTTCAACAACAAAAATCCACCATTTCGCCATCCAGTGGTTTATGGAGTTGGCATTGTGGTGGTACCACATTACCATGTGACAACTTGTTACAAAAGGCTGGTGACTAGTGTGTCATTACGTGCTAATGAAAGGTTCTAAAAATGTGTTAAAGCATAAGTTAGCACCTAAAGATTTATAAAGTAGGCGGATGTACTGGTACCAAAGGTACCACGTGGTAACTTGTCAGAGAATAGGATGGCGACTAGGGTGTTATTATATGGTAACAAAAGAGTCCAAACTTTTTTTTGTTGAAATATTACCAAGTGAGATCTAGTTTTGAAGCTTCCGTCCATATGGAGATAACCATGAACGCATGTTGTCAATGGGGTCGACAATTTGAGCTATATAACAATTTTTATCACTTCTAAATTTTCTCTATGTGTATATAGCAACTTTATTTTTCCTCCTTATGCGCACATAATAATTTACCCTTTTTGCAAGCAATCTTTTAAAACTTCGCATAGCTGAAAAATGTGTGGCACGTTCGATGTAATTCGACCATTCTTTCCAGAAGTGATATTGATTCATTTTTTCCTTGATAATTTATTTATACAGTCAGATATCGAGGTGCGAGGGCACAAAGCAAACTAACCTGCAATTTACACCCCTAAATCAAATTTTGCAATGGTCTCTAGTGTTGGTCTATAACTAAACGCCGATTTGCAATTTGTTCATAACTATACGGCATTCGCAAGGTTCTTGATCGCATGTGCATTTTGGACACCCTCAAGCCTTAGGTTCCATTAATCAATGCTCATTTATGTGCTCGTGTGTGGATACTCATGTTGGTGCCTAATAATCATCAACCATTTTATTTTGTGTTATTGCCCCTAAGAAAATTTCTACGTAATTGATATTGTTGATTATCTATAGGGGACAAGATGGTAAGATGAGTATTGTGTTGGCTATAATTTTTTAATGATGTTTCAATCTTTTATTCACCCCTTGCACTAGATTAAAATGTTGGGAAAAGTAGTAGAAAACAAAAAAATATCGCCATACAAACACCCAGAAACAATATGAAGATGCATATCGGGTTTGGATCAACGATCATTACCAACTCCGGAGTGCTGCGGAAGTAGACGAGTCGGTGTAGATCGTACTTGGAGTCCATCGAACGTAGATGATGATCCCGCGAACCGCCCTCAAACGATCCAAACTGAAGACCGAAATCACGGCCTCTCTACTTGATTGCAAGTGTACAGTCTTCGCGATCCAGTAGTGCTTCATCGTTCAGAGCTAATCGTCGCCGGAGAATTACAAGGAGGAGATTAGAACCACACGGGGCTTCTAATTATGACGATTAGAGGTGGTTAGGGCTAGCCTAATTAGTCAACTAGGACCAACTAAAAACGAGAACTAGATCCACTAGAGGAAGCTCCAAAACTTGTGTATCCAATAGAGCAAAATCCCCAAGTATATATATAGGTCACTACTAACACTCAGCAGATCGTGATTACCTTAAGCTCGTGACCTAGTAGGTTCGGTAAATCATAGACATGAACGAAACCACTTCGTTCAATGACCGATAGAGAAACCGTGGACATCCATATCGGTCCCTATGATTACAGAATGATATTCCAGTGAATCTTTGGTTATCATGTGATGTTCCCTTTGCTTCGCGATACTATACAAAAACCGATGCGCATTTGTATCCTCCTGGGTCATCACCATGCTCACTATACCGTTGCTTCCGTTATCGGTTTTGTTCTTCTTTCTCGTTAACGTGTTCCGGCATCCCTGTGACGTAGTCACCTGTGTCTGTCCAGACGATGATGGATGCCATCACACCGAGAGGGCCCTAAGAATATCTCTCCATCGTCGGAGGAGAAAATCCCACTCTCGAGCTATCATGTCACTTGTCAAACTTTCCGATGAGCCTGAAAGTTGTCGTTATGATCACCTTGTTATAGATGACGTTTGAGCAACAACAAAGCCCGCCGTCTGGTAGGAAGTGACCGAGACACGCTCATGGTCTGAGGAACTAAAACACATGCTAACACTCTGTGTTATAACAAATGATTTCAGACGATGTAATCACAAAGTATAACATATAAGTTTGGGTTGATTCAATATGATCGTTCATCTAACGTCATACCCTCAATGTTGTTTTAGGACTATCATTACAGTTAATGATATTCTAAGATCCGGAAAACATGATCACCAACAACACTTGAGCTAGTCTTAGAGGCGAAACCGGGAACCTATTGTTTAACCATTTATCATTTCACACATGCATATGAGTTTTTCACTGAATCACATATTTCAGGATCATAGCAGTTATAGCATGAAATATAAACTCTTAGTTAAGAATAATGGGAATATAATAATACAATATTATTGCCTTTAGGGCATATTTCCAACAGTCTCCCACTTGCACTAGAGTCAGTAATCTAGCTGCATAGTCTTTAAAACACATATGGTTTATCTGGTGTTGCTCATGATTTGCTTGTGGTAGAGCCTTTTGTCATTAGTTTTGACATATTCAAAACATTGTGATATTTATGTTAGTCTTGTCTGATTTTAAGGATCTTAATCCATCTTGCTGTGAGCTATAACATTTTATTCAGAATAAAATATTATTGAACTCATTGCACTTAAAATCTCATCAACCATATCAAGACTCTTCTTGATAATATTCATATCATACTTTGGATCCACCCATTTATATCAAGACTCTTCTTGATTATCCATATTCATAATATAATGTTTATGGGTTTACAACTTTTGTAACATCCAATTATATCAAGACATTTCTCGATTCAGACGATATTGAAACATCTAGTGTTTTCAAAACACATATGTTCATCGTTATAGAATCAATAATATTGTTCAAGAATAATTCTAAGTAATTATCATAGCCCAATCATATCAATTATGAAGTTGATATTCATATATTCTTAATAATAAACTTTAACTTCATATTCTCAAAATAATACATTTTTTTCTTTTGAGATCCTTGATATCTGTTACTAACACTTAGTAAAACTCTTTGGTCCTTTTATATATATATATATATCATAACTATCAAAATGAATTTATTCATCTATCCTTGCTTATCAATTGATTCACATAAGCATCGAGTTATATGACATTGCGTGAAAACATATTTTCTCTATTTAAATCTTTGTCAAAATATATAAAGTTTATTTTAGCTCAATCAGACATTTTGATCTATCTTTATAGATTCTTTATGCCCAATATTTTGCCTTACAATTTGAGGAAACCGTGTTTCAAAACCATTTTGTTTGTGCTCTGAAGTTTTATATTACTTCCATTCCATAATATGTCATATACGTATGAGATCAGAAATACTATATAGCTGCCACTGAGTTTCATATATACACAAAGTACTTTAATCATTTTGACAAGATCAAAATCTCAATACGAGCTCAATTCTTATAATCTTCAAAAAGCTTTATTTGAAGTTTGCACATTCATCCGGTGTCCTGAGGATTTTAAAACTTTTTCAGTTGTATCATTCATACATCCTTTCCTATTTAGGAAACTTGTTTTGATATCCATTTTATTTACTTCATACTCTTTGAAGTATCAACCAGTTCTAAACTTGTTATGTATGAAAATTAACAACTAAGTTCTAAACTTAATTTTATATGAATTTTAATTCCGGTGTGCATGGCTATGAGCCATTCCATTGAGCTGGGAGCCGCCATCGCTTCCATGTAGTGTGCTAGTTCATCTTCTTCCAAGATGAATATCTCATTGTGAAATTTTAGAAAATTTCAACGATATTTCTGATTTGCATAATCCTTTTACAAGCTTTAAAGTTTCTACATCGGATGTAGTAACTTACGATTTATTTTGCAGACAATCTATCAGAACAACTTCCGGTTTGTTAATCCTCCTTATAATCGTTATAGATTCAATAATCCTTTTCAAGTTGTAATGTCGTCCTCCCACTTATTTCTTTGACAAGAAAACTTTTTCTTGATAAAGTGTTCATAAGTAACAAACACTTTGCCTTTTGAACATTTCAATGAAAGGAATCCAAATCAAGTTTTTTAGATATCCTACAGTTCAGCGTTTATCTGGTTTATGAACTTCATAACTCATATGGTTTCTATTAGCTAGACTAATATGTGGTGCTCTCTTAAGTGTATATCTTGTTGCTTCAATTATACCCCAAATTTTATAAAAGCAGATTGGTAATAATTCCACAATTATTCGAGTGTTTTGCTAAACTTATGACTCGGATAATTTTCTTCAATGTTGAAGAATCTCTTTATATTTTGTCATAATGATCCTTATCTTCATTATAAAATATTTGAACTCTTCAAATAATATATTCTGAAATTCCTTTGAACTATTCAAATAGTTCAGATTTTATATTAAGTAAATCATATTTTCCTAATCTTTAATGAAGCATAATTATCCATCGCTCTCTGAGTTATTCATCAGCCCTTATACATCACTATGTATTCTTTTACTTGATTTTTCAATCAAGATAGTCCGATACTTCGTCTATATCAAGATTATTTCCTGATATAACCAAGCAGTGCCACATTTAAGTGGGGCTCATCAGTCTTCTCAAGACGTTTAGTATTAATGTTATAGAATTTTCAAATCAGGATTCATCAATAAACCATAAAAATCTGAGGTAAATCCAAATATATTCTTATAACCACTTCAACAACTATTCTTCAAATCTTTATAAGAATATCCATCACATAATCCAAAACATAATGGCTTACACAACCCTGGAATGTAATAACTATTATTCGAACCTAAGATAAATCTTGAAGATAGACTCCATCAGTCTCGAGTAGCGATCCCATCACCATCCTTGACTATCATCACATCTTTATTTCTTCTCAACTTTTGAGCTTTCTGTAGTCCCTGCATCGGATTGCAAATGAGAGCAATCGATTAGTATCAAATACTTGTGACATGCAGAAACAAGTAAAACAACATTAACTTTGTGTAACTTCTATCCTTTACCGGAAGAACCGTTCTTCTTATCCGCTAAGTACTTCTTGCAGTTACACTTCCAGCGACGCTTCTGTTTGTAGTAGAAACATTCAGTCTCTTTAGTGGCTCTGCCCTTGTTCTTCTTATGAGAGACGGTCTTATCGGCACCAGTAGATTTCTTCTTGGACTTGCCCTTCTTCTTGAAACGGGTAGTCTTGTTGACCATCAACACTTCTTTGTTCTTCTACATCCCAGCTTCCGCAATTTTGAGCATAGCAAACAATTCGTTTGCACTTTTCTCCATCCTAATCATGTTGTAATTCATGATAAAACCATCGTAAGATGGGGGGACTGAAGCAAGCACAATATATGTACCAAGTGTTGGAGGAATTCCAAATTCCAATGAAGCAAGTCTATCAACATAGCCAGCAAGTTTCACGATATGCTCACTCATTGTGGAACCCTCTTTCATCTTGCACTCAATCAGGGCCTTGGTTAATTCAAACCGTTCGGTCCTTGCCTGTTTCCTGTACATAACTTCCAGTGACCCAATTATAAATTGAGTGGTGGATCATTCAAAACGCTTATGTAGTTCAGGATCCATGCAAGTTAACATGAGGACTACCTGATAGTCATCACTACGAGCAGCATAAGCAGCAACTTCTTCTGGTGGTGCATCCTTTGAGGGAGCATCACCGGGCTGATCCGGCACACACTCCTTCTTAGCACTCCTGAGAATAAATTTCAGGTTCCGGATCCAATCCGCATAGTTTCCACCATTTGCAGCCAACTTTTGTTTCTCAATCATAGGGGCTAAGTTGAACATATTGCGAGTCATTTAATCTACAACGATAAACACATAAATAATTTTAGACATAATATTGCACTAGTTTATTAAGACACAGATTAATTTAAAATGCACTCCCACTCAAATTAATATCTCTCATAGTTAATAGTGAGTGATTCAAGATCCAAGTCTAGTTCTCAGCCACTGATGTGGACATCATTGATGACGAGAATTTTGACTGGTGGGCAAATTTTTGCCGATCATATCTCCATCTTGTTCATCTTTCGATGTTTTGTGCTCCGAGCTCAGAAAGATTCTGCTAGAACTTCAAGACAACCGAGTGTTATCTGCATACATGGCCTAACCATCCTCATATTACACCTCACATCCCATCTGTACTCATGTGGACATGACACACTCCGAAACGCTACATGTTATAGAAGGTTGCAACACTGGGGAGAGCACCTTTTAAATTGATATTTACTGTGAGAGATCACCCTAATAATTAACTACTGCACAATCAAAGGGTGCAAACAACAAAGGGATAAACATCTCAGGAAATTCATAATAGCATGATATGGTATAGCCCTGGGCGCCGGGAGTTCTCCATCATCATCTTCAATCTCTAGTTGAAACAGCGTGACGGCCAATATTTCGTTGTCGTGGAAACTGTTTCAAAAAACGTTGCCGCGGCGGCAATCTCAGAAAACGTTGTTGTGGCGGCCATTTAAAGAATACATTGTCGTGTCACCAAAATCTGAAATTCCGCTGTGGCACGAAAGTATAGCTCCTCGTCCCGCGCCTGGTACACTTTCTCCTCGTCAGGGTCCTCCTTGTATGTCTTGATGCCACCATCACCTCTAACCTATCTCTATGATATTTACATTAAGTTGGCAATCTCGTGGCTCCAGCCGTGACACGCATGCCACTTAACATTACAAGATATAACCATCTCATACATAAACTCATTATCATGACGAAGGCTATACCAAATCATATGCAAACCCTACAAAACCAAGTTACACGACCTCTAATCGGTTTGGCAAGTTTTAATTATGTGGCTTCTAGGGTTTCCGGATAAACCTAACTACCTACGTGCACACCATAAAGTGATAATCCTTGTTGTTAGATTAACTTTCGGGGTGTGTGAAACAAGAGACTTAATTAAAAATCTCGTACCCCCACACTAAACTTCGTCTAATACGCGTGAACCCCTAGAAGATCATACATCTCCATCGCCCTTTTTTGTACGCGATGGTTCACTATTCTTGACTATGGTGAAGCCCAAGTAACTGTTAGCAGATCGTCGACAACTAGAGCCGAGCGATTGTCAGAACCTTGTCAAAAGGGACACCATGCCGTAAATTAACTGAACCGAAGCAACACTCGAGGGAAGCATAGAAAGAACATCACCCTCATAATCACATGTGATCTAGATCAAAACTTGCATCTACTCATAGAACCGCCAGTGATCCCACTGTTGGGAAACATAGTAGGAAACAAAAAAAATCGATGTATGAACACCCAAGAACAATATGAAGATGCATATCGGGTTTGGATCAACGATCATTACTGACTCCGGAGTGCAGCGGAAGTAGGCGAGTCGGTGTAGATCATACTTGGAGTCCCTCGAACATCGATGATGATCCCGCGAACTGCCCTCGAATGATCCCTCGAACTGAAGACCAAAAGCACGTCCTCTCTACTTGGTTGCAAGCGTACGGTTTTTGCGATCCAGCAGCGCTTTGCCGTCCATAGCTAATTGTCGCCGGAGAATTAGAGGGAGGAGATTAACGGGGCTTCTAATTATGAGGATTAGAGGTGGCTGGGGCTAGCTCTAATTAGTCAACTAGGACCAACTAAAACTAGAACTAGATCCACTAGAGGAAGCTCCAAAACTTGTGTCTCCAATAGAGCAAAATCCCCTAGTATATATAGGTTGAAGGAGGAGGGGAGGGCAGCCACCAAGGGGGGAAAATCCCCCTTGGGGTGCCGGCCTAGGGAGAGGGAGTTGGACTCCCTCCCCTTGTCCAATTCCCCCCCCTTCCCTACACAAAAGGAAAGGGGGTGCCTTCCTACTTGGGCCCATGTGGCCAAAGTTGCCTTCCACCTCTTGGCCTTATTAGGCCAATTGATATTAAATTGAATATATATATTTGTTCTAACATTTTTAGGGAATTATATATATAATTTAACATCCCCGGAAACATTTTCCACCTATATATACTAATCAGTAATACCCGATATTCACCGAAACCCTTCCATGACCCCGAAACGCTTCTGGAACCTCTCGGAACTATTCCGGATATTAATGAAACAATTTCACAAATATATTCTCATTACTCCCGCACTACTAACTCTCAGCAAATCGTGATTACCTTAAGCTTGTAGCCCCATAGGTTTGGTAAATCATAGACATGAACGAACCCCTTCGTTCAATGACCGATAGCGGAACCGTGGACATCCATATCGGTCCCTACGATTACACGAATGATATTCGAGCGAACCTTTGGTTATTATGTGATGTTACCTTTGCTTCGCGATACTTTACAAAACCCGGTGTGCATTGGTATCCTCCTAAGTCATCACCATGCTCACTATACCGTTGCTCTCGTTACCAGTTTTGTTCTTCTTTCTCGTTAATGTGTTCCAGCATCCCACCTATGTCTGGACAAACGATGATGGGTGTCGTCACGCTGAGAGGTCCCTAAGAATATCTCTCCATCCTCGAAGGAGAAAATCCCACTCTCGAGCTATCCGGTCACTTGTCAAACTTTCCGATGAGCCTGAAAGTTGTCGTTATGATCACCTTGTTACAGATGACGTTTGAGCAACTCCAAAGCACACCGTCTAGTAGGAAGTGACCGAGACACTCTCATGGTCTGAGGAACTAAAATACATGCTAACACTCCATGTTATAACAAATGATTTCAGACGATATAATCACAAAGTATAACATACAAGTTTGGGTCGATTCAATATATGATCGTTCTTTTAACATCATACCCTCAATGTTGTTTTAGGACTATCGTTACACTTAACGATATCCTAAGATCCGGAAAACGTGATCACCAAGAACACTTGAGCTAGTCTTAGAGGCGAGACCGGGAACCTATTGTTTAACCATTTATCATTTCACACGTGCATATGAGTTTTCCACTGAATCGCATATTCCAGGATCATAGCAGTTGTAGCATGAAATATAAACTCTTAATTGTGAATAATAGAAATATAATAATACAATATTATTGCCTCTAGGGCATATTTCCAACATAAAATCATTTTTCATGTAAGATTTGTCCAAGTGCAACAATGATGATCTATGGGTTATGATTTTTTGGGGGATGTGAAGATATATTTGTTATGACCATCTTAGATACGACTATGAAGATGTAACTTATGCTATCTAGGTAAGTACAATTATCTAGATCTAATCGATGCGGTCTATTTAGAAACATTTATATAGATCCAAGCAATGCGATCTATTTAGGTATACTCTATGTAGATCTAATAGATGTGATATTGCAGGTACAATTTTATATATCTAACATGTGTCATATGTTTATGTACTGTTATGTACATTTAACTGTCTGATCTCTTTAGGTACAATTATGAAGATCTGACATATGTGTTTTGTTTAGTTATGGATACATAGAACTAAAAGGTATGATTCGTTTAGATAAGGTTATCTAGATCTAGCGAATACAATATGTTTAGACACAATTATGTATGTCTAATAATGTGATCTACAAATGAAAATACGACCCACCAGATCAATATTATGAGAATTTGTAGCACATCACACAGTTTGAACTATAATGAAAAACCGTCCATACTTCTCTTAGAAATGAGACCTGCATGACTTACAAAAATTAGGTATATAAAAAGTACAATCAAGGAATTTTTTGTACGTTGAATACTCATATGATTAATATTAAGCAAATGATGAATCTGCCATTACTCACCATGGATATTCGAAGGCTGCCACTAAATTTGTCAAAATTGTTGATGTGTCAACTTGTGCGATGAAATTGGTCGGAAGGCCATGTTCGACATTAGCCCAATTTGCCACCAGGTCTTCCCTCCATCGTTGTGGTCTCCTTTGACCCATTTCCTCCCCCATGAGAGCCACCACTTTGCAATTTGATCTGTTGTGACTTGACTTACATCTTAAACACACTACACTGAGGATGCACACAGCCAAATTATTTCAAAAGGGAAAAAGAAAAATTGTGATCAAAAGAACAGTTGCAGCAAACAAGAGTATGGACTAACAATGATATGGAAACCATAGGGTAACAAGAGGGAATTTCAACAAAGGCACCTTCCACGAAGGGAACGCCACGCAAAAACCACCATCGCTGGATCCACCACTTACACCAAAACATTTGTTCTAGTGGAATAAATAGGTCAGTGGCATTCTTTTAGAGATACACATGCATGGAGGGTATCACATATGCATGTTTATCTACATAATTGTACATTCAATATTAATCACATAAGTAATTTAGAGAAAATATATTCTGCCTTTTGTACCATGCACATATGAAAATATGTAAATATGCGTAATTAAGTACAACACATAAGCATTCCCTTTTTGTGGGGGGGGGGGGCATAAATATTTGATATGGAATATAAACCAGATGAGATTTTATACCAACAATGTAGGACGTGATAATAGGAAAGAAAACCCATACTTCAAGACATTATATGCACCTTGTGTTATATATTTAGTTGGAACAAACATCACAGTATATATGGAAGTTACTATTTGAAATGAGCTAGCATTAGAGCTGTCAAAATGTGTTGTCTATTCATCTTGTGCTTACTATGTTTTGTCAGTCCAATTTACCCCTGACTACCCACAACAAACTTATCCTTGATTGATATATGGTTAGGATTAAAGTTTTCCCCTCCTAATGAGGTAAGTTGATCATAATTTTTTTCGAAATTGTATAAGGACCCTAAAAACGAATGGGAAACATATATAAATACTAATTCGGATTTAATTGATTCATGTCTTCACACACAACATGAAAACAATACATATGTAATCAGGTGTTCTCTCTCTCAAGAAAAAGTAACCCGATGTTAAATTTAACTTGCATGTTTCGAAGTTCATAAACTAGAATGTGCTTTTTTTATTCATCAAGAACTAAGTTCACAATTTTTTTTCCTGAAAAACAGGGAAAACAAGGAACAATAAACAAGGAGTACTGCCCAACATTCTTCTGTCATGAGCTGGAGAAAGCCTTCAGAGAAAAAGTAGGACCATATCTGGAGTAATGTTGGATTATATAATATTATAATGAACACTTCTTGTTTTTATTTATGTCACAATAAATGTACTAGTGATGCATGATGTTTTTTTCCAAAAAAAAATACCTAAATCTATTATAGATGTTCAAATGAAGTACAAAATAGCCCAAACATAATAAAATTACATCGAGGAACCTGGATCACAGGAAATGTCCTGGTCTTATTGACGGGAGTCAGGAAGTCTTTGTACACGTGTCTATAAGAATCGGGACTCCAGAGCCGCAATCGGCTCCATTGAACCCTTGAATCGATCTGGATGCCTCAAACCAAAAACTCGCCGCGGCACACGCGTGGTGAGCAACCCAAATCTTGCTATCCAAAGGAGACAACAGTGTTTCTTGTGATATATAGGATGAGAGTGTGGTTATTGTACACAAGTGAAGTATTCAAATTCAAACTCTTTCAACACAGGTGAAGCTGCTTCTCCATCACACTCTCCAAGGCTACTCTTACAGCTAATTAATCAGCCACCGTAGCAAGCTGCAAATGGAATTTGAAGTCATTTGTTCCATGTGATGCAATGGTCTCCTATATATTACTCCCTCTGTACCACAATATCTGTCGTTTTAGCAGCTCAACTTTGAGCAGCTAAAATGACATATATTATGCTACGGAGGGAGTACTAAATATATAATTCCCACTAATGGTATATCTCTTAGCATGCAAACATGCCACCTCAATATGTAACCGTGCATGAGAAAAAAGAAACACATCAACATGCAAACCATGTATGAGAACAGACTAATCTCCTATATGTTATAAATGATGAATAAACAATGTAGATATTTGTTGATAACTACTATTTGTACAATACCAAAGGACACGAATGAACATGAGCAAACCGTCGTGACGTTTGCCAAAAGCAACTGCTAGCGGTTAGAATAGCATGGATTAAACCAGACTTAATTAACATAATTAATTCTCAACACTCCCCTAACTACCGCCTATCCTTGTTATCATGTGAATTTTGCAAATCATGAAGTCGTGTCATACCGATTCCGTTAACATATTTCCGGAATGAATAAGCTGGTGAGGATTGTTGGGGAACGTAGTAATTTCATAAAAATTCCTACGCACACGCAAGATCATGGTGATGCATAGCAACGAGAGGGGAGAGTGTTGTCCACGTACCCTCGTAGACCGAAAGCGGAAGCGTTAGCACAACGCGGTTGATGTAGTCGTACGTCTTCACGATCCGACCGATCAAGTACCGAACGCACGCACCTCCGAGTTCAGCACACGTTCAGCCCGATGACGTCCCTCGAACTCCGATCCAGCCAAGTGTTGAGGGAGAGTTTCGTCAGCACGACGGCGTGGTGACGATGATCATGTTGTACCGACGCAGGGCTTCGCCTAAGCATCGCTACAGTATTATCGAGGTGGACTATGGTGGAGGGGGGCATCGCACACGGCTAAAAGATCAATCGATCAATTGTTGTGTCCATGGGGTGCCCCCTGATCCCGTATATAAAGGAGCAAAGGGGGAGAGGCGGCCGGCCAGGAGGAGGCGCGCCAGGAGGAGTCCTACTCCTACCGGGAGTAGGACTCCCTCCCTTCCTTGTTGGATTAGGAGAAGGGGGCAAGGAGGAAGAGGAGAAGAAGGAAAGGGGGGCACCGCCCCCCCCCCCCCCACGCCCCCTCCTTGTCCAATTCGGACTAGAGGGGGAGGGGGCGCGCGGCCTGCCCTGGCCGCCCCTCCTCTTCTCCACTAAGGCCCACTATGGCCCATTAAACCCCCGGAGGGTTCCGGTAACCCCTCCGGTACTCCGGTAAAATCCCGATTTCACCGGAACACTTCCGATATCCAAATATAGGCTTCCAATATATCAATCTTCATGTCTCGACCATTTCGAGACACCTCATCATGTCCGTGATCACATCCGGGACTCCGAACAACCTTCGGTACATCAGAACTCATAAACTCATAATATAACCGTCATCGAAACTTTAAGCGTGCGGACCCTACGGGTTCGAGAACTATGTAGACATGACCGAGACACGTCTCCGGTCAATAACCAATAGCGGAACCTGGATGCTCATATTGGCTCCCACATATTCTACGAAGATCTTTATCGGTCAGACCACATAACAACATACGTTGTTCCCTTTGTCATTGGTATGTAACTTGCCCGAGATTCGATCGTCGGTATCTAAATACCTAGTTCAATCTCGTTACCGGCAAGTCTCTTTACTCGTTCCGTAATACATCATCTCACAACTAACCCATTAGTCACAATGGTTGCAAGGCTTATAATGATGTGCATTACCGAGAGGGCCCAGAGATACCTCTCCGACAATCGGAGTGACAAATCCTAATCTCGAAATACGCCAACCCAACAAGTACCTTCGGAGACACCTGTAGAGCACCTTTATAATCACCCAGTTACGTTGTGACGTTTGGTAGCACACAAAGTGTTCCTCCGGTAAACGGGAGTTGCATAAATTCATAGTCATAGGAACATGTATAAGTCATGAAGAAAGCAATAGCAACATACTAAACGATCAAGTGCTAAGCTAACAGAATGGGTAAAGTCAATTACATCATTCTACTAATGATGTGACCCCATTAATCAAATGACAACTCATGTCTATGGCTAGGAAACATAACCATCTTTGATCAACGAGCTAGTCAAGTAGAGGCATACTAGTGACACTCTGTTTGTCTATGTACTCACACATGTATTATGTTTCCGGTTAATACAATTCTAGCATGAATAATAAACATTTATCATGAAATAAGGAAATAAATAATAACTTTATTATTGCCTCTAGGGAATATTTCCTTCAGTCTCCCACTTGCACTAGAGTCAATAATATAGTTCACATCGCCATGTGATTTAACACCAATAATTCACATCACCATGTGATTAACACCCATAAATCACATCGTCATGTGACCAACACCCAAAGGGTTTACTAGAGTCAATAATCTAGTTCACATCGCTATGTGATTAACACCCAAAGAGTACTAAGGTGTGATCATGTTTTGCTTGTGAGATAATTTTAGTCAACGGGTCTGTCACATTTAGATCCGTAAGTATTTTTGCAAATTCTATGTCTATAATGCTCTGCACGGAGCTACTCTAGCTAATAGTTCCCACTTTCAATATGTATCCAGATTGAGACTTAGAGTCATCTGGATCAATGTCAAAAACTTGCATCGACGTAACCCTTTACGATGAACCTTTTGTCACCTCCATAATCGAGAAACATATCCTTATTCCACTAAGGATAATTTTGACCGATGTCCAGTGATCTACTCCTAGATCACTATTGTACTCCCTTGCCAAACTCAGTGGTAGGGTATACAATAGATCTGGTACACAGCATGGCATACTTTGTAGAACCTATGGCTGAGGCATAGGGAATGACTTTCATTCTCTTTCTATCTTCTGCCGTGGTCGGGCTTTGAGTCTTACTCAATTTCACACCTTGTAACACAGGCAATAACTCTTTCATTTTGAACTACTTCAAAAACTTGTCAAGGTATGCACTCATTGAAAAAACTTATCAAGCGTCTTGATCTATCTCTATAGATCTTGATGCTCAATATGTAAGCAGCTTCACCGAGGTCTTTCTTTGAAAAACTCCTTTCAAACACTCCTTTATGCTTTGCAGAATAATTCTACATTATTTCCGATCAACAATATGTCATTCACATATACTTATCAGAAATGTTGTAGTGTTCCCACACACTTTCTTGTAAATACAGGCTTCACCGCAAGTCTGTATAAAACTATATTCTTTGATCAACTCATCAAAGCGTATATTTCAACTCCAAGATGCTTGCACCAGTCCATAGATGGATCGCTGGAGCTTGCACATTTTGTAAACACCTTTAGGATTGACAAAACCTTCTGGTTGCATCATATACAACTCTTCTTTAATAAATCCATCAAGGAATGCAGTTTTGTTTATCCATTTGCCAGATTTCATAAAATGCGGCAATTGCTAACATGATTCGGACAGACTTAAGCATAGATACGAGTGTGAAACTCTCATCGTAGTCAACACCTTGAACTTGTCGAAAACCTTTTGCGACAATTCTAGCTTTGTAGATAGTAACACTACTATCAGCGTCCGTCTTCCTCTTGAAGATCCATTTAATCTCAATGGCTCGCCGATCATTTGGGCAAGTCAATCAAAGTCCATACTTTGTTCTCATACATGGATCCCATCTCAGATTTCATGGCCTCAAACCATTTCGCGGAATCTGGGCTCATCATCGCTTCCTCATAGTTCATAGGTTCGTCATGGTCAAGTAACATGACGTCCAGAATAGGATTACCGTACCACTCTGGTGCGGGTCTCACTCTGGTTGACCTACGAGGTTCGGTAGTAATTTGATCTGAAGTTACATGATCATCATCATTAGCTTCCTCACTAATTGGTGTAGGAGTCATAGGAACAGATTTCTGTGATGAACTACTTTCCAATAAGGGAGCAGGTACAGTTACCTCATCAAGTTCTACTTTATTCCCACTCACTTCTTTCGAGAGAAACTCCTTCTCTAGAAAGGATCCATTCTTAGCAACGAATATCTTGCCTTCGGATCTGTGATAGAAGGTGTACCCAACAGTAACTTTTGGGTATCCTATGAAGACGCATTTCTCCGATTTGGGTTCAAGCTTATCATGTTGAAACTTTTTCACATAAGCATCGCAACCCCAAACTTTAAGAAACGACAACTTTGGTTTCTTGCCAAACCACAGTTCATAAGATGTCATCTCAACGGATTTAGATGGTGCCCTTTTTAAAGTGAATGCAGTTGTCTCTAATGCATAACCCCAAAACGATAGTGGTAGATTAGTAAGAAACATCATAGATCGCACCATATCTAATAAAGTACGGTTATGACGTCTGGACACACCATTACGCTGTGGTGTTCCAGGTGGCGTGAGTTGCGAAACTATTCCACATTGTTTCAAATGAAGACCAAACTCGTAACTCAAATATTCTCCTCCACGATCAGATCGTAGAAACTTTATTTTCTTGTTACGTGATTTTCTACTTCACTCTGAAATTATATGAACTTTTCAAATGTTTCAGACTTTATGTTTCATCAATTAGATATACCCATATCTGCTCAAATCATCTGTGAAGGTCTGAAAATAACAATGCCTGCAGCGAGCCTCAATATTCATCGGACCACATACATCAGTATGTATGATTTCGAACAAATCTGTTGCTCGCTCCATTGTTCCGGAGAACGGCGTTTTAGTCATTTTTCCCAAGAGGCATGGATCGCAAGCATCAAGTGATTCGTAATCAAGTGATTCCAAAAGCCCATCAGCATGGAGCTTCTTCATGCGCTTTACACCAATATGACCTAAACAGCAGTGCCACAAATAAGTTGCACTATCATTATTAACTTTGCATCTTTTGGCTTCAATATTATGAATAGAGAAAAGTATGTTTTTGGTCCCTCAAGTTCCCACATAGTATAGACTTGGTCCCTCAAGATTTTTTGGTATACATTTGGTCGCTCAAGTCTCAAAACCAGATAAGTTTGGTCCAAAACCAGATTTTGAGCACGTTGACCGGTTTTGACCGCCACAAAACCGCCTGATGAACAGTAATTTAAAAAGAAACTTCAAAAAAATCTGAAATTTTTTGGGGTCGAATATGCTTAAAAGATGGGAACAAAATTTCGGGCTCTTTCAGCACTCAAGGAGCTCGTGGCAAAAAAAACAAAAATATCTGCCTGATGAATAATAAATTAAAAAATCAAAACAAAATCAAAAATTCTGAAATTTTTTGGGGTCCAATATGCTTACATGCGCAAGGTGCGACCAAGATTTTGTCATGAAATGACATCGGACGGGCTCTAGTAAAATTTTGTCATTTTTTTGAAGTTTTTTTTAAAATATAGTATTCATCGAGCGGTTTTGTGGCGGTCAAACCCGGTCAACGTTCTCAAAATCTGGTTTAGGACCAAACTTATCCGGTTTTGAGAATTGAGGGACCAAATGTATATCAAAAAAGCTTGAGGGACCAAGTCTATACTTTGTGGGAACTTGAGGGACCAAAAACATACTTTTCTCTTATGAATATGTGTATCACTACGATCGAGATCCAACGAACCATTTTCATTGGGTGTGTAACCATATAAGGTTTTATTCATGTAAACAGAACAACAATTATTCTCTAACTTAAATGAATAACCGTATTGCAATAAACATGATCAAATCATATTCATGCTCAACGCAAACACCAAATAACACTTATTTAGGTTCAACACTAATCCCGAAAGTATAGGGAGTGTGTGATGATGACCATATCAATCTTGGAACTACTTCCAACACACATCGTCACTTCACCCTTAACTAGTTTATGTCCATTCTGCAACTCCCGTTTTGAGTTACTACTCTTAGCAATTGAACCAGTATCAAATACCGAGGGGTTGCTACGAACACTAGTAAAATACACATCAATAATTTGTATATCAAATATACCTTTGTTCACTTTGCCATCCTTCTTATCCGCCAAATACTTGGGGTATTTCTGCTTCCAGTGACCAGTTCCTTTGCAGCAGAAGCACTTAGTCTCAGGCTTAGGTCCAGACTTGGGCTTCTTCACTTGAGCAGCAACTTGCTTGCCGTTCTTCTTGATGTTCCCCTTCTTCCCTTTGCCCCTTTTCTTGAAACTAGTGGTCTTGTCAACCATCAACACTTGATGTTTTTCTTGATTTCTACCTTCGCCGATTTTAGCATTGCGAAGAGCTTGGCAATTGTTTTCGTCATCCCTTGCATACTATAGTTCATCACGAAGTTCTACTAACTTGGTGATGGTGACTAGAGAATTCTGTCAATCACTATTTTATCTGGAAGATTAACTCCCACTTGATTCAAGCGATTGTAGTACCCAGACAATCTGAGCACATGCTCACTGCTTGAGCTATTCTCCTCCATCTTTTAGCTATAGAACTTGTTGGAGACTTCATATCTCTCAACTCGGGTATTTGCTTGAAATATTAACTTCAACTCCTGGAACATCTGATATGGTCCATGACGTTCAAAACATCTTTGAAGTCCCGATTCTAAGCCGTTAAGCATGGTGCACTAAACTATCAAGTAGTCATCATATTGAGCTAGCCAAATGTTCATAACGTCTGCATTTGCTCCTGCAATAGGTCTGTCACCTAGCAGTGCATCAAGGACATAATTCTTCTATGCAGCAATGAGGATAATCCTCAGATCACGGATCCAATCCGCATCATTGCTACTAACATCTTTCAACATAGTTTTTCTCTAGGAACATATCAAAATAAACATAGGGAAGCAACAACGCGATCTATTGATCTACAACATAATTTGCAAAATACTATCAGGACTAAGTTCATGATAAATTTAAGTTCAATTTAATCATATTACTTAAGAACTCCCACTTAGATAGACATCCCTCTAATCCTCTAAGTGATTACGTGATCCATATCAACTAAACAATAACCGATCATCACGTGAAATGGAGTAGCTTTCAATGGTGAACACCATTATGTTGATCATATCTACTATATGATTCACGCTCGACCTTTCGGTCTCAGTGTTCCGAGGCCATATCTGCATATGCTAGGCTCGTCAAGTTTAACCTGAGTATTATGCATGTGCAAAACTGGCTTGCACCCGTTGTAGATGGACGTAGAGATTATCACACCCGATCATCATGTGGTGTCTGGGCACGACGAACTTTGGCAACGGTGCATACTCAGGGAGAACACTTTTATCTTGAAATTTAGTGAGAGATCATCTTATAATGCTACCGTCAATCAAAGCAAGATAAGATGCATAAAAGATAAACATCACATGCAATCAATATAAGTGATATGATATGGCCATCATCATCTTGTGCTTGTGATCTCCATCTCCGAAGCACCATCATGATCACCATCGTCACCGGCGCGACACCTTGATCTTCATCGTAGCATGGTTGTCGTCTCGCCAATCTTATGCTTCTACGACTATCGCTACCGCTTAGTGATAAAGTAAAGCATTACAGGGCGATTGCATTGCATACAATAAAGCAACAACCATATGGCTCCTGCGAGTTGCCGATAACTCGGTTACAAAACATGATCATCTCATACAATAAAATTTAGCATCATAATTTGACCATATCACATCACAACATGCCCTGCAAAAACAAGTTAGACGTCCTCTACTTTGTTGTTGCAAGTTTTACGTGGCTGCTACGGGCTGAGCAAGAACCGTTCTTACCTACGCATCAAAACCACAACGATAGTTCGTCAAGTTAGTGTTGTTTTAACATCCTCAAGGACCGGGCGTAGCCACACTCGGTTCAACTAAAGTTGGAGAAACTGACACCTGCTAGTCACCTGTGTGCATAGCACGGCGGTAAAACCAGTCTCGCGTAAGCGTACGCGTATTGTCGGTCCGGGCCACTTCATCCAACAATACCGCCGAACCAAAGTATGACATGCTGGTAAGCAGTATGACTTATATCGCCCACAACTCACTTGTGTTCTACTCGTGCATATGACATCTATGCATAAAACCAGGCTCTGATACCACTGTTGGGGAACGTAGTAATTTCAAAAAAATTCCTACGCACACGCAAGATGATAGTGATGCATAGCAACGAGAGGGGAGAGTGTTGTCCACGTATCCTCGTAGACCGAAAGCGGAAGCGTTAGCACAACGCGGTTGATGTAGTCGTACGTCTTCATGATCCGACCGATCAAGTACCGAACGCACGGCACCTCCGAGTTCAGCACACGTTCAGCCCGATGACGTCCCTCGAACTCTGATCCAGCCGAGTGTTGAGGGAGAGTTTCATCAGCACGATGGCGTGGTGACGATGATGACGTTCTACCGACGCAGGGCTTCGCCTAAGCACCGCTACAGTATTATCGAGGTGGACTATGGTGGAGGGGGGCACCGCACACGGCTAAAAGATCAATCGATCAATTGTTGTGTCCATGGGGTGCCCCCTGGCAACGTTTATAAAGGAGCAAAGGGGGGAGAGGCGGCCGGCCAGGAGGAGGCGCGCTAGGAGGAGTCCTACTCCTACCGGGAGTAGGACTCCCTCCCTTCCTTGTTGGATTAGGAGAAGGGGGAAGGAGGAAGAGGAGAAGAAGGAAAGGGGGGCGCCCCCCCTCCTTGTCCAATTCAGACTAGAGGGGGAGGGGGCGCGCGGCCTGCCCTGGCCGCCCCTCCTCTTATCCACTAAGGCCCACTATGGCCCATTAAACCCCCGGGGGGTTCCGGTAACCCCTCCGGTACTCCGGTAAAATCCCGATTTCACCCGGAACACTTCGGATATCCAAATATAGGCTTCCAATATATCAATCTTCATGTCTCGACCATTTCGGGACTCCTCTTCATGTCCGTGATCACATCCGGGACTCCGAACAACCTTCGGTACATCAAAACTCATAAACTCATAATATAACCGTCATCAAAACTTTAAGCGTGCGGACCCTACGGGATCGAGAACTATGTAGACATGACCGAGACACGTCTACGGTCAATAACCAATAGCGGAACCTGGATGCTCATATTGGCTCCCACATATTCTACGAAGATCTTTATCGGTCCGACCGCATAACGACATACGTTGTTCCCTTTGTCATCGGTATGTTACTTGCCCGAGATTCGATCGTCGGTATCCCAATACCTAGTTCAATATCATTGCCGGCAAGTCTCTTTACTCGTTCCGTAATACATCATCTCGCAACTAACCCATTAGTCACAATGCTTGCAAGGCTTATAGTGATGTGCATTACCGAGAGGGCCCAGAGATACCTCTCCGACAATCGGAGTGACAAATCCTAATCTTGAAATACGCCAACCCAACAAGTACCTTCGGAGACACCTGTAGAGCACCTTTATAATCACCCAGTTACGTTGTGACATTTGATAGCACACAAAGCGTTCCTCCGGTAAACGCGTGTTGCATAATCTCATAGTCATAGGAACATGTATAAGTCATGAAGAAAGCAATAGCAACATACTAAACGATCAAGTGCTAAGCTAACGGAATGGGTCAAGTCAATCACTTCATTCTCCTAATGATGTGACCCCGTTAATCAAATGACAACTCATGTCTATGGCTAGGAAACATAACCATCTTTGATCAGCGAGCTAGTCAAGTAGAGGCATACTAGTGACACTCTGTTTGTCTATGTACTCACACATGTATTATGTTTCCGGTTAATACAATTCTAGCATGAATAATAAACATTTATCATGAAATAAGGAAATAAATAATAACTTTATTATTGCCTCTAGGGCATATTTCCTTCAAGGACATTGTGAACAAACCACCAAGATAACTATATGGCCTCATTTGAACTTTTTTATCTCACCATATGTCTAAAGTTTTGGGGAAGAAAAATACTTTCGGAGCAATATGCTTTATAATATTGTTATTTATAACTTGTTTGCATCTCTGTACACGAACAACATTATCTTCACAGATAATGGTGGTTGATTTCTACAAATCAATCCCACTTGAACTTTGAACAATGTTCATCATTCCATGAAGTCATACACATTCACATGATGCTTCATACGAATCAGCGATTTAATAATGATTAGTGGATGCAGCCACTAAAATATGTCTTATCAACTTTCAAGACAAGGTTGTCTTTCCTCCATTCATGAAAACACTAGAGGATGTGGGCTTGTGCCTTGGCTATCGCGGGGGGGGGGGGGGCAAGCCCGTCAATCCAAGTGTAGCGGCTTCCTCCTTCACACGGCACCCGATTTGGCCGCCGCGGTTGTGTGCCGGTGATGCCAGCTCCTCCTTGACATGGTGTTTGATCTTGACGGCGTTGCGGTTGCGGGAGGGGGCGCGCTCCTCCTTCACCCACCAAAGAGGGAACGTCGGCTCCTGCTTCACAAGGTAGTGCAGCGCGGACGGCGGCTCCTCCTTGATCCGGCGCGGAGGCGAGGGTGGTGCCGGGCCACGCTTTCGGAGCGATCGTTCCGTCCTGAGCTCCATCTAATGGATGAATTCCTCGTCCGTTAGAGCGGCATCCATGAGCGGGCGCGGCTCCTGCCACGACAGCTGCTCATGCGACGGCGCCTGGTCCTCCTCGTCATCATATGAGATGACAATCTCCTCCTTGCCGGAGGAGTTGGTCGCCGTGGATGTCGAGGGGCCCGGAGAGCGAGGGTGGTGGTGCCATGAGTCGTTTGACAAAGAACTACCGCCGCTTCTGCCTGCCAGCATGGAGAACCATGAATTCGGCATTGTTGGAGCTGGAGAGGCTCGAGGAGGAGAAGGGGCTCGGAGAGGAGGAGCAGGGGCTCGGAGAGGAGGAGGGACGCGAAGAGGATGAAGTGTGGATGTGCATTGCAGGCACACGGCTTAAATAGCCGCGGCCAGGCCATGCGAAGGGTCGGACAGCCCGCTTCAATGCGGCGCGGCGGCCGGAGTTGGTTTCTCGGGACGCGGCGTAAGCATTAAGCGGCGACCGAGAGCTCTTTGATATTCCTTGGAAAAAGCAAACCAGAGGAGAAGCAGTGAAGGTTGGTCGTCTTAGACCACCTTAAAAATTATACATTAGAAACCCTCTAACCATCACTTAGGCCAACAATATCCTTTGAATTCGCATTTGAAAGGAGTTTTCAATGTATAATTTTTATAGCATATTTATTATTTGGAGCATATAAATGGTCATGATAAACCTTAAAATACATACTAGGTCCTCTATATCTGGATGGAGGAAGTACATCATTATTCAAAGCAACACTTAGAGCATCAGGAATAGCAGCCCTGTTTTTGGCCACGAGGCGTTTTTATTTCACGAGGGAGGGGGGGATTGGCCGCCAACAAATCTACTCCATCGCATATTTTGCAAAAGAAAATTTGGGTAGCCCTAAAATACATCTCCAAGTCTTGCAATATACTGCAGTTGGGCGGTTGCTGCAAAACCAAAACGGCCTCCAACCACAATGCAGCCGCTTTCTTCCCCACCCAGTCGCACACCCGCGCAACCGCTGGCCATAGAACCGCGGCTACCGGACCCTGCCACAGCTAGATCCACTCCCACACCGCACCCCGCCGACGCCGCCCCATTCCCGACGAAATCCGCTGGTGCCGCCGCTTTTCCGCTGAAATCCGTCGCGCCGCCGCCGCACCCGCGTTGGTTCTTCTCCGAGCCGCCTCCCCGGATCCGTCGCTTGCTTCCCTCCTCACCATGCCACTGAAGAGCAAGGGTGCCACCGTATTCAAAGGGGTGCGCCGGCGGCCGTCCGGCAACTACGATGTCGAGTTTAAACACGCCAGCCAGAGGTATTGTCTCGGCACGTACTCGACGGCCGACCTTGCTACCCGCGCATACGACGTTGCCGTGTGGAGGCTCGGCTCCCCGCTCGAAGCTCAATTTACCGGAGATTGAGTCTCGGGCGGGTGCGGAGCTCGTCGGCCCGCAGGTGACAATCGAGTCGAGCCCGATCAAGCCGGCTCCTCGCATTGTTGTCGTCGAGTAGGACAACATCCGAGAGAGCGACAGGGGACCATGGCGGCATTCGCTAGTGCGCATCCACGGTATGTGCAAGCCGAGTTGGAGTTCTACTGGAAGAGGGACGCCAAGAAGTGGAAGAACAACGATGAGGCAAAGCCTTTGTCATCACAGGGCAGGAAAAAGAAGAATGCAGGAGGCTCCCGAGTGGTCGACGTCGATTCCAACGATGAGAGTGATGGGTCATATGGTATCAAATGGGACAATTTTAGTGTTCGTAGTAGTACTTGTCGTAGTTTAAGTTGGTAGTTTATGTGGCATGTAGTATTTGAATTGTGTTTGTAGTTTGCATGTTTAAACTTCGGTCGAACTTTGTTTGAAATATGGAGTATGGTCGAAGTAGTTCAATTGTTAGTTAAAAAATTGAATTTGTTGATCTGGGTGCCCTATTTTACACGATGGAGTAAAAAAAAGTGTTTTCATGTTCAAAACCTTTTACTCCACCGTGTTTCTTGCGCCAAAAATAGGGCTGCTATTGAAGATGAAGGGAAAATATCCAGTCATACCAACACTCACATGCTTCCATGCTACAAACTTGGAAATTTCAAATTAACATCCCAAAAGATTATAAAAAAATCATGGATGTTCACAACACATATTTAGACAACTCCTAAAAAAATGCAGATCAAAATTCGAAATACACATGGAGAACCAAAAAGACAAATTCTGATGTGAATAGTGGCATTCCAGCTTTTGTCTTCTTTTGACACTGTTCATGTCAAATTTCTCTTTTCTGTGTCTCAATGTATATTTCGAATTTTGATCTGAGTTTTTTAGGGGTTATCTAAACATGTGCTTTGAACATCCATGGGTTTTTCAGAATTTTTTGCAATGTTTAAATTTGAAAATTTTAAATCGGTAGCATGAGAGCATTTGTGGGTTGGTATCACCTGATACTCCCCCCTAAAGATGCTCTAGCTACTACCACACTGAGCCGAATACAAATTTGCAACAACCTGCAAAGCTGATAAGACAAACAGCTCCATTTCATTACAACCGAAGAACAGGCGGTAGAAGAAGGCAAAAGATGACAATTGTCAAAAAAAACTGATAAGACAAACAACTCCATTTCATTACAGCTGAAGAACAAAAGGTGGAAGAAAGCAAAAGATGACAATTGTCAAAAAAAGCTGATAAGACAAACAACTCCAATTCATTACAGCTGAAGAACAAGAGGTAGAAGAAAGCAAAAGATGACAATTGTCAAAAAAAGTGACAAAAGATGACAGCACGAACCAAGCAAGCATGAGGTCCAAAACTTGTGGTGAGACGGGTTGGACCTACTATGGAAAGTGCCCTAGGTTCGCCTAAATAAAGAGCAGTGCTACCCAGCCGACGGATTTTCGGCCGACTAATGCACGACAGTAGCTAATCGCCCTTAGATTAAATTTCTCTGTAAATAAGGAACATGAGATCCTACATCATCCACATGCCGTCCAAAAAACGTCGTGTGGGAAGCTATTCCGCTTAAAAAAATAAGGGCGCATATCCACCAGTTTTGATTGCCTTCGGCCGAAGTAGAAACAATTTTGCTCTGTAAATAAGGAACGTGAGATCCTATATCATCCACATGCCGTCCAAAAAACGTCGTGTGTGAAGCTATTCCACCTTAAAAAGAAGGGCACATATCCACCGGTTTTGATTGCCTTCGGCCGAAGTAGAAACAACTTTGCTACGGACTTGGCATCGGTTTTTTCCCATGGCCGGGCCGCGTAGGGGCGAAGGCCGATGACGGCCGCTCGCCAAACGCGCACCAAATTGTCGTCCAGCAAATACCGGGCGCATAAGAAAACATTGTCACTCTGTTCGTAGTTTTTTTTTAAGTACACCAAAGATGTACCATATTTTTATAGAAAAGAGCAAAATGATGTACAAAAGATACCTAAGAATAGATGCGTACATCCATTCTCGGCCACACCCATTTAGAACCCACACCGATAATTCTAAGCCTACTCTCTCACAAAACGTGGCAGCCCACCTACGCCTACACCGGCCATTCTCCACTCTTGCACCTCACTCAAAATCACATCCACCAACTCAAGGGGTGTTCTCTGTTGGCTTGTCCTGTTGAAAACCCAAGCATTCCTTTGTTTCCACAATGCCCACGCCACCGCAATCACAAAGGTGTCAAATCCACGTTTGTTGGACCTCCCGAACACTTCCTGGCACCCAACCACCAATCCAATAGATTTTCGTCTGCCCTCGGCCTCATGACGTCCAAGTTTAGTGCCTGAAAACATACGTGCCAGACTTCCCTCGCGTAAACGCATTGGACCAATATATGCTCGATGTTGTCTTCTTCCTGCAGGCAAGTGTAGCAGGCGGAAGGCCGGTCTTGTAGCCCGTGCTTAGCTGTCCGGCTGCTCTGTTTGTAGGAACCAAGGAACTCGACCGTACGCTGGTCTCTGTACTGGTCGTCATCGGGGTGGTTCCGGTGCAGCGCCACGGAGTCGAAGTGGAAGAGCACCCTGAAGCAGCCCGCCCGCGCGGCCATCGCGTCGGGGTGGTCGTTGACGAGGGGGCTCGTCCTGCGGTAGTAGTACCGCTCGGCCCATGCGTTCTTGCCCTCTTTCAGCGCGCCGGCCATGCACTCGAACCGGACAACGAAGAGCGCGTCGCACGCCGCCGGCGAGTGGCGCTTCAAAAAATGTTCTTGTTTTAAACTTTTGTTCATAAATTAAAATATATATAATTTCAAAAATAGTTACTTCTTTTCAATAAACTTAGAATTTAAAATTTTCAAAAAATGTTCTGGAATTTCAAAAATTATTCCAATTTTCAAAATTCGATCGCAAATTCAAAATATGTTAGTGGTATTTCAAACATTGTCCATGTTTTCAAAAAATGTTTGTAATTATAGAAAATGTTTGAGGTTTTAAAAATTTCTTCACAAATTTGGAAAATGTTCACGTTTAAAAGATATTCACATTTTACAAAAAACCAAATGGCGTTCAATTTTATTTTTTTACTATCGCTGCTTGTAGTTCTGATATACCATGTGCTGCCTATTTAGACACTGAAACTTAGCAACTTCAATGGCTAGTGATGACGGTCACCAGGGGGAGGTCCGTGGTTAGATCCGTCATGCACAGATCACTTTTTTGTAGAATTTTCGCACTGTTTGCGCGATAACAGGCCACCCCAGATGGGTGAGCCCCTGTGCGGTGTGCGTCTGTTGGACGCAATGTACGGTAGATAGGAGGTACCAATCCTTGCAAGGTCAGTCCCATATCCTATTGTGGTGACAAGTGACACATTGCATGTGTCACACTTGTCGTAAACTAGAAAGTTTTTGTGCTTTTTTCATTAGTTTTTTCAAAACATTTTTCTCTTGAACCATGTGTCTAGATCTCAAATCATTATCACTGTTGCATTTCACCCGTCGAGATCTTGAAAACTAGATCTCATGTTAATAGGTTTGGCCGAACTTAATTTAAGAAAAACACAGGAAACCGGAAAATAAAAAAACAGAAAACGAAAACCAGGGAAAAAACTAAAGAGAAACCGGGAAAACCAGAAATAAAAAACGGAAATCAGAAGTACATTCGCGCTTTTGACTTCTTTGAAAGCACACGTTCATAAGCACAATTGTGTTTTTCCGTGAAGGACATTTTATATTTCACTTTCATAAGCACAATTGCGCTTTTTCACTTTTACTGGAAGCACAACTTGCACTTTTTCGTGAAGCACAATTGTGCTTTTCACTTTCAGAACCACCTATCTGCTTCACGTGGAAGCACAGTTGTGCTTCACCATAAAGCACGTTGTGTGTTTTTACCACGATGTGCTTCACGCCAGAAAGAAAAATCAGGAAAATCCAAAAAAAAAAACAAAGATAAAAGACGATGCAAAAAATAATTGTGATCCTGCAGGTGTTGACGGCTGGGCGCACCATGCATCCACACGCCCTCGTGCGTCCGTTGGGATCCCGTCGCAGGGGTACCCGTTGTTTAGGTGCTAACGCGCTTCAGATGCCCCGTATGGTCACGGTTGCTATGTATCGCCCTTGCGATCCCTATGGCTATGATTGCTAGCATAGGTGTGGGCCCTGAACCAGCAACTGGTAAGGTTCCTACCTAGCTCGTTTTGGAAACCTCGTAGAAGATCCTAAACCAATTTTTACTGTTTGTCTAGTTTTCTTTTTCTTTTTCTTTTTTTCTGTCATCGTTTTTGAAAAATGTTCTAATTTTAAAAAAATGTTCACACATTTTAAAAATGTTCGGGTTTTGAAAGGAGTCCAGAAATTGCAAAAAGGATTCACATTTTTTAAAATTTGTTCAAAATATCAAAAATGTTCTACCTACAAATTATGCTCGCATATTCAAAACGTGTTCGTGTAATTTCCAAAAGTGTTTGCAAAGTTTATTGTTTTTTCAGAATTTCAAAAAATTCCTTTTTACAAAATTTGTTCATACATCAAAAAGCGTTCAAGGAATTTCAAAAAGTGTTCACCTCTTATAAAATTTGTTAAGAATTTCAAAAAAAAATATTCTTGTTTCCGAAATTTATTCACATATTAAAAATATTTGCGTTTATAAAAATGTTTGGGTAATATCGAAAAGTGTTCGTGTTTTCTAAGTTTTTCGGGATTTTAAAAAATGTTCGCGTAAACAAATATTGTGCACATATTTGAAAAAATTTACGTTTTGAAATGTTCAAGGAATCTCGGAAAAGCATTCATGTATATTAAATTTTTTTGGAATTGCAAAAATGTCACTGTTTACAAATTCGTTCACATATTCAAAAGATGTTCGTCTTTTAAAAAATGTTTTAAGAATTTCAAAAAGTGTTTGTGTTTTTAAAAATTAGTTCAGAATTTTAAATTTTCTTCCCGTTTACAAAATTTGTCCGATATTGAAAAGATGTTTCTGTTTCCGAACGCTCGTGTTTAAAAAAATAAGAATGTCAGAAAATTGTCCCTGTTTTCGCCATCTATGGGCTAGGTCCCGCACCTACTACTAGTTCTTCCTTCCTGCGAGTGAACGATGGATGCAGTTGTTGCCTCTACCGCCCACGTACTACGGATGCTTATATAACGATTGGGCTCACCTACTCCAACTGTTGTTCAGAGGTCCGACCCCGGAACCAAATAAGAGAGCTTTGCATGAATAAAGAAAGACTAGTGGGCTAGAATAAGAGAGCTTTGCATGAATAAAGAAAGACTAGTGGGCTCTATGGGACCTCATATACAACGCTTCAGCCAAATTGCTAATTAGAGGGTATAATTTACCGAAAATCCCAGAACTTCGCGTGGGGGCGCCCACTACTGTGTGGGCCGTTTTTGTTTTTTTCTATTTTTCTTTTTTCTTTTTCGTTTATGTTTCTTTTTTTCAAGTTTATTTTCTTTCTCAAAAAAGTTCATAAATTTCCAAAATGTTTGCATACTTTAAATTTCTTCAAAACTTTCAAAAAATGTTATTTTTAAAATTTGTTCATAATTTCAAAAATTGTTAAAAAGGTTTAGAATTGAAAATTTTCATAAAATGTGAATTTCAAAAAATTCTCCCCTTTCAAAAGTTGTTCATAAATTCCAAAAATGTGCGTGCTTTCATATTTTGTTTTAAAAACATAAATTGTTGGTGCAATTTCAAAAAAATCATAATTTAAAAATATCATAATTTTAATTTTAATTTAATAAATATCATAATTAAAAAATCATAATCTAAATCATCAATCTTTTCACTGTCATATTTCTCCCCTCGAGATCTTCAAAATTAAATCTCATGTTAAAGGTTTGGCCAAACTTTTTTTGAACACAGGAAAAACCGAAAATGGAAAAATATCGGAAGAACAAAAATTGGAAAAAACTGGAAATTGAAAATCAAACAGAAACCGGCAAAAACCAGAAACAAAAACGAGGGAAACTGGAAGCACATTTGTGCTTTTCACTTTTTTTTGGGAAAGCACACATGTGATTTTTCACTTTTCAAGGGGAGCATAGCTGTGTATTTCACTTATTGAAGAAGTACGGTTGTGGGTTTTTTCATGAAGCAAAATTGAGCACGGCCGAAGCACAACTTGGGTTTTTCCGTGAAGCACACTTGTGGTTTTCACTTTCAGAAGCACAACTGTGCTTTTCACTTCTTTGAGAAGCACAAATTGTGCTTTTTCGGGAAGCATAAATATGCTTTTCACTTTCAGAAACACATCTCTGTTTCATGTGGAAGCACAATTGTGGTTCATCGTGAAGCACAACTGTGTTTTTTTACAATTGTGTGCTTGAAGCGAGAAGAACAAAAAAACTACGAAAACATAGGGAAAACAAAGAAAACTAAAAACTTGAAGAAAAAACCAAACCGTCGTGACATTTTCCAAAAGCAACTGCTAGCGGTTAGTATAGCAAGGATTAAACCTAACTTAATTAACATAATTAATTCTCAACACTCCCCTAACTGCCACCTATCATTGTTATCATGTGAATTTTGCAAATCATGAAGTCGTGTCATACCGATTCTGTGAACATATTTCCGGAATGAATAAGTTGGTGAGGACTTTATGAACAAACCACCAAGATAACTATATGGCCTCGTTTGAATTTTTCTTTATCTCCCCATATGTCTAAAGTTTTGGGGAAGAAAAATACTTTCGGAGGAATATGCTTTATAATGTTGTTATTTATAACTTGTTTGCATCTGTGTACACGAACAACATTATCTTCACAGATAATGGTATCTTCACAGATAATGGTGGGTGATTTCTACAAATCAATCCCACTTGAAGTTTCAACAATGTTCACCATTCCATGAAGTCATACACATTCACATGATGCTTCATACGAATTAGCGATTTAATAATGATTAGTGGATGCTGCCACTAAAATCTGTCTTATCAACTTTCAAGACAAGGTTGTTTTTCCTCCATTCATGAAGACAGTGGAGGATGTGGCTGCCCGTCAATCCAAGTGTAGCGGCTCCTCCTTCACACGGCGCCCGATTTGGACGCCGAGGTTGTGTGCTGGTGATGCCAGCTCCTCCTTGACATGGCGTTCGATCTGGACGTCGTTGCGTTTGCGGGAGGGGGCGGGCTCCTCCTCCACCCGCCAGAGAGGGAACATCGGCTCCTGCTTCACGCAGTAGTGCGGCGAGGACGGCGGCTCCTCCTTGATCCGGCGCGGCAGCGAGGGTGGTGCCGGGCCACGCTTTCGAAGAGATCGCTCTGTCCTGAGCTCCATCTAATGGATGAATTCCTCGTCCGTCAGAGTGGCATCCACGAGCGGGCGCAGCTCCTGCCACGACCACTGCTCCTGCAGTGGCACCTGGTCCTCCTCGTCATCATAGGAGATGACGATCTCCTCCTTGCCGGAGGAGTCAGCCGCCTTGAATGTCGAGGGGCCCGGAGAGCGAGGGCGGCGGCGCCATGAGCCGCTTGACGAAGAACTACCGCCGCTTCCACCTGCCAGCGCGGAGAACCATGAATTCGGCATCGTCGGAGTTGGAGAGGCTCGAGCATGAGGAGAGGCTCAGAGAGGAGGAGGGACGCGAAGATGATGAAGTGTGGATGTGCATTGCGGGTGCATGGCTTAAATAGTCGCGGGCAGGCCATGCGAAGGGTCGAACAGCCTGCATCAATGTGGCGCGGCGGCCGGGGTTGGTTTCTCTGGACGCGGCGTATGCATTAAGCGGCGACCGAGAGCTCTTTGATATTCCTTGGGAAAAGCAAACCAGAGGAGAAGCAGTGAAGGTTGGTCGTCTTAAGCCACCTTAAAAATTATGCATTAGAATCCCCCTAACCATCACTTAGTCCAACAATATCCCTTGAATTCGCATTTAAAAGGAGTTTTTAATGTATACTTTTTATAGCATACTTATTATTTGGAGCATATCAATGGTCATGATAAACCTTAAAATACATACTAGGTCATTTATATCTGGATAGAGGAAGTACATCATTGTTCAGAGCAACACTTAGAGCATCTCCACTCGTTCGGAGCCCCAGGGATGAAAATAGTGCCTTTTGGGGGCGAGCCGGCGTTATTTTTGCCGTGGGGGCGGTAGGGTTCCCACTCGCCGCCCCAAGTTGGCCCCCGGACGCTCTTTTTGAATAAAGTTTGGTTAAAAATTAAAGAATTTGGACGAAATTCATTGATATTTGTGCATAATTTAGAAAACATAACTTAAGACCTAGCTTAAAACCTAAACTACGTCGCCGCCGCCGTCCCGAGCCATCTACATGCCGAAGAGCTTGTAGAAGGCCGTGTTGTCGCCCCCGTCGCAGCCGTCGTCGTCATCGCCCTACACGCCGCCGTCCTCGGCAGCCCTGCCCTGGGTCGCCTTGGCGGGCAGGGTTGGTAGGCAGCGGTGCCTCGTCGTCGCTGTCCTCGAGGACTATGATGCCGCCCTCGTCGCGGACGCAGCACCGAGCGGCGATCTCCTCGAGGGCGCGGCACTGGCGCTCCAGCTCCAGCTAGACATAGTCGTCCCGCGCCCATTTGAGGGCGGCCTCCTTGTCTGCGGCCATGTCATCACACTACAAAAAAAGACACATCCATGACATTTTGGGCCGAACGAAGATTTTTTCTATCATACTTATGACAATAATTATGACAAAACACGGTATCATCATAGATGTGGTGGGGTCCTACTTCTATGACAAAAAATCATGACAGAAAATGGGCTTTTCGTCCTGGGCGGGCTGGAGACGCAGCTGCATGACATTCTTTGGGCCGTCCATGACGGAAAAATCCATGGTAGAAGCGAGGGCGAGGAAAATATCGGGGTGTTCCCGGTTACGGTGGGTGGTCAGGGCCGAGCGATGCGCGTTTCTCTCGTACATGCACGCGCGTGGGTGCGAGGCATTTGGATCTAACTGAACCCGAGCGATTGCACTACAGGCTACGCGTTACTGAACCCGAGCGATCGATCGATGGCTGTTAACTGAACCCAATCGAGCGATTCCTTCGCTACTGCTGCAAACTGAAGCCGATCGATGCTGCCTCTGGATGAACAGTGAGCGTTGCTGGGGGGGTTGGATGAACAGTTCCCGATGGGGGTGGATGAACAGGACCCCGTGGTGTTGCCTCTGGATGAACAGGACCCCGATCGATCGAGCCCGTTGGGGCTGAATGAACAGGACCCCGTGGAAGGCAGGATGAACAGGACCACCCCGTGGAGGGCAGGATGAACAGTAGACGGTGGAGGGCTGGATGAACAGTAGCCTGTGGGGGGGTGGTTGAACAGGAGCCCGTGGAGAGGGCTGGTTGAATAGTAGCCGGTGGAGTAGCGCGCGGTGGAGGCTGGATGAACAGGAGCCCGTGGATGAACAGTCGCAGGTGGAGGCTGGAGGAGGTCGACGGTGGATGAACAGTAGCCCGTGGAGTCCCGTTTTGCGGTACGCCACACCCCTCTCGATGAACAGGACCCCCATTTTGACCGTAGCGCTCCAACACAAGTCTGTTTCCTCCGTTTTGCGGTACGCCACACCCCTCCCGATCAACAGGACCCCCGTTTCGACCGTAGGAGGTCCGTTTCCTTCGTTTTGCGGTACGCCAGACCCCTCCCGATGAACAGGATCCCGTTTCGAACGTGGCCGGTCGAACACAAGGCCGTTTCCTCCGTTCTGCGGTATGCCAGGCCTCGTTTCCATCGGCTGTTTCGTCCAAGCCAGTTGGCTCCCACGCATTCCGTTGCCTCCCGATGAACACGACGCATTCCGTTGCGTCCCCATGAACACGACCCAGCCATGTACGCGAGCCCTGGCCGTACGTACGCGTCAGTAGGCGTTTGAGACCCCGCCCGTATGTACGTACGTGGCTGTATTTACTTTCTTGCACCCTGGCCGCTGTACGTACGTGTACATGCTACGTGCGCGCCTATACTACGACACGTGCGCGCCTCTACATCGACCAGTATGTAGTTACACGTTCGCGACAAGAATGACAACGCTACGTACGCTTCGACCAGGTGGGTCCCGACTGTCAGGCACTCCCTTGCCTGCGAAGATGTAGCTGGTGAGTCCCAGCAGTCAGGGGGGCGAATCGTTTTTTTTTTCCCGGACGCACTTCCTTGCGTGCGAAGATGTAGCTGGTGGGTCCCAGCAGTCAGGGGGAAACGTTTTTTTCATGAAATACGGTGGCCCGTCCGGTGGGTCCCCGCTGTCAGGTGGAGGAATAATTATTTTGCGCGTAATAAGGAGGCACTTCCTTCCTGCGGCCATGGACCCAGCTGTCAGCCTCTCCACGTACAGTCTACGTCTGATGGAAGCCGCTCCTTGACCACGTTGACCACGCCGCGCCGAGAGCACCAGGGAGGTGGACGACAGCGAGGCCTAGGAAGGGGACGACACGGAGCCGGGGAAGATGCGGCAGTGGAAGCCCGCGCGGAGAGGAGTACGAGGGTTCACTGGTTCGGCTGCGGTGTGAGGCTGCCGTCGCCGCAGGGCCTCGCCAGCGGTGGGAATAGTAGGGGGCGGTAAGGCCTCCGCGGCAGCACAGCCGGCCACGGGAGGCAGGAGCATGCGGCATGACCGGCACTGCTTTGGGCGGCTAGAGCAACGAGACGAGAGGTTGAAGAAGCACAACGGCCGTTGGATGGACATCGTACGGTCACTGGAGCTAGAATCGTTCATATTGACTAAGTTGACAAAGCACTCCGTCCCCGTCAACTTAGTAGGCCCACAAGTCAGCCTCCCAGCAAGGTGGGTCCCAACTAGCAGGGGGAGTATTCATTTTTTATGCGTAATAAGGAGGCACTTCGGGTGGGTCCGAGCTGACAGCGAGGGAAACGTTTTTTCGTGAAATACGGTGGACCGTCCGATGGGTCCCAGCAGTCAGGGGGAAACGTTTTTTTCGCCAAATACGGTGGCCCGTCCGGTGGGTCCCTGCTGTCAGGTGGAGGAATAATTATTTTCCGCGTAATAAGGAGGCACTTCCTTGCGGCTGCCGTGGACCCAGCTGTCAGCCTCTCCACGATAGTACTCTTCCAATGGAAGTCGTTCCTTGACCACGTTGACCACGCCGCGCCGAGAGCACCAGGGCGGTGGACGACGGCGAGGCCTAGGAAGGGGACGACGCGGAGCCGGGGAAGACGCGGCACTGGATGCCCACGCGGAGAGGAGTACATGGGTTCACTGGTTCGGATGCGGTGTGAGGCTTCCGTCGCCGCAGAATAACAGGGGGTGTGGGTGAGTAGAGGGATGCCCTGGCCAGCGGTGGGAGTAGTAGGGGGCGGTGAGGCCTGCACAGGAGGCGGGAGCAGGCGGTCCCGCCGGCGCTGGATTTGGCGGCTGGAGCAAGAAGATCAGAGATTGAAGAAACACGACGGACGTTGGATTGACATCCAACGGTTACGTCAGCTAGAATCATTTGTTGATGTATATAATAACTAAAAAAATCTTGCATACGCGTCAACTTAATAGGCCCATAAATCAGACCATTCCCTCTTTTTAAATAATTTATATATAGCTCATTGCGACTTCTTATGCAATTTATTGCAGTCCATTTTTTTTGGTTGGCCAGGGCCAATTTCGCATATTTCTGTGGGTTCCAAACTATTTTTAATACCAAAATGTCGAGCCAGATTTAAAGTACTTTGAAGATATATTTAAATTAGGTTAATGCCCAGTGAAATAGGAATCTGAAAATGTGAAAAATTCAGAAATTGCCAATTTGTCATATGTTCTTATATTTACAACCCATTTCATATTACTTTCAAGATTTGCCGGCGTCTTGAAAGAGTTGCGGCCCATCAGGGCGTAGAAAAATAAGTAGGCCTGGATTGGGTATTCTTCAGAAAAAATAATCTGGGCTCATTTTCACAAAGAAAAAATAGTTGGGCTGGTCACATGGTGAACATAAAATATAACCCTCGGCTAGACGGGCCACAGCCCAGTTCAAACCCTGCTCCGTCTCAACAATAACAAAAAAAATACTGCTCGAGCTGCTACGTCCCAGGTGTCAGCCGATCTTGTGCTGTTCTCTTGTCTATTGACTATATACGCTCACAATGTCATGGGTCCCAGATGTCAGGAAAACACTAGGCGGAAGCATTTTATTTTTCCATACGCTGACATGGTGGGCCCTAATGTCATCCTCTCCATGTACTTCTGCCGATTCCTGTTGTTTGTTGACCATGTTGAGAACGCAAGAGGGCGGCACCACGGCGAGCGCACCAAAGCGCGTGGAGGACGACGGCGAGGCCTCGGACGTCGGCGTTAACGATTTAGGAGACGGTGGGGCGGCGATGCATGCGCTGAGGCGCAGCCAGCCGTGGAAGGCGGAAGCAGGCGGCCCCGCTGGCGCTGGTTTGGTTTTGGTGGCTGGAGGAAGACAGGAGTGAAAAAACACGACAGACTGTAAAAGCAGTAGGAGTACTTAACAACCTTAACTGAAACCAGCAAGGGCACTTAACAACCATAGCTGAAAGCAGTATGAGTACTTATACAGGTTCAACCGTACAAAGCACGCCTCGAACAGTGCTACTTTACCTACAGTTAACCAAGGGTGAGGCCACCAAGCCCCAGGACAAGGCCCAGGCACCACCCCGCGCATCCACAACCTTCTGAAAGCGGTTTCATCTCGCAATGTGGTCAATAAACAGGATATTTGCTTTAGATCCATGGAAAAGCAGGAACACAATCTTCTGTGCTATTCTCCAAGATGGACGGGCCTTCATTATTTGAGACCACCCATGAATAAGTATCTTTTCACCTCCAAGGGGAATGGAGTAGGTCGACATAAACATCATGTTGTGACCAAGCGCAAGTCTGACCCGACCATGGTCAGGCATCTGTATAGGAACAATAGAACTGGGCAGTTTCTGTTTCAAGAAGATCACAACTGTAAAATTGTGTATAAGCAATAGTTTATGAACAACATATATAACAGAAAATAGCTCGTACCATAAGTTTCTCCACACAGTTGGACCTGTTCAACGAGTGCAGCAGTGGCACACATATCCCACGTGGCCTTCCACCATTGAAACGCCCCACAAGGACATCAAGACGATCAATAAAGTGTAGGAACTTGTGGATGTCGTCCCAGTCAACTTCAGTGCCATCAGTAACAGCTGAGTTGTTACAGAATAACAAACGAGCAGCCTGCTTAACTCTGGAAAAACCTACACGTGCCACCAATTATAAGAAAATATTAGTTAGAAGTAGCATCTTCCTGAGAGATTCGTTGCTACTTCTAAAGTTAAATTGTGATCAGTTAGACAGAATAGGTGGATTAAGAAGTAATCAAGGCAACAAGCAAGAACCAGATACAAAGCTAACATGGATGAACAATTGGAACAACGTCGGGGTGGAAGATCGCAGTGAAGATAAGACCAGGTTCTGCTATTTCCATCAACATTCGTGCGCCAACTTTCAGTCCGTAACACTTGAGAAAGTTTATCCAACTTCGGCCATAAAAAAAGCAGCGATCTTCTTGGTTCATGAACCTAACTCGAAACTTATATCCATGGCTTGTCTTCACTGTTACCATTAAACTGGTGTATTCAGTTATGGCAAGGCCGAGCATCTTGAGTACATGTGTTCTGGCAGAGCAAGGAATGCACTGCAGGAAAAATAATATGAGAACACAATGTATTCCCTATATCCAAATCTAGAAATACTTTCCTCCTTCATGTGAGTGTTGACCATGGTACTAGTACCTTTTATCCAAATATAGCAATCCAAATTTCCAAATTAGTCGACATCATGTTCAAAAAACCCCACCCTCCCAGATAGAAAAGAGGATTCTAGGAACATACTTTGCGCGTTTTAAAATCCTGTGTTAGGATGAGAAGGAACAAGTGTGGCGTCTCGCCGAGGGCGCAGAAACCTGTAGGGTCCTCGCACTTTGGCACTGCAAATGAAACACACTAGATTCAGTAGGAAGAAAAATGCATCAATGGCGGCGGCTGCCATCCTAGGAGTACCCGCGACCAAGGGACTTGGATTTATCGGGGATGGATGAAGAATTCGTACCAGGTTCTCCATGAGAAAACCCTATGCAATCGCCGAGCGGGGGTTTTCTCTGAACAAGCAGACAAGGGAGAAGGGATTCAGGCCGAGTGAAATATTGCCGCTTCGTCCGTCCAGCTTACTGCTAAAGCTGGAAAGGTGGGGGTTTTTGTGATTTGACGGCTCATTGGGCATTAATGCGGCGCTACAACCGGGGTGTGTCTACCGTGCAGTTGTGCACTCTAATTTGGTGCATATGGCATGTGGACCCCGTTGCCGGATGCCCCACATATCAGCGCAAGGAAGTAGAAAGACAGGAGTAACCAGTTATTACACATAAATATATTTTTGACAGAGAGATATTCCCTTTGTAAAGAAATATAAAGATATTTTATATCACAACTTTATACATAAGAAAAATCAAGGGGAATATATATAACATATATATATATAAACAGAGTTTTTTAACACGGTATAGACGAGTTGGTGATGATGGTGTGCCTGTCATCCTGCAATATAGGCCGTCCGATTTATATCTGACGAATAGGAAGGAAACTATGGCAATTTTGCAGAAAGGTACCCACACACCTCTCCACATTTGCAAATAAGGCCTTCCCTCGTTCATCCTTTTCTCTCACAAGATAAAATACTCATACAAATGCATCTTGATGTTACCTGCAACGCACGGGCATTATGGGGGTTCAGCTGAGAAATACTCAGACAGGCTCATGGTTCTGGACTTTGGGCCATAGGCCGGTGGGCCTGCATGTTTGGGGGCCCATGTGTTCTACCTCAGCGCTTTTCATATTGCAAGCGGTCGGTACGGTGCTGGTTTTAGATGTTGTCGCAAGGCGAATACACAAAATTGAATAAAGCACAGCAGCCATTGGAATGAAATCAAACGACAGTTCCTAACCAGCAATCAGAGTTGCAATTCTATCACTGATACTGTCGTACTACTTATACACACAGGACACTTGTTTCACCATGCCAGAGTATTACATCAAAATCTCTCGACGGATAGATCAGTTCGGCAGTACTGAAGAATTTCAAAGTTGATTTGGACCAGCTCTCCTTGCTGAGAAAGTTCGATTTTGACATCATCCCCTACCGCAAGATATGATTTAGATTTGAACCTTGACCATCCTTTAGCATCAATCATCATGCGACCATCCTTTGTACTTACGGTATATTGAGCTGGTTCATTCACACCAAGGCTGCGCATGGTAAGAGAAACTTGGCCGTTGTTGCCCGGATTGTTGAACGACTCCCTCGTTGCTCTAGGAATTCTCTGTTTGCAAACAAGAAGACATACCCAAACAGTTAGATCAACACAGTGAATCATGTGAAACAACATGGAAATAAAAAAGAACAAAACACTTGGGTGGCCAATGCTTACCAAGAAGGTGGACATGTCGGTTTTTGTAAGGACTTTGGTATATGAAGTGCGAACTGCAGCCCAGTCTGTTGCCGGTGCAACTGCTCATTCGGTTGCCTGCACGGGCCGGAGCAGATGCAAGTGCAAGTGTTGGTGCAGGTGCCGAAGCCACTGTTGCTACCGGAGATGGTGCTCCTTGTAGAGCTGGTGCCGGTGTCGGAGCAGGTGCCGGTGTCGATGCCCGATCCTCCGGTAGATCAGCCTGATCCGCTGACGCGGTCGGTGCCCAATCCTCAGCTGGATCAGACTGAGCTGCTACCGCTGTCAGTGCTAGAGCAACTGCCGGTGCTCGATCCGTTGCTGAAGGTGGTACCGATGTGCGAGACAGCGGCAATCGTGTGTGGTCTGCTATGATCAGCTTTCTAACTTGACTATGCTTCGTGACCGTGATCCAGTTTTTTTCTTCATTCCTTTTAAACGCAAGAAGGACTAATTGTGGCGTTTTTGTTAAACCAAACTGCAGTTCATCATAGGGATTCAGCTTGTACTCAGACAACAGATTGATCCAATTTTTTCCACTAATATAAGTGATGGACAGTGCCTTTGTTACTGACACGACATAAGAAGTGAAACCTGCAAAAATAGCCATCGTAGAGCAAACCAAACGGTTTATTCTGTGATGAATATCACATGGCAAAACCTGCATCGTAAAATTGCAGGAAAAGAAAGAAAACATGACATTAAATCAATAAGATTTAGACAGTAAATCAATAAGATTTACTTGATGTGACACAAGTGAATCCTTACCAGGAAATCACTATGTTGAAGTACTAAACAGAAGATTGATCGTCCAACTAGGGGTGGCATGCAGGGGCCCCGCCTACTCCCACAAGTAGGACAGTCCAAAGGTCGTGACAAATCATATGGACCGAACATCCATGGGACTGGAAATCCTGGTGGGTGCGATAAACCCTGCAATGCAAACAGATATTGGAGTGTAACCATAATTGATAAACCGTCCTCACAAAAAAGATGATCTGGATACTTCAAAATATACAGACTGAATTGACTGGACATACATTAACATAGACCGTTCTCAGGACTAACCACATACCAAAAGCGGCAGTACTAATAAACAATACAGGGTTCACAAACACAAATCAAGTACTGAACAATAGTACTTGCTACAGACAAGCAAAGTTGCACTAATTAAACTTTGCAGACTATTTCTTGCCACCGACCTACGGGATGAACCCCGCATAACTGACTAGGCCATGGACTTCGTGAGAGATGTCTACATGCACCATCACCATGTTGTGAACCTTGGAGAACCTAACCGAGTGGTCTTTCCACTCATAAACATGATCATGAAGACAAGCCGCATCAGATTTGTTGGGAAGCTTTACAAGAACCACACCCTTCGTAATCGAAGGCACAGCCAGGAAATTGTTGTGGTCAAGTATAGCCTCGAGAACACGCCTGACAACAATGCTACCGGAAAACACTAGTTCAGGACACGTGGCGACAAGGACACAACAACTGGATAGTTTAGCAGTAGAACTCATCCTCAGGTCTTCCAGTTCACACGGCATGACTTTGAGAACTTCATCTCCACCACGGACCTGGTTCTAATTCAAACAGAAACCATATTTTATTACTACCTTCGTTCAGAAATACAAGTTACTGAGGCAAATATACCCTCTTCAAAGGTAGCATTTATGTTCATGAAGTACTCCCTCCGTCCCAAAATTCTTGTCTTAGATTTGTCTAGATACGGATGTATCAAGTCACATTTTAGTATTAGATACATCCGTATCTAGACAAATCTAAGACAAGAAATTTGGGACAGAGGGAGTAGTTGAAAGTAATCTATAAGAAATCAGTGTCAACCTCTCGCATGTTTTGGTCAAAAGAGGAATTTAGAACCGTCATTTGGCACACAAAAATCACATGCAAGATCACCCAGAAAGTTGTACTACTAGTACTAGTACTGCGTGTTAGATGAAAAAACACAATCAAGATCGAGAAAAGATCGTCAAGAAGAGATATTACCTGGACTTGCTTAATGAGGGATCCCAGAGAGGGGAGCTTGGACAGGGCGATGGCTTTGAGCTTGTCTGCGGTAGTCTTGGCGGGGTGCTTGCGCTTCTTCGTACCATGAGCCTCGACGGTTTTGGCCAGAGCCATAGACATCACTTCGGCCGGTGCTCCAGCGTCCATCAAGAAACTGTCAAATAGAAATAAAAGAAAGGAAACCATAATCACAAACCCAAAAGAAGAAAAGAGAGGGAGTTATAGGATCAGTCTCGGGGTTGCAAGACCGGGCCTTGGCCAGAATCAACACCATTGATGCGCTCACCTTTCCTTCTTTGGGAGAGAAGAACAATGGCAGAAGCAGGTCGGGGTTTTCTTGAAGAAACGAGGAACAAGATGAGGGAGAAGCGAGGGTTGGGTAGAGAGGAAGCTGAGAGAGAAGAGTGAAATGATGGTTGCTTCGTCTGTCCAACTTACTGCTGGAAAGGAGGGGGTTTTGTGATTTGACGGCTCATTGGGCATTACTGCGGCGCTTCGATCGGGGTAGTCTACCGTCACTCTACTACGGAGTAATTTAGTGCATGGCTGGTGGACCCGATGTTGGCTGTCCCACACGTCGGCGGAAGTGAGTAATTTAGTGCATGGCTGGAGGAGGATCCGCACGGTAGAGCGTGTCCACTGTTTTTCTGAAGGAAAAAAATGATTACAGCAAGCGTTTCCACTCTTACGACGGAGGAGTGCGAAACACGGCAGCCACTTGAACATACACAGTGCTCCTACTACTAGGCATGTGCAGTGGTTCATACGTCAGTACTACATAATCTTGTTGCTACTGTAGTAAGATATGACGACAACAAACGATGTTGTGCACATGTCAACTATATGAACAGTAATGTAGTAACATAGTACCGCTTTCTCGACTGTCCGGTCGAGAATGAACGGTGAGATCAATGTTAACAGAACTAGGTCTACACCGCACGGAGAGTACGGTGCTACAGTACTCCATGAAACATGAACCATATGAAGCACGAATAGTGTTAGGGAGGGTGTATGAAGGGTGCACAGGATGGGAGCAAAAGTTCCCTTCTCGACCCACTTTTGAGTATTTGGCAGAGTGCATGAAGGGTGCATGAGTCCACACTAGTAGGTTGACACAAATACACGAAGAGGAAACAACTACTCCGTCTAGGTGTGTAAGTCATCTTACGTTGTGCACTGCGACCAAGGCGGAGAGGAAAACGAGAAAACTTAATGTCTTTTTGCTAATTAATAGCATTGCATGCAATGAACTAACCACTGCATGTCATGTTTATTAGTATCAAGTCATTGAAAGCATGCGCGGCCCACGTCTCTTATTGGTTGATATGTCACAAAACAAGAAATGGGGAGGCAGTGAATGTACCGTGCCTAAGTGTTTTGGGATTATTTGGTTTTCATAAGGTGACTTGCACACTATATTGAGATGAGAATGCAACCAAACACACCCACACGCTTTGTGCTACAATGACTGATCTGCACCGTCTGAGTTTGATCCAACGGTCATGTTGTGCCGAGACATGGACATGCCCATGCAGAGGGCGCCTAAACACCACCGAAGCCCCTCTGCTTCTCGAGGCGCACGACGTTGGTGATGCAGGGGCCGAAACGGCTGAAAGGCAATGCAATCTACGGGAAGGCGGAGGGAGCCAGCCGAGGAGCGGGGAATCTTTTGGTTTTCACCATGGTAAAACACTAGTTGATGACTTCTCACATCAGGGAGCAGTGGGTTTTACAGGCGGAGTCATCGTGACTAATTGCTGCCGCGCCTGCTCCCGTCAATCAAAAAATTAAAAATCCTGCCGCGCCTGCTCCCGTCAATCAAAAAATTAAATGTCCTACCGCACTCAAACACCAGAGCAATGCCGCGGTGGATGTTTAAATTTACCTGCCGGCAAGTAGATAAAAAAAGGGGTGAAAAAACAAATGTGGCGGCGGCCTAGCTAATCGGTCGAACTAGCCCAACTAGCTAGGCACCGTGCTTCACTGATGTACTCGGCGGGAAAAGTGGTCTTTCATGATTTGACGACTCATTTATTTACTTGCTTCGGTGAAAACACGAGGTAGGGCGTCCCACGTCAGGAAGAATATATGCGTGCACCACCCGGGAGGACCCCGAAACCGCGCGGTAGGGTGTGCCATGTCTCGGCACGGAGGAAAAATGTGCGTGTAAAAATTTACTGTATCAGACGTAGTACCTATGGTTCGACCTCAGGACCCAGCCAGTCGGTCGAAAACACCCCACTAGCCACACAGCTTCATCATGCTAACATGGCACAGAGGATAGGTGTGGTTAGCTCAGTCTCGACCAGCCACAACGTCTCTTGTTCTAGGCGATTCTTCCATTTTCCAAGCTTTTTTTAGTTGTAATAACACCACGGCAAGCTAGCGCCGCTCTTCGTGTGTGCCCATGCAAAGGTTAGACGATGGAGAGAAGAGAGAGATCGCAGACCTAGGATCCACCAGTAAGTGAGTCAACGGTCATGCACGTGTAGACGAGGCACTCCCTCTACTCTACTCAACGTAATACTGTATAAAATCAAGTTATGGGACAAAGCCAACAACCGTTGTTGTTTCAGGCTATCGACTTATGCTTTGTAGTCCAGGTTGCCAGTTCGAATCTCGTCTTTCCGATTTGTTAGTTTTAGGTCCAAATTTGATTAATGACAAGTGGGACCCCCGTGTGTTGTTCCGATATTTCAGTGTAGGATGGGTTTTTTGAACAAACACTTTGCGTGGTTAGACAAGTAACGGCACAAGTTACATGTATTTTGCAAGTTTACGAACAAAAATGATAGCGGCATAGAATATCACATCCACCCCACAGCTTAGATGCTATGGTGATACGAGTTTTTACACCGTTGGAAGTGAGATCCAATGGCTTGGGAGTAGTCTTTGTAATTATGCGCAATTTCCAAACTCTCCAAAGGTTTTTTTTGCAAATAAAACATTCAGGCCTCGTGTGTGCCGCTGCATCTTGGATCCAACGGCTCCCCGTTGCTCATATTAGGTGCTCCCCGTAGCTTAATTACCCGCTACGGTGATATGAGCATCTAGGTCGTATGATCAGTGATCAGATGGCACATGCGTAGTACTTGTACTTTCTGCGCAATTCCCAAACTCTCTTAGCCGTATATTGCAAAAACATTCAAACCTCCTACTGTGGGCCGTTAGATCTCCGTGAACTCGTATCACCATAGAATCTACGGTGCGGGAGCACCTCATATTCTCCCGTGCGAGAAAACATAAGGTGCTCTCGCAGCTTGGATGCTACGATGATACGAGCTTCGAGTCGTTTGATCTGAGATCCAATGGCATCTGAGCAGTCTTTGTGCTTGTAAGCAGTGGCCGAACTCTTTGGGGGCTTTTCTGCAAAAAACCATTCGAACCACCGAGGAGGCGCTGGTTCACAAATCCAACGGCTCCGAAGAGCTTGTATCACCAAAGCATCTAAGGTGTAGTAGCACATGATATTCTTACATACAGGAGAATATGATGTCCTCCTTCATCTTAGATGCTACGGTGATATGAGCTTCGAGGTCGTTGGATATGGGATCCAAGGGCATCTGAATAGTTTTTGTACAAATTGTGTGCAATTCTCAAACTCATCAAGGTTTCCTGTAAAAATATTAAGACATCATGTGAGGTGCTATATCTCAGATCTACAAGCTCCAAGCAACTCGTATCGGCATATAGCATGTAAGGTACGGAGGCACATGATATTCTCACGGGGAGAAGGGGTGGGGGTGCACAACCAATCGGTGGTTGGGAGGGTGGGGACAAATATAATCTAAACAACCCTAAATAGAGCTTCACAATTTTATCTAAGGTCGAGGGGGTGACCCCCGACAATCATAGCTCCACCTAATTAAACACAACATTTGCATGTACTGTAGTACTAGACTTAATATTCATGTTTCAGTTTCATGTTTGTTTTAAATATTGAATTGAGGACCATGCATGTCTTACATTTTACTCCCTTCGTTCCTAAATATTAGTCTTTTTAGAGATTTCAAGTGGACTGGCACATACGGATGTATATAGACATATTTTAGAGTGTAGATTCACTCATTTTGCTCCGTATGTAGTCGCTTGTTGAAATCTCTAAAAGACTAATATTTAGGAACAGAAGGAGTATTTTTTAATTCGTGTCATACATGCATGGTTTGGAAAAATAGATGCACTATACTTATTGGATTGTTGTTGTGTTCGTGTGTGGGTGTTTGTGTGTGTGTGTGTATGTGTGTGTGGTCATATGCTTGATACATACAAAGTTTTCTCACCTCCATATTGTTGATCTTTTAAATTTGAATTTGCATTGAAAAACTTAGCAGGGATACCATGAAATGTGAAATCCACGTTGAGATCACTATATCACAAACTCACTCTAATTCAACAACTCGTCATAAATCAATTACCACGTTGAGATTAGTATTTGCAAGGAAAATACGGGCATTGTAATACACATAGATTCGTTCGGCAACATAAAAGGTTCCTTTCGTATTCTCGAATGGTAGGACCCAACGGTGTACCAGCCAGACCTTGGCTCATGTTGATCCTAAAAAAATAAAAAATAAAAAACCGGGCTCGTGTCCTTCTGGTGGTGTGCGTGGTACGCACATTAGGCAACCCCAACCAGTCGAGCCTCCATGTTTCGAGTCAAAATATCTGGCGGCCAGAATTCCAGCCCTAGGAAATTCCCCTCATGTCCCCGGTCCATAATGACTACCGATGAACAACGGAGGGATGCTTTAGTAACTAGACAACGTTGTGTTCAAAAAAAATAACTAGACAATGTTACCTACCATGCCGAGTACGGTTCAATTCCCTCGGTCGCCGCTCGCCAAGGTCACCCGTCAACTGCATTGCCTAGTACTACTACTACTACACTAGGATGAGCACAGAATTGAGCCCGTTTGTTCGTGCCTAGTACTTGAGTTAATATATCAGGCAATGCACTGGTATGGAGGGATTATCCTTTTGCTCTGCATATATAACTTGTCTGAAGTCTAACTAAGCAAAATGTTTGACCAAATCCTTTCTTAAGAAATACAACAGGATAGATGTATGGCTTGAAAATTTATTGCATGATGCAGGTTATGATATTGTTTCGAATCCTGGATCTTAAATTTCAGAAAATCCAAAAGTGCCCATAAATTCTTGAAACTGAGCATGGTCACGTGATATGGCACAAATATTACTTCGTAATTTTTTTCTTGAATTTGAGACAAGCTGCTTATGACAACTTGCACAAATGAAGAGCCAAGGTATTTTGGAACAAAGAATTGTCACGTTAAGGTGAACGCTTTCACTATTGAAACCGTGGGCGTTTACGTGCCGCCATGAGTCCCGCTTCTCATCGGCAGGTGCCGTCCGAGCAAGCGTGTGAGTCGATGGGAGGTGTGCGAGCAGACCGCTGCGCCGGCTGACAGGGAGGCGTGCGAGCAGACCGCTGTGCAGGCTCACCGGGAGGCGAGCCCTTTGACCAGGCTCCGCCGCCCACCATCGTCCCAACTGCTCCCACTTTTAATGTCGCCGGCGCCGCAGTTTAAAATCAACCCCGCACTACCCGGTATCGCTACAATCTTCTCTCTTCCTCTCCGATTCTCCTGTAGTCTACCTCCAACCAGCCTGACCTAAACGTACGCCATGCCGCATCACGATGGTCTGCCCTTAGTCTTCCAGTTTCCTGAGGAAGACACCCAGCCGGAGTCTCAAGAACATAAGGCGCTTTGGGAAGAGCTTGAGCTGGCCTTGCGGGAAGACGTCGCGCCTGTCCCTGCTCCCGTTCTGGCTCCCGTCGCCCCGACAGCGCCAGCGCCCATCCCCGTGGCATTAATGGGCTGGGAGCCGCACATTGTCGCCGAGCTTGATGCCACGGGGTTCCACGAGGTCCCCGCCGACTTTCACGCGCTCGTGCACCTGCCAGGGCATGCGCCTGCGCGTGCACTGACGCGCACGCCCATGCCAGTGCTCGTGCACCTCCAGCGCATGCGCCTGCGCGTGCGCTGACGTGCGTGCCCGTGCCCGTGCCGGTGCCCATGCACACGAATGTCTCCGCCGCGCCGTTGACAGCGCCTATCCCCGCGCGGGTGCCAGTGCCCCCCTCAGCGGCATGGATGGCTGCCGTCGACCGCTTCCTTGCACCAACGCCAGTCGCCTCCTCCCGCCAGGTGACTCGCTTCTGGGGACCGAAGTCCAGAACATTATGGCCTTCCTTGAAGCTAGGACCAACGTCCAGGAGTACGCCAACAACGGCACAAGACGCCACTGTCGCTGTCGGTCAGTGGCCCGACCACAGACAGAGCACGGCAGAGGAGCCGCTTCCCACCGCAAGACGCCCCCGCCGCCGAAAATTTGCCATGAAAAACGTTCGGATTTCCATGCTTAAAATCCGAACATTTATCATTTCTGTTTATTTTAGATCGATCGTCATATAATTTAAAGTTGGAGTCAGACTGAATGAAATATATGGTTTGATCGATTGAATGTTCTGCTAGAGCCGTATCAAATTAAATATAAAACGTCATCAAGCCACATGTATTCCTTGTCATCCAACGACCTAGACTGCTTCAATGTCGAGCGCTCAACACGTTTAGCGTGCAGTTAATTTCATGCCAAAAATAGTGCTAATCACATAATAACACGCAAATAATATTCAACTTAATATCCGCATGCACTTAATATATTTCCAAATTAACGTGCATTGCACGCACACACTGACTAGTGCTGCTAGCACGTGAAACTGGTGCCGTAACTTATGAATGCGTCTAGATATGGTCAACGGCAACATCGCCCGCGAGATCTTCATGTTTGTCCGTGCGTCTAAACGCAGAAGGGGAGGAGAGAGAGAGAGAGAGAGCATACATGGAACCCACCAGTAAGTGAAGGCGAATAGTACTAAAAATAATATTACATGTTATCAATTAAATAGGATGTGGTAATATAAAAAACATTATGTGAACAAAGGGAGGTACAACAAACATTGTTGTTCTACGTATGTTGCCTATTGATGTGCTGCTTGAAGGCCCTAGTCGCATGTTCGATCCTCGTCCTTTATTTTTTAATTTGTATATGGGTCCAAATTTGTTTCATGACATGTGGGCCCCTCGGTGCGTAGTTTGTAGCACTTTAATTTGTGGGTCCAAATTTCTGCCATTCCGAGTGGACTATCAGTGTGTAGTTTTGTAGCTTATTTATAATAATTAAAGAGAACAATAGAGTTTTTTGCAATAATACCATGGTGCGACGTTGAAGGTGAGAAAGGACGTGCGAGAGAGAGATGACCGAGCCAGAGGGAAATCAACTAGGGGAGTTGCGGGGGTTGCAATGGTGTTTCGAGTAGTTGTGGGCCGAATGCTACGAAAATATAATCTAAACCGACCGGAATAAATGCCTACACAAATTAATCCAAGGTTGGAGTGCCCCTCGCAATGTAAATAGCTCCGGCTTTGCGAGGGATGGAGAGGTAGCTTCAATGTGTGGAAGATACGGCGTGACAAAGCGAGATCAATCGAGAGACATATAGATAGAGAGACAAAGTGAGTGTGGTCCAACATTCATGGAACAAATATATATGCTCTGGAGAGATATTGTCCGATTGAGCTTTTGGCAAGGGTGAGGGCTGTAAGATAGAGCTTGAGAGATGATCCAGTCACAGACGTGTAGATATATTTTGTGCGTGGGAGGAAGCAAGGTCGATCGATCACATAGGGTCGTCGTGTGATCGAAAGAGTGAGATGGGTTGGAGAGAGTGACCTAGATAGACAATGTGCGTGAGAGAGTATACAATGTGAATAAGTCGAACTGGGCTCAAACATGGTGATATATCATTTTTGTCCGAGAAAGAGCGAGGTCAATCGAGACATACAAAGAGAGAGAGAGAGAGGGAGAGAGAGAGAGAAAGGGGGAGAGAGAGAGCGAGCGTGGCCCGCCATGAGGTCGAAAGAGTGGGGCGGATTCGATGGACTGACCTAGATAGACAATCTGTGTGAGAGAGTATAGAGTGTGTCGATCGAGGCCTGTAGCGACCCGACCCGAATGGATCAAGTCTCTGTGCTTAAGTGTCATCCCTGGATCGGTATGCTGACACACACAGTACTCGAGGATTTATAACAGAGGTAAATCACATGTATAAAGTAACGTAAATACCATTACCTCAATCCAAAATAGTGGAAGTAACAAGGTTGTGGATTCCCATCAACACCAACGGCAAAGTTGAGTGTAGAAATCGTAACCCTAACGTATCACTTACTCGTCGTAAGATATCCTGCAACATGAAACGTTGTAGCCCGAAAACGGGTCAGCACATGGAATATGCTGGCAAATTCACACCATAGAGAAATGATGAACAAAGGCTATCACTACATGCATATATGGCTGGTGGAAAAGCTCCATGGTTATAATGTTTTTGCGAAAAGCCAATTTTTCCCTACTTCAAAGGAATAAATTTTATTTAACTATCATGGTGGTTGTGAAACATTGAGATGGTTGACAGCATCTCAATCCCAATTAAGTATCATCATTAACCCAACAATATTAATTAAAGTAACATGGTGAGATCAACGGGATAATCCAAGAACTAGATACTCAAGATGTCCATAACCGGGGACACGGCTAATCATGATTAGTTTGTACACTCTGCAGAGGTTTGTGCACTTTTCCCCACAAGACTCGATCGCCTCCGCTTGATTCTCGCACTGCATGACGTTTGAGAAACGGATGATCGAGACACAGTCTTTCAGAAACAATCACTCTTTACTCTGGATGGACCGGTACACCTACTTTCCCCTACATCTGCTAGCCCACCTCTTCAAGAGATCCTGTAACCTACTCAACTATGCTAGAGCCCATAATAGCTTGTGGCTGCACACGGAAGTTTCTAGCATGAATAATCTTATAATCCCTTTGAGCCTGGGTGGCGGACCTTATACATACAGACAACACTGGGTTCTCCAGGTGCCTCAATCCACCCAGATGTGAGTTTTAGTTGCCACCTTAAGTTGAACCATTAATAAACATCTCACATCTGTCATGAATATCACTCAAACCCAATCCACGTCTACGAGCATAGCATGGCAATAATAAAAGCAACGTAGAAGTAACTCCCAAGGGTTTGATAAGAAAACAGGTAATAGGTACTACCTCATCTACTTCCCAGTTCCCACAATTTAATTAGATCCTAATCATGCAAGTGTTTGGGGAAAATAGATCTAATGCAATAAAAACTGGGTATGAACGGGGTATGATCAAAGTGTTACTTGCCTGCAATGTTGATGAAGATGATTCGCACTCAAAACTCTTGATAGATCTACTCGTCACACTCCGGTCAATCTATCGTAAGCAAGCAGTAGTAACCACACATAAGCAATCACTCAAAAGATCGAAAAGAGCGAAGAGGATAGTTCGGAAAACATCAAAACAAAGCAACTAACTCTTGCGACATAAAACAATTTCTAACAGTACCAAAATTATGTAAATTTGGCCTTATCAGAAAGTTCAGGTCAAGAGCTTCGAATTGCAAAAGAATCAACTCAAACGGAGTTATAAAACTCAAGTTATGATCAAAAGAAGATTCAAATTCAAATCTGTTTGAAAGCAAATTTTAAATTTTCAAAAACATGTTTAAGTTGTTTTACTGGATAGAGGGGATTTGGTTTCGTTGGATTTAGACAAACGAGTAAAAAGTTATAGACGTTTGAAAACCAGGGGCTATTATGTAAGAAAAACAAATTGCTACTAGGTCCCTGGCCGAAAATAACAGAAAAAGAAAAAACTAAATAGTGAACGTTCATTTTCTAAACCTAACCGGCGGACGTTCGCAGTTTAGTAAAACCAAAAAAAAAAACAGATCTAGGTTTTCTTAATAAAACCAAAAGCGAATAATAATAAAAACGGGGCGGTTTACGGTTTATACCGGTTCGCAGCGGTTTTCGGCGGCGGACCGGGTCGGCGGTGGCGGGGTTCGCCGGCGAAGTGCGGCAGAGCGACGCGGCGGCGGCGGCTCGGGTCCGGCGGCTCCGGTCGTCGCGGAGGGCAACAGAGAGGTCGGGGAGGGGCGGCGCGGCGAGGCGAGGAGGATGGCGGCGTCGTCGGCGGTCCTCGGCGACGGGACGAAGCGCGGCGGCGGCGGCGGATCTCGTCGGGGCGGGCTCCGGCGAGGGCGGCGGTTGCGGCGGGGAGGAGGAGAGAGGGGGTCCGGGGTCGGCTATTTAAGAGGGGGGGCGAGGAGGTGGCGTGGAGGAGGGGTAGGAGGAGGCCGGGGCGGTCACGGCGAGCGGCGGCGGCGGCTCGGACTCGGGGACGAGTCCCGGTCGGGGACGACGGGCGAGGCGGCGCGGAGCTGGGCCTTGGCCTGGCTTCGGCTGGGCCGGCCCAGTTCGCGGGAGAAGTTTTTTTTTAAACATTTCTCAGACAAAGAAAAATAATAAAACGAAATAAATAAAATATTATATAGGCATATAATATATCAAAATTTTCAGAAAAAGATTTCCTACAACGTGGACATTTTTGTAAAGTCAAATAAAATTCACACAAATTTTAATAAATCAAACAGTGCTACGGCCTTAATAAAATTCAATAAAAATCATTTTAAAAATACCTAAATGATTTCAAATTTATTTTTCTCCAATTTTCTGATGTAGGGAATCATGTTACCCTATTTTCTGTATATTTTATTTTTGGAGAAAAATAATTTGAATAAAACTCAAATAACTCCAATATTGAAAAATAATTGCAATGGGACTTTGAATAAATCCTTTGAAGCTCCCAACTCATATTTCATTTGTTTTGAAGAAGTCATTTTATCTTCTCTCGTGAAAATCATTGAGTTGCATAAAGTTTCAGAATTGGAAAATATTTTCAAATGATATTCAAATATTTTCAACACCCCTTGTCATTTAAATAAATGGAAGAAGTCATGTCATCTTCTCTCCAGGGTTTTGTGATGAAAAGAATTTGAATTCATGGAGATCATAAAAGCAAAATGAAAGTTTGGGAAAGCCTTTTATTCCCTCTTATTTAACTTTCAAAAAGTTTCGAATTCCACTCAATTTTAGTCAATCAATCAAACAATCAATCCAATCTATCTGTTTATCATAACATTCCAAAATTTAGAATTTTGGGATATTACAAGGCCCGAACAGGGAGATATATCATTTGTGTGTGAAAGAAAACGAGGTTAAACGAGACTCAGATAAAGAGAGCGAGATTGAGCGAGTGTGGCCCGCCGTGCGGAAGAAAGAGTGAGATAGTCTCGAGGGAGTGACCTAGATAGACAACGTGCGTGCGTGCGCACGAGAGGTTGGGGGCTAGATAGGCAATGCATGTATTTAGGGCGAGAGGGTGAGAGGGAGAGGGAGAGAGAGAGAGCTCGGCATGGGGTGCAATGGCGGGTGTGTGAGGTAAATACATTTCGTAACAGAGTGGAAAAAGGGGGTTGTGTAGTTGAGAGAGTTAGAGATCGAAACATGGAGAGAAATAATGGATGTGTGTTGGAAACCGATAGCTTCCTAAAGTGGTTAGGAGACTTAGTATCGATGTTTCAATTCGGTGTACATTGTAAGATTTGAACTGAGGACCATGCATATGGGTAATTATTTCGAATTCATGCCATACTAGGTTTCGAAAAGTTGACATTGACTCGATTTGTTGTGCTATTTTGTAGGTCATATGTTTGAATCCATCCAAAAGTTTTCTCACTACCATGGTGTTCATCATATACATATGAATTTGTATTAAAAAAGTAGTGTGGATACAGTGAAATGCGAAATCCACGTTAGAATTGGAGATCGCTATGTGACACACACTCTAATTCAAATAACTAATTATGTGACACACACTCTAATCCACGTTAGCGTGGATACCGTTTTGGTTTTTTTCAAATAACTCCTCATTAATTAATTTATAGTATCTCATTTCGAATGACTAATTATTGCAAGGAAAACACGGGCATGGTAATACATACAGATTCGTTTGCAAATAAGAGAAGATTCGTTTGCATTCTCAAATGTAGGCGCACCAGGGTCGCGTCGTGGTGGTCGCGTGAGTCGGACGGACGCGTAGCACCCAGCCACCCACCCCCTCCCTCACTCCCCCTCCCCCTCCCCAAAAAGGACGACGACAAAATAAGGTCTCGCTTCCACGTTTCGGATTGAAATATCTGGCGGCCCCAATTCCAGCCCTGCAAAATCTCCCTTCTCCACCGTCCCCTTCCGTGCCCAGATTGCTCAAATCCCTAATTCGCCGCCAACCCAAGCAAAGTTCGAATCGCCCCTCATCTCGTCTCTTTCCCCACCTTTGTGCCGGACGACGACGACGAAGACGACGGTCGCACTTCACCACCGCACCGGAGCTACCTCATCTACGCCCTCGTCCACCTCACCGGGTGGTCCACCGACAACGTCGGCCGCCGCAACCGACGTGCCTCACAGACACTGACTTCGACCGCATGAGGTGCGCTTCACCGACGCCGTCTCCCAGCTCACCAGGGCTACATCACTGAGCACATCGTCGCGCCTCCACCCCCCGAGGCTGCTGGGGCCTCACCAACGGTCTCGTCCACCGCATCGTAGCGCTCCGCTGCCACTCAAGTCTGCATCCGTGCGCGGCCTGCCAACGCCAGCGCATCACCCTCAACGGCTCTGAAGTGACCCGCACTCTAGCTAGGAGAGCATGCCCAAACGCCAGCCAGAACTAGGTATCCACACATCACTCCCTTGTGCACTGTTCCGACGATGTTTGGATATCCTTTCACTGTTCTCTTAGCTTACACGCCTATCCAACTCTGACTTTAACTCTTTTTTTCTGGAGATATCATCTGAAACAAGCAAATCCATTTTTTAGCGAAGCATGACGGCGCTATGGGATCTGGTACACATCCTGCACACCCGTATAACCTTGAAAGTATCTGCCCTCCGGTACAACAGCAAGGTCGATTCCTCTTATTTGATCAGCCATTCGCCGTGTCAAAAATGCAGAGGGGGATGCAAGGAGCACAAGGCCTGCACATCCAAGCAAGTGGTAACATGGACGTGTACATGGAACATCCCAAGCGCAAGTAGAGCTGCAGTGAGCCTGTACAACGAGCTAGTGTAAGTCCCTGCATTTCATTTAATTCGTACTGGCATTCGTGTATGATTTGTGTGCAGTGGAGGATCCACGAATTCAAGTTACCAGGGGCGAACATTTAACTTAAAAAATACGAAGGCACTTGCACTCCGGAAATCAACATAACTTGAGAAATGTGAAGCTACATGCACTTTGAAAACCAGTTAATCATCCAAAGTATTTCAGATTATAAACACTAAATGATGCAAGCACCAAAAAACACAAAATGCAACATGGTGTACAAGGACTACAAACATGGTCTGTACCTGCTTGAATTATTCGTTCTCTGGCTGAAAATATCGAAGTGTAATTGCACCTATAACCAGTGCGCAAACTGCATATCAATATATCTATCCTGCACAAGTATGCCAATAGTTTCAAACAACATATTAGAAAAGTATTTATGCTACGTTGTCATGATACAGGGACTTTCTGGTAGATGGCCTCGACGTTTCCTCAAGGCATGAAAATGCACTATAATTTGCTTGTCATCAATGCCTGCAAATCTCTATGTCTCTCTCAACATAGCAGATCATCATTAGACACTAAATCCTTCAATGGGAGCTTGCCAAATGCTTGCATTAGATGCCTCATTAGACACTATATGTTCATCACCAGGAGCATGAAAAATGTTTGCATCAAATCCTTCATTAGCAGTCTGTTCATTAGACACTTCAGTCTCAAGAACAACATGAGCTTGGATGTTTGCACCGGAAACTTGATTAGATACATCAGATTCAGTCAGTTCAGTATTGATTGGGGGAGTTATAAAATAAGTAGAAATTGGTTTCATTTTCTCATAGATTCCCTACATACAAGGAGTTTTACAACACCGTCAGGTTTAACTATTGGCCAGAAATTGAAGAGTTGAATTAGATATAATCAGGGATGTGATGTACCTGCTCGTTGCGCATGCTACTCTTGCAAGCTGCGACTGTCCGTTTGCGCAAGCTCGATGCCATGCCCGTGCTGCCGCCGCTGCCTCCCACGCAGGCTACACCCAGGGTTGGATCTTCATATTCTTGTCCTTCTATTCTCTTAAAGCCCGGCGACCGCCCTCCAACGAGGGCGCGAGGAAGTGTTGTGTCGGTCTGTCCAGCGGCGGCTAGGTTAGGAGCGAACCAGACTGGAGGCTAGAGCGGATGAATTGGGATTTTTCCTGCTGTCGATCAATATGGGAGGCGCTCGTTTGGGCCGCGAGCCTGCTATAGGGCCTGCCTTGCACTTATGTTATTGGCCTATCCAAATTGAAACATTTTTCTTCATTTCTTACATTGCCTGCTCGTGCGTGGGGACGAACAAAACTAGCGTGGGCCAACCTGGACGACTCAAACTAGGTGCACACTTTCCAGCCACCTGAGGCGGCCGCCCATACCAGCCCCTATGGTGGCGTCGCCCCTTTTTGCGTGTATGATTGGATAGTGAAAAATATTCCAGTGGCGCTTTTGATTTACCCACAGAATGGTTGAATTGCTTGTTTCTATGAACTGAGTTCGCCAATAATGTGAAGGATGCCAGTCTTTTCATCCTATTGTAGATTGCTTAGATCTCGATATGCCAAAAGTAATCGCATGAAATATACAGTAAAAGCCAGTGTGATGTGTTTGGCTACAACTAGTCTGACTACACGTCCTCATATAACATATCAAGGACGCACCATCTTACCAGATTAACCATTCGACTTACCCATGCAGCGTGGGAAAAAAGAAGTATTGGGACTGCGTATCCAAGCAATTGATGCCATGGACTCTTTCGTACAACCTTGTAAGCGAAAAAGAAGTTGCAGTGCGCCTGTACAAAGAACTATTGTAAGTTCAGTTACCTACTTCTCGGAATTTTAGTTAGCCACTTATTGCAAAATTGTTCAATTACGTTGCTTGGCTTAATTTAGTTTGCTACTGATTACATAATGCCTAGCCTGTTAATCCTATTATAGACTGCACCTATCTATGTGTTTGATACTTACTGTTAAGAATTACCTGTTTGCCTGAACTTAAATAGCTACTTGTTTGTTTAACTGCTTTGCTGCTATAACAACGGGTTACAATGATGTTAATAACTACTTTTCAGCATCGAATTGAAACTCTTTAATTCCTTGTTGTTTAACTGGTTTGCTGTTATAACTCCCAGTTGAGATGTTTTGCTAACTTCAACTTTTCTGAATCCAATCGGAACTTTAATGGCAAAACAGGCTAGCCCAAGATCAAAGAGCGAGGTCCCCATGGACGTTGTATCATCCCACAGAAGTGGCACCGGCCCAATCGTGCATTATGAATTGCCAACTCCTGATGCTCTAGAGGCTAAACTAGTGATAGAAAGAGATTCTGCTTCTGCACAAAGAGATGAAGTTGACATGTTGAGGAATGCTACCTCTTGAGCACTGCGTTGGTTTTCCTTTGAAGAGGAAACGGTGATGCAGCAAAGTAGCGTAAGTATTTCCCTCAGTTTTTGAGAACCAAGGTATCAATCCAGTAGGAGGCCACGCACGAGTCCCTCGCACCTACACAAACAAATAAATCCTCGCAACCAACGCGATAAGGGGTTGTCAATCCCTACACGGTCACTTACGAGAGTGAGATCTGATAGATATGATAAGATAATATTTTTGGTATTTTTTATGATAAAGATGCAAAGTAAAATAAAAGGCAATAAAAATAACGAAGTGTTGGAAGATTAATGTGATGGAAAATAGACCCCGGGGCCATAGGTTTAACTAGTGGCTTCTCTCAACAGCATAAGTATTTACGGTGGGTGAACAAATTACTGTGGAGCAATTGACAGAATTGAGCATAGTTATGAGAATATCTAGGTATAATCATGTATATAGGCATCATGTCCGAGACAAGTAGACCGACTCCTGCCGGCATCTACTACTATTACTCCACACATCGACCGCTATCCAGCATGCATCTAGAGTATTAAGTTCATAAGAACAGAGTAACGCTTTAAGCAAGATGACATGATGTAGAGGGATAAACTCATGCAATATGATATAAACCCCATCTTGTTATCCTCGATGGCAACACTACAATACGTGCCTTGCTGCCCCTACTATCACTGGGAAAGGACACCGCGAGATTGAACCCAAAGCTAAGCACTTCTCCCATTGCAAGAAAGATCAATCTAGTAGGCCAAACCAAACTGATAATTCGAAGAGACTTGCAAAGATAACCAATTATACATAAAAGAATTCAGAGAAGATTCAAATATTGTTCATAGATAAACTTGATCATAAACCCACAATTCATCGGTCTCAACAAACACACCGCAAAAGAAGATTACATCGAATAGATCTCCACGAGAGAGGGGGAGAACATTGTATTGAGATCCAAAAAGAGAGAAGAAGCCATCTAGCTAATAACTATGGACCCGAAGGTCTGAGGTAAACTACTCACACATCATTGGAGAGGCTATGGTGTTGATGTAGAAGCCCTCCGTGATCGATGCCCCCTCCGGCGGAGCTCCGGAACAGGCCCCAAGATGGGATCTCACGGGTACAGAAAGTTGCGGCGGTGGAATTAGGTTTTTGGCTCTGTATCTGGTAGTTTGGGGTACGTAGGTATATATAGGAGGAAGGAGTACGTCGATGGAGCAACAGGGGGCCCACGAGGGTGGAGGGCGCGCCCTGGGGGGTAGGCGCGCCCCCTACCTCGTGCCCTCCTGGTTGATGTCTTGATGTAGGGTCCAAGTCCTCTGGATCACGTTCGTTCCGGAAATCACGTTCCCGAAGGTTTCATTCCGTTTGGACTCCGTTTGATATTCTTTTTCTGCGAAACTCTGAAATAGGGAAAAACAGCAATTCTGGGCTGGGCCTCCGATTAATAGGTTAGTCCCAAAAATAATATAAAAGTGTATAATAAAGCCCAATAATGTCCAAAACAGAATATAATATAGCATGGAACAATAAAAAATTATAGATACGTTGGAGACGTATCAAGCATCCCCAAGCTTAATTCCTGCTCGTCCTCGAGTAGGTAAATGATAAAAACAGAATTTTTGATGTGGAATGCTACTTGGCATAATTTCAATGTAATTCTTCTTAATTGTGGTATGAATATTAAGATCTGAAAGATTCAAGGTAAAAGTTCAATATTGACATAAAAATAATAATACTTCAAGCATACTAACTAAGCAATTATGTCCTCTCAAAACATGGCCAAAGAAAGTTCATCCCTACAAAATCATATAGTTTAGTCATGCTCCATTTTCGTCACACAAGAATGCTCTCATCATGCACAACCCCGATGACAAGCCAAGCAATTGTTTCGTACTTTAGTAATCTCAAACTTTTTCAACCTTCACGCAATACATGAGCATGAGCCATGGATATAGCACTATGGGTGGAATAGAATATAATGATGGGGGTTATGTGGAGAAGACAAAAAGGGAGAAAGTCTCACATCAACGAGGCTAATCAATGAGCTATGGAGATGCCCATCAATTGATGTTAATGCAAGGAGTAGGGATTGCCATGCAACAGATGCACTAGAGCTATAAATATATGAAAGCTCAACAAAAGAAACTAAGTGGGTGTGCATCCAACATGCTTGCTCACGAAGACCTAGGGCATTTGAGGAAGCCCATTGTTGGAATATACAAGCCAAGTTCTATAATGAAAAGTTCCCACTAGTATATGAAAGTGACAAAACAAAAGACTCTCTATCATGAAGATTATGGTGCTACTTTGAAGCACAAGTGTGGTAAAAGGATAGTAACATTGTCCCTTCTCTCTTTTTCTCTAATATTTTTTTGGGCCTTCTCTTTTTTTATGGCCTTTCTCTTTTTTCCTCACTTGGGACAATGCTATAGAAAATGAGGATCATCACACTTCTATTTATTTACAACTCAATGATTACAACTCGATACTAGAACAAAGTATGACTCTATATGAATGCCTCCGGCAGTGTACCGGGATATGCAATGAACCAAGAGTGACATGTATGAAAGGATTATGAGTGGTGGCTTTGCCACAAATACTATGTCAACCACATGATCATGCAAAGCAATATGACAATGATGAATGCGTCATGATAAACGGAACAGTGGAAAGTTGCATGGCAATATATCTCGGAATGGCTATGGGAATGCTATAATAGGTAGGTATGGTGGCTGTTTTGAGGAAGATATAAGGAGGTTTATGTGTGAAAGAGCGTATCATATCACGGGGTTTGGATGCACCGGCGAAGTTTGCACCAACTCTCAATGTGAGAAAGGGCAATGCACGGTACCGAAGAGGCTAGCAATGATGGAAAGGTGAGAGTGCGTATAATCCATGGACTCAACATTAGTCATAAAGAACTCACATACTTATTGCAAAAATCTACAAGTCATCAAAAACCAAGCACTACGCACATGCTCCTAGGGGGATAGATTGGTAGGAAAAGACCATCGCTCGTCCCCGACCGCCACTCATAAGGAGGACAATCAAAGAACACCTCATGTTTCAAATTTGTTACATAACGTTTGCCATACGTGCATGCTATGGGACTTGCAAACTTCAACACAAGTATTTTTCAAATTCACAACTACTCAACTAGCACAACTTTGATATCACTACCTCCATGTCTCAAAACAATCATCAAGCATCAAACTTCTCTTAGTATTCAACACAATCATAAGAAAGTTTTCACTAGTATTGAATACCTAGCACATTAGGATTATTTAAGTAAATTACCATGCTATTTAAGACTCTCAAAATAATATAAGTGAAGCATGAGAGAATAATAGTTCCTATCAAACGAAACCACCACCGTGCTCTAAAAGATATAAGTGAAGTACTAGAGCAAAAACTATATAACTCAAAAGATATAAGTGAAGCACATAGAGTATTCTAATAATTTCCGAATCATGTGTGTCTCTCTCAAAAGGTGTGTACAGCAAGGATGATTGTGGTAAACTAAAAAGCAAAGACTCAAATCATACAAGACGCTCCAAGCAAAACACATATCATGTGGTGAATAAAAATATAGCTCCAAGTAAAGTTACCGATGGAAGTAGACGAAAGAGGGGATGCCTTCCGAGGCATCCCAAAGCTTTGGATTTTAGGTGTCCTTATATTATCTTGGGGTGCAATGGGCATCCCCAAGCTTAGGCTCTTGCCACTCCTTGTTCCATAATCCATCAAATCTTTCACCCAAAACTTGAAAACTTCACAACACAAAACTTAACAGAAAATCTCGTGAGCTCCGTTAGCAAAACAAAACAAAACACCACTTCAAGGTACTGTAATGAACTCATTCTTTATTTATTTTCGTGTTAAACCTACTGTATTCCAACTTCTCTATGGTTTATAAACTATTTTACTAGCCATAGATTCGTCAAAATAAGCAAACAACACACGAAAAACAGAATCTGTCAAAAACAGAACAGTCTGTAGTAATCTGTAACTAACGCAAACTTCTGGAACTCCAAAAATTCAGAAAAAATAGGACGACCTAGAAAATTTGTTTATTGATCAGAAGCAATTGGAATCAATATTTTATCACGTTCTGGTGATTTTTAACAATTATTTTCGTGAACAGAAAGTTTCTGGAATTTTCAGCAAGATCAAATAACTATCATCCAAGAAGATCCTATAGGTTTAACTTGGCACAAACACTAATTAAAACATAAAAAGACATCTAACCAGAGGCTTAATCAAATATTTATTCCTAATCAGAAGCAAAAAGCAAAACAAAAACTAAAAATAAAATTGGGTTGCCTCCCAACAAGCGCTATCGTTTAACGCCCCTAGCTAGGCATAAAAGCAAGGATAGATCTAGGTATTGCCATCTTTGGTAGGCAATTCTTCGATGAGGAATCTATCATCCTTAAGAGTTTCTTTCTTTTTATTAATTATCAAACTTTTAGGCACAAGATTGAAAAATTCATTTGTAACAACTGGTTCCTTAATGATAGCAAAAAGATTGGGATGAATACTTATAGATTTGAGATCCGCAGTTTCCTTACTAGAGGATTCACCCTTATTTTTAGGAACATACATAAGCTTGGCAATTTTAGTTGGAGGACTTGGAGTATTCTTTACGGAGGAAAAAGCGGTTCCCAAGTTGGTAATGATATTCTCAAGTTTATCAATTCTAGTGGAATCCTGATTTATTTTCTCATTAACTGTGGGTTCCTTCTCCTTAATATTTTTCAAAGTGACTCCTACTTTAGATCCATATTGAGTGATTCGGTTGTGGATCTTTTTATACAAATTTTCAATTAGCTCTACGGTAGCAACTTTATTTTCAATTATTTCAAGTCTTTGCATTACATGCTCCAAAGTTAACAAAGTTCCATTAATCATAAGAGGGGGTCAGCCAAACAAATCTATCATAGCATTATAAGAATCAAAAGTATGGCTACCCAAGAAATTCCCTCCAGTAATGGTATCAAGGATATATCTGTACCAAGGAGTAGTGCCTACGTAAAAATTGCGGAGAAGAACGGAAGTGGATTGCTTCCTGGTAGATCTATTTTGAGCATTGCAAATCCTATACCAAGCGTCTTTTAAATTTTCTCCTTCCCTTTGTTTAAAATTAAGAACTTCATTCTCGGGAGATAACGGAGAAGATAGGGGACAAGGCATAACAACAAGCAAGCGAAAAAGGGGCGAACGGAAAAGAGAGGGCGAATAAAACGGCAAGGGTGAAGTGGGGGAGAGGAAAACGAGAGGCAAATGGCAAATAATGTAATGCGGGAGATAAGGGTTTGTGATGGGTACTTGGTATGTTGACTTTTGCGTAGACCTCCCCGGCAACGGCGCCAGAAATCCTTCTTGCTACCTCTTGAGCACTGCGTTGGTTTTCCCTTGAAGAGGAAAGGGTGATGCAGCAAAGTAGCGTAAGTATTTCCCTCAGTTTTTGAGAACTAAGGTATCAATCCAGTAGGAGGCCACGCACGAGTCCCTCGCACCTACACAAACAAATAAATCCTCGCAACCAACGCGATAAGGGGTTGTCAATCCCTACACGGTCACTTACGAGAGTGAGATCTGAGAGATATGATAAGATAATATTTTTTGTATTTTCTACGATAAAGATGCAAAGTAAAATAAAAGGCAATAAAAATAACTAAGTGTTGGAAGATTAATATGATGGAAAATAGACCCGGGGGCCATAGGTTTCACTAGAGGCTTCTCTCAAGAGCATAAGTATTTACGGTGGGTGAACAAATTATTGTTGAGCAATTGACAGAATTGAGCATAGTTATGAGAATATCTAGGTATGATCATGTATATAGGCATCACGTCCGAGACAAGTAGACCGACTCCTGCCTGCATCTACTACTATTACTCCACACATCGACCGCTATCCAGCATGCATCTAGAGTATTAAGTTCATAAGAACAGAGTAACGCTTTAAGCAAGATGACATGATGTAGAGGGATAAAATCATGCAATATGATATAAAACCCATCTTGTTATCCTCGATGGCAACAATACAATACGTGCATTGCTACCCCTACTGTCACTGGGAAAGGACACCACAAGATTGAACCCAAAGCTAAGCACTTCTCGCATTGCAAGAAAGATCAATCTAGTAGGCCAAACCAAACTGATAATTCGAAGAGACTTGCAAAGATAACCAATCATACATAAAAGAATTCAGAGAAGATTCAAATATTGTTCATAGATAAACTTGATCATAAACCCACAATTCATCGGTCTCAACAAACACACCGCAAAAGAAGATTACATCGAATAGATCTCCACGAGAGAGGGGGAGAACATTGTATTGAGATCCAAAAAGAGAGAAGAAGCCATCTAGCTAATAACTATGGACCCAAAGGTCTGAGGTAAACTACTCACACATCATCGGAGAGGCTATTGTGTTGATGTAGAAGCCCTCCGTGATCGATGCCCCCTCCGGCGGAGCTCCAGAACAGGCCCCAAGATGGGATCTCACGGGTACAGAAAGTTGCGGCGGTGGAATTAGGTTTTTGGCTCCGTATCTGGTAGTTTGGGGGTACGTAGGTATATATAGGAGGAAGGAGTACGTCGATGGAGCAACAGGGGGCCCACGAGGGTGGAGGGCGCGCCCTGGGGGGTAGGGGCGCCCCCTACCTCGTGCCCTCCTGGTTGATGTCTTGACGTAGGGTCCAAGTCCTCTGGATCACGTTCGTTCCGGAAATCACGTTCCCGAAGGTTTTATTCCGTTTGGACTCCGTTTGATATTCTTTTTCTGCGAAACTCTGAAATAGGCAAAAAAACAACAATTCTGGGCTGGGCCTTCGGTTAATAGGTTAGTCCCAAAAATAATATAAAAGTGTATAATAAAGCCCAATAATGTCCAAAACAGAATATAATATAGCATGGAACAATCAAAAATTATAGATACGTTGGAGACGTATCAAGGAAGCAAACAGCACAATCAGTAGCAGTACTCAAGACAACCATTAAATATTTGGTGGATTTCAAAACGAAGCAAGCTGAGACTGACCACATTGTTAAGGTCCTGAAGGAAAAAAGGAAATTAAATTCCCACTTGGTAAATCATAGGTGAAATGTTATTTCCATCGTTGAATAACCTTTGTGTTGTTTGTTCATGTAATCAATCAAACCATTTGTTTTAGAGATCATGTAATAATTGTTTTTTGTTTTTTGTTTTTTGGTTTGTAATTTTATTTGAGCACAAGTCTGTATTAGTTGATAAGACTTGGAGACATTTCATTTTGATTGCTGTGCCAGACCTACAAATATGCCAATCGGGCTGAATGTGCATTCAGCAATAATAGTAGTATAGATGGACCATAAGTGGCACGCATTGGAAAGGGCCAAGATGTTGTAGTAGCTTGGCTAAAAAAAGGATGATGTTGTAGCAAAGAAAAGTACAGCGGCCTGGCTTATGTATGTTAGTTGATATTATTGATCCATATACTCTATAAGTGTTTATATATCTGTTAGTTCTGTACATTCTTGGTTGATTCACTCGGTATTTGAATCTTGATACATTGCTTGTGTACATATCTAAATGGGAGTACACATTATGCTGTGTGTGACATTTGAGTTGGACATGAACGGTTCCAAATATTCGAATTCACCTTAAACTGGATTCTAGCTTCTGAATTTGAGTATCGGCATTTGTAAACCATATTCATATATGACAGTGGAATACATCTTTGTCGTCCTTTTGAAGATATATAAAAACACATAGAATGATTTATAAAGATTCGTATAGGAATACAAAATGGATTCGAATTTAGTTGCCACGGTAAACGTGGATGCTTATTGTCCCAAAATTCAAAAGAAGCGGCAAAATGTCGACTCCCGCGTCGGCTGCCCGAAGCCAAGTGTTTGGGAGATCGAAATTACTGTCTACCCATTATACGGACAATCCATCGGCCCGATTTCCGCTGCTCTAAATAGGGGTAGGATAGTAACTTCAATAAGACGTGACACTACCGCCTCTGAGCCCATTCCGACACGGTGGGCACCAAACATGGGCGGAAAAACACATTTGATTCAAGCTCGTCTGAAAGACCTCGCTTTCTCCCTCCATTTCCCCATTCATACACGGTGGGCGGCAAAACAAACTCGACTCGGCCGAAATCGATGTAGGCAAATATTTTCAATAGGGGCAGGTTTGTAACTTCACTCAAACGTGACACAACCACCCTACCTGTCAGCCCCGTTCATACACCATGCGCGCCAACCATGGGCGCCAACCACCCTCTCCTCGCCCAAAATCGCTCTGGGCAAATATTGGCGAGATGCGAGATTACCGTCGTATCCCCAACCGACGAGACGTCCAAATTTTAAATGGGGGCTAAGTTCGTAACTTTCCCATATTTCTGACAGGCGCGTCCCAAAAACATGGTTCCCCGTACCTCTCCCTCCATTTTCCCATTCAGACACCGTCCGCGCTAGAACACCAGCCTTCGTCCGCCACCCCATCCATCGCCGCCGTCCTCCACCACATCCATCGCCGCCGTCCTCCACCACATCCATCACCACCGTCCTCCACCATGCCGGAGCGCCTACCAAGACCGCATCGTCCACTGCTAGAGATGGACGTTTCTCATCCACGGCGACGGACCATGAGCCTTGCATCACGTCCTCTCGCTTCATCGGCGCCGTCGTCCTCTTTGCCGGGGCCGCTCACACGACCTTCTGTTCCACCGCAACGGGACTTATCCCCTGATGCACCCGTCTACCGTCGCAGATCTGCTTCAACGCCACCGACAGCCATCGCACCCCCGATGCCTACACGGTGCCGCAAGAGAGGTGGTACTTCATATCTCCTCAACTTTTTGATCTCAACCAGAAAATAGATCTTAACTTGGTTACTCTACTTTCTTTTCAGCTCTTAGAATTTAGTTCTTAGTTCAAAGCAAACAATGGCTGCTAAATATCATTTCTCTGGTTTCCCCCTTTTATGATCACTATACGATCAGAATACGTGCTTCGTGTCATAATAGCACTGCTCGACCCATCAAGCTAAACAAGCTTAGTTGTTCAAATACGAATCTGATATGATTAAAACAGATTCGTTTAATTGGTCAGCTAAATGTTCCTAAATTAGTTTCGAAAATGCATGTTCGCCGCTCGGGTGTGTATCTCTAAAGGGTGCCCACGGTGGGCCGGCCCACCCTGGGATTTTTGTCATCCCAGGCCCCAATTCCCCTTTGTTCTGCTGCGCGCTTCTGATCTCTACTCGCCCCCAGCCGCCTGCCTCGCCGGCGACTTGCCGTCCCCGGACGACATGACTCTAGGAGGAGACGCCAGACTAACAGGAGGTCAGGAGCCCCTCGCCCAACAGCGTCACCGCTGCCCGGGCGCGCCGCCGTGCTTACCTTCCCAGTCCGTTCAGGGCTCAGGCATGCAGCACCCACTAAGCCAACCTGATTTATCCTAAGATAAGTCCTCAACACTCAGCAGCCACTCCTCATCACCCATTTTCTAATTGATTCATTACTCATTAGGCAGGACTGTCATTAGGGTTTGTTGTGTGCTCAGTGCTACCAACACTTAATGGTTCAGATGTATTTCGGTAATCTTTAGTACCTATAAAGTTCACAGGGTTTTCAAAATTCCGGCCCTAGGAACAGACAGTAGTCATTTTGGATTGTTGGTCGTAGTGACATTGACCCAGATTACTACTGCAAGCCAGGTTTGTTGAAAATTTTACTTGTCTTTCTTACTCATTCGATATAATATCCAATTATTCACGTCGATTAGTTGCAAACAATAAGTGCTAGACAAACTTCTTGATTCAGATTTTGGACGGTCTCTTACTGCAGTTACAATTCTGCATACTTGTCCTAGTGAGCTCACAAGTAAATGATTGATTCACTACATCTATGCTTGCCTTGTCATATTTGTTGTCAGTATTCTTTTAGGGTGGACCACCCTGTTTCTAAATACTGCAACCGTAGACATGAGTGAATAGTATTTATCTATGTGATCTCTTCCATCATGTGTGGGCAACGAACACTGCATTGTATGGAAAGAAAGTGTCATTTCCAGCTTTTACATAGGCTTCGATCTTTTACATGGAATACAATCTGCCTACTTGCTTTGTGTCGCACTACCAACACTCCACCCTTGAAGCTAAACATGATGCCACTCATAATTCCTTAGTTTATTTGTTCAAGTACGAATTTCATATAATTCTAATGTTCCTACTTCAGTTTTGAAATGTGTGTCTGCCGGTTATAGAGACATAAGGGGTTTGTATTTCTGTGTGTGGTCTGGTCAGCACGGTTGGGGGGTGAACTTTGCATATGCAGGGGTTTATAAGGAGACACTCTTCGAGTTGAATCCGCAATGCATTCCATAGATAATCTGACTAGTTTTTATGTTTTCATTAATCTCATATTCTGAACAGCATCATAATGATTATGAGCTTGCGCGCATGAAAAGAATAAAGCAGAACAATGCCATGGCTGTCAAACTTGGCATTAAGGGACTGAAATCAAGTCTGGATGCAATGCAATGCAAACGCTCTCCACCTACAGATTCATGCTCAGAATATGATCCTAACAGTGATTCTGAGCTAGAGGGAGACCTAAGTCAATGTAGCTCCCTAGTGGACGAGTCAGAGGAAGATGCCCTATCTTATTCACCCATCAAGGTGCTTGCTCTAGCTTTCCAAGGTTATATTTGCCGCACATATCTTGCAACTGATGCTTTGCATTGCTTCTACTTTGTTGAACTGCCATTAGCTTAGTTTACACATCGTGTATGTTAATACGGCCTGCCTATCCATTTTCAGTACATATTCCATCTGTCATCATACCATATTTATCCATTCAAATGTTGTTCTTGTGTATAAGACGTTCAAAAGGAAGAGGGCGATTGCTGATCGTGGAGGAATACAAGCAAAGTATTTAGAAAAGGTAGTGGCACCTGATAAATCAAATAGCCCATTAGGTGTAGTTGCAATATCACCTGAACCACAAAACACCCCAACTCTAGCAGACTCTAGCCCTACTACACTGGTCATTTCTGATGCCCCAACTCAGCAGACCCCAACTGCAGCAAACATTATGATTATGCCAGTTGACATAGCACCAGCTCTACGATGCAAAACCCCCATTCCAGCAAAGAGTACACCAAATCCAGTTGCGAAATCCCTTTTCAAACCAGAGAGAGCCCCAATCAGCAAATAGGACCCCTGTTCCATTTCTTCCCAGTTTAGAAGACAACGCTTATATTGTTGTCAGGAACTTTGTGCGCATCTTTCATGGAAAGATTATACTGCAGACACAGAACAATTTCCAGTCTTCCTCCGCAACTTATGTGTAAGTAATGTACTAATGTTATTCATGGTCATTACTGCATATGTTTCCGCTGACAGAAGACATAAGATTTCATTCTTTTAAATAGGCGAGGAACAAACTGGATTGTGAAGATGAGCAACGGTTGGTTGCACTTTTCAAGCACTCGTTGATGAAGTATCGTTCCTACCCGAGGCAAGCGCACTTCGATGGCAAGCCTCTAAACGAAATTTCTGTAAAGTCTCCGGTGCTACATTTATCCGACGGTGACTGGAATAATCTTGTTACACATTGGTCTCGGCTGTAGCGTAAGGTACTATCTATGATATCACATCACAATTTGAACTACATTTCTGCATTTGCCTTAACGTCTCACTTGTACGAAAACTGTTAGCAGAAGAACATTCGTTCTCAAGGGACCACAGAATCTCGCAAGTATACTGCACACTGCATTGCTCTTGTGAGTACCTCTTGCCCTGTATGACCATACTTACTTTCATAGCTGTTTGATTATGTAGCATCATTGCACATGTTAGCCTCGTTGTCGTCCATTTGGTGGACATTATAAGAACCGTATGGACTCTTACCTAAATTTAGAATCAACCCAATGCTTTTGAAGAGGTTTAGCTCTGCAGTCCTCTTGTAAGGACTGAACGTCGTCTATCACTGTACTTACATTAACAGCTACTCCCTCCGTCCCATAATATAAGAATGTTTTGTACAGTACACCAGTGTTCAAAACACTCTTGTATTATGGGAAGAGGGATTGGTTCATTGTGTAGCATTCTGCATCTTATCTCCCTCGCCCACCATTTACTAAAAAAGACCAGATCTATATTTAATCTTACCAAAAAGTAGAATACACACACAATGCCAGTGCAGAAGTGTAGCCCATTCCACTTGTCAATACATTTTGTCCTGTAATGCTTGTACTTCCAGGGATTGGTAGTTGATTATGTAGCATCAATATGCATCTTATCTTCATTATCCTCTATCCCTCCCAGTATTATCATATCTATAATTACTCTCTACAAAATGTAGAGTACAGGCAATGCTTATGAACAAGATTCTGTGCTGAAATTCTTGAGTTATCCTTCCCTTGACATGGAGAAGGGCAATATAAAGCCGGTGTTAACTGTTAATGTAAGTCAGTCCTTCTAAAGCCTTTATCCTCAACTACTGTTTAATTTGCTCATACTCCCTATCGTTTACTGCTGTTTAGTTTGCTGTTTCTACCAAAATGCATGTTCGCAAGAACCGTAAGTTCTAAGTTTTACTTGTAAAACCAAATTCCTTATTCATACCATGCACATTACTCAATACTCCCTATATGTATGCTTGTTTTTGTGGATCTATAATCCAGTGTGTGGTGAAGCAGCCCACGTTTGCACCTTGTCATCTCCTGTTTTATCTTACTGATGTGGCTGATGATATGAACAACATGCCATGCACATTAACCAAAATAGATACAATGATTTTCTTTGCCCTTCATCTATGCTTGTTATGTTGACATGGTAATCTAGTAATGTGGTGAAGCTCGCCGCATTATGAACAATGCCAAATTATGCTATTGATATTTTGAACTTACTCTTTATTTTCTAATTTGAAATTGGATGGAATTGACAGCACAATTATCATCTTTGTTTATACACGTGCAAAACATGTCATCTCTCTGTTTTGTTTCAGGGTGATATGCCTAATGGCATGCACAAGTCTGCTGAAGGTTGTGCGACAAACCAAACATATATTGCAGCAAAGAAGGCAAAACATCTTGAAGATAGCGAGACAACCCCAAAGTCTTGTCTTGATGCAGTGTTCAAGTTACTTGAGACTAGCAGTCAGACAAGCTCATAGAATTTGTTGTCTGAATCAGTTCGACTTCTTCAGTCCCAAGTTCTAGCAGAAAGGCATTCTGCAACTCCACTTCGACTTTAAGTCCTATCTCTAAGAAAGATTGCGGAGAACACCAATGAGAACCTCATCGCTAAACAGCTACACCTGGAAGCTATGACCGACATCCTAGGCCGGTCTCACAGCCTTGCTCAGCAGCTTGCGCAGCAGTTCCCGCGCAAGGCTAACCTTTCTTGAACTGTCTTGGAAGTGGTCTCGGTTCAGTATTATTTTGTTACGCTGCAATGGTGCCCAGTTTTTGTAATCTGCTACTTCGTTGCGCTTTATGATCACTGGTCATGATCACTGGGCTTCGTCAAACGGGCTGACACCGCTGCAGGCGCGCATCAGGAGCATGGTGGACAAGAACATCAAGCTTGTCAACGTGATCCAGGTGATGCTTGTTCGCTAGATCCTTCCCTGCCAACGCCGAACTTGCCACTTGTGAGAGTTCGATCCGGCCAAGCACCAAACCTTGCAACAATTATTCGGCACCATGCACGAAGGTATCTGGAAGGAGCTATTCAAGGCAAACCAGACATGGCCGGAGACGACCGAGGATCGCGGTCATACCTTGACTCATCCGGCCAGTTCGGTGAGCTTTCCATATTTCAAGGTGTGTCTGATGTCTACTACAAAACCTTCTTCTTGTAGAAGTTGTTGGGCCTCCAAGTGCAGAGGTTTGTAGGACAGTAGCAAATTTCCCTCAAGTGGATGACCTAAGGTTTATCAATCTGTGGGAGGCGTAGGATGAAGATGGTCTCTCTCAAGCAACCCTGCAACCAAATAACAAAGAGTCTCTTGTGTCCCCAACACACCCGATACAATGGTAAATTGTATAGGTGCACTAGTTCGCTGAAGAGATGGTGATACAAGTGCAATATGGATGGTAGATATAGGTTTTTGTAATCTGAAAATATAAAAACAGCAAGGTAACTAATGATAAAAGTGAGCGTAACCGGTATTGTAATGCTAGGAAACAAGGCCTAGGGTTCATACTTTCACTAGTGCAAGTTCTCTCAACAATAATAACATAGCTGGATCATATAACTATCCCTCAGCATGCAACAAAGAGTCACTCCAAAGTCACTAATAGCGGAGAACAAACAAAGATATTATTGTAGGGTACGAAACCACCTCAAAGTTATTCTTTCTGATCGATCTATTCAAGAGTCCGTAGTAAAATAACACGAAGCTATTCTTTCCGTTCGATCTATCATAGAGTTCGTACTAGAATAACACCTTCAGACACAAATCAACCAAAACCCTAATGTCACCTAGATACTCCGATGTCACCTCAAGTATCCGTGGGTATGATTATATGATATGCATCACACAATCTCAGATTCATCTATTCAACCAACACAAAGAACTTCAAAGAGTGCCCCAAAGTTTCTACCAGAGAGTCAAGACAAAAATGTGTGCCAACCCCTATGCATAGATTCCCAAGGTCACGGAACCTGCAAGTTGATCACCAAAACATACATCAAGTGAATCAATAGAATACCCCATTGTCACCACGGGTATCCCATGGAAGACATACATCAAGTGTTCTCAAATCCTTAAAGACTCAATCCGATAAGACAACTTCAAAGGGAAAACTCAATCCATTACTAGAGAGTAGAGGGGGAGAAACATCATAAGATCCAACTATAAAAGCAAAGCTCGCGATACATCAAGATCGTGTCGAATCAAGAACACGAGAGAGAGAGAGAGATCAAACACATAGCTATAGGTACATACCCTCAGCCCCGAGGGTGAACTACTCCCTCCTCGTCATGGAGAGCGCCGGGATGATCAAGATGGCCACCGGTGATGGATCCCCCTTCCGGCAGGGTGCCGGAACAGGTTCCCGATTGGTTTATCGTGGCTATGGATGTTTGCAGCGACGGAACTCCCGATCTAGGTTATGTTCTAGAGGTTTTAGTATTTATAGGAATTTTTTGCGTCGGGAACATGTCAGGGGGGTCTCCGAGGCGGCCACGAGGTTGGGGGGCGCGCCCCCACCCTCGTGGGTGCCTCGGGACTCTTCTAGTCCATCTCCGATACTCCGTGGGCTTCTTCTGGTCCAAAAATAATCTCCGTGAAATTTCAGGTCAATTGGACTCCGTTTGGTTTTCCTTTTCTGCGATACTCAAAAAGAAGGAAAAACAGAAACTGGCACTGGGCTCTGGGTTAATAGGTTAGTCCCAAAAATCATATAAAACAGCATATAAATGCATATAAAACATCCTAGATGGACAATATAATAGCATGGAACAATCAAAAATTATAGATACGTTGGAGACGTATCAAGCATCCCCAAGCTTAATTCCTGCTCATCCTCGAGTAGGTAAATGATAAAAACAGAATTTTTGGTGTGGAATGTTACCTAACATATTTATCAATGTAATCTTCTTTATTGTGGCATGAATGTTCAGATCCGAAAGATTCAAGACAAAAGTTTAATATTGACATAAAAACAATAACAATTCAAGCATACTAACAAAGTACTTATGTCTTCTCAAAATAACATGGCCAAAGAAAGCTATCCCTACAAAATCATATAGTCTGGCTATGCTCTACCTTCATCACACAAAATATTTAAGTCATGCACAACCCCGGTTTCAGCCAAGCAATTGTTTCATACTTTAGTATTCTCAAACTTTTTCAACTTTCACGCAATACATGAGTGTGAGCCATAGACATAGCACTATAGGTGGAATAGAATATGGTGGTTGTGGAGAAGACAAAAAGGAGGAAGATAGTCTCACATCAACTAGGCGTATCAACGGGCTATGGAGATGCCCATCAATAGATATCAATGTGAGTGAGTAGGGATTGCCATGCAACGGATGCACTAGAGCTATAAGTGTATGAAAGCTCAAAAGGAAACTAAGTGGGTGTGCATCTAACTTGCTTGCTCACGAAGACCTAGGGCACTTTGAGGAAGCCCATCATTGGAATATACAAGCTAAGTTCTATAATGAAAAATTCCCACTAGTATATGAAAGTGACAATATAGGAGACTCTATCATGAAGATCATGGTGCTACTTTGAAGCACAATTGTGGTAAAAGGATAGTAGCATTGCACCTTCTCTCTTTTTCTCTGATTTTTTCAATTTTTTATTTCTTTTATTTGGGCCTTTTTCTTTTTTTATGGCCTCTTTTTTCCTTTTCTTTATTTTATTTTTTCGTCCGGAGTCTCATCCCGACTTGTGGGGAAATCATAGTCTCCATCATCCTTTCCTCACTAGGACGATGCTCTAATAATGAAGATCATAACACTTTTACTTACTTACAACTCAAGAATTACAACTCGATACTTAGAACAAAATATGACTCTATATGAATGCCTCCGGTGGTGTACCGGGATATGCAATGAATCAAGAGTGACATGTATGAAAGAATTATGAACAGTGGCTTTGCCACAAATACGATGTCAACTACATGATCATGCAAAGCAATATGACAATGATGGAGCGTGTCATAATAAACGGAACGGTGGAAAGTTGCATGGCAATATATCTCGGAATGGCTATGGAAATGCCATAATAGGTAGGTATGGTGGCTGTTTTGAGGAAGGTATGGTGGGTGTATGGTACCGGCGAAAGTTGCGCAACACAAGAGAGGCTAGCAATGGTGGAAGGGTGAGAGTGCGTATAATCCATGGACTCAACATTAGTCATAACGAACTCACACACTTATTGCAAAAAATCTATAAGTCATCAAAACAAAGTACTACACATATGCTCCTAGGGGAAGGGTTGGTAGGAGTTAACCGTCGCGCGATCCCGGCCTCCACTCATAAGGAAGACAATCAATAAATAAATCATGCTCCAACTTCATCACATAACGGTTCACCATACGTCCATGCTACGGGAAGCACAAACTTTAACACAAGTATCTCTCAAATTCACAATTACTGCACAAGCATGACTCTAATATCACCATATTCATGTCTCAAAACAATCATAAAGAATCAAACTTCTCATAGTATTCAATGCACTTTATATGAAAGTTTTTATTATATCCCTCTTGGATGCCTATCATATTAGGACTAAATTCATAACCTAAGCAAATTACCATGCTGTTTAAGACTCTCAAAATAATATAAGTGAAGCATGAGAGTTCATCAGTTTCTTCAAAATAAAACCAACGTCGTGCTCTAAGAAGATATAAGTGAAGCACTAGAGCCAATGACAAACTACTCCAAAAGATATAAGTAAAGATCAATGAGTAGTTGAATAATTATGTAACTATGTGAAGAGTCTCTAACATTTAAGAATTTCAGATCTTGAGATATTATTCAAACAGCAAGCAAAATAAAACCAAATGACATTTCAAGGATAGCACACATCATGTGAAGAAGCAAAAACTTAGGTTCAACCGATACTAACCAATGATTGGTGAAGAAGAAAGGTGGGATGCCTACCGGGGCATCCCCAAGCTTAGATACTTGATACTTCTTGAAATATTA